>NC_136626.1:26926891-27039391 GCF_933228915.1 Telmatherina bonti
AAGCACCACCCTTGACAGAATAAAGAGCAATTTTCAAAGACTTTCCAAGGCCCCTTATATTTCTATGAATTGCAAATGACATCCAGTACAAGGCTGTACTTGCACAGAAATTCAATTTTCTCCGAGCAGGCACTCAGAAAAATGAAATCACCCCACCCCTAGTTTCACATGCTTCCTCTATGCCAGTGTTTCTTCTCAGATAATAGAACTTGTTAACACCTGGTTAAGTGAGAGTAATCATAGATTAGAGTAATAGCTCAATTTCTTTATTTCTTTTTTTGTAATGAATTCATTATTCACAACAACCTCTTCAGATGAAATTGTCACATGTGGTGTGATGGCCGAAAGTGGACTCAATTGAACTGCACAGCAGTCCAGTTAATAAATGATAATGTCTCTGATCCTAGACTCCATTACAGCCACTGATTAAGTGTCCCTACTAACAGGATATTGGCCAAACATGGCAGCAATCTGATGATGCTAAGGAGGCTTAAATTACACACCCTTGCACGGAGTCCTAACAGAGTGAGTTTGTCAGAGAGCCAGCACTGCTATAGAAATAAGATTAAAGCAGCTGCAAAGCAAAGCAGGATGTGCAACATTTGGAAAGGGAGAAATGAATCATCAGTTAACTCTTAGGCAGGGAGGAAACTATGAGTATGCCATAGCAGAATGAGATAAGAATGATGCCAACCACTGTTGCTCTTTCTTATCAAAGGAATAAATCATATCATTTTTAACATTTATAAAGTATATTTATATTCCATTTTTTAGTCTTTCACACATTAATATTGCGATTGCATCACGATATTTCTGCTGAATTGTTGATTTGCCAAAAAAGGTTCAGCAGACCAAATAGACTATTGGAGTCTGGTAGAAAGGCAGCATTAGATTCAACACTGTGTCACCTTGGAAAAATTCATTCTTCCGACTTGTTACATTCTGCAGCTGAACACAATCCTGGATAAATGAAGCAGAGGGTGGATGGAGAATCTGCTGATTTTGATCTGATACTCTCACTTTTGAGCGAAATTAGGAGCTTTTACAAATAGATTCAGAGAATCTCACGATCATCTTACTGTTAATATTATCTAATGATGAGAAATTATTACTTGATATAGATCTAATGATATATCAGAAAGATGATAAACATATGTTGCCTTTGCATATTTCATGATTAGTGTAGTTTTTGCAACTCAAAGTTAAACTGGAATCATTATTGTAATATTATGCTATTAAACATGTAACTTCCTGTACAGAGGTCTGCTGTTGGGAGTGTGTGTGCGTGTTTGTGTTCAGCTCATCTTCTTAGAGATTCAGAACTCAGTAGGAAATGTGATTCTATTAATTATTTCCTACCATTCTGTAAGTTTTTTCTCCCCTTGTGTTTGTAGGAATTATTTTTGGAAACTGCAACATTTTAAACATCTTTCAGTCTAATTGCAGTCCCATGTGAATTTGTATCCATTTGCTTCTTTTGCCATTAACTCTGCATGAAACGGTTACCCCTCTAAAATTGTCCTTGTCTTGTGACAGCCACTTCAAAGCTCTGATTCTGCAGTAAGCACCCTGAAGACTTTATAAATAACCAATGGCTTACAGATGTTAACACAGAATAGAAAGAGATGCATTTTGGGCTGATTTTCTGTCTACTGCCTGCAGGGCTCTAGCACTAGCAGGTGTTACATGAGATGTGACATTTCACAACTGTACCTTAGTTCGCATCTACAGGATGAAAAAAACAAAACAAAAAACCTTAGTTTTGTCCAGTAAATTATCTTGCAGAGCTTGAAATTTTCAAACTGTTTCTTTAAAAGACCCAATTTGTGTCCAGTTCCAAACTACAACAGGATCTTTTCATCACCACATATACTTATAGCGTGTGTGTTAATTTGTACGTTTAAATATACCAGCGTTTACTGGAAGTTGCGTTATTACATATATATATATATATATGAATACAGTATGTGTTTGAATTGTGCATGAATTCCAATTTCTGATATAAGCTGTGCATAAGAAATATCAATGAGAGATTCAAAACAGTTTTCATTTTCAGGAGGAAATGGAAACAGTGTACTAGGTACAAAGAAAAAACTGTGATGGTATGGGGTTGTATTTGTGCCCTTGGCAAAAGTAATTTATACGACTGTGGCAGTAAATTTTGGATGCAGATTTTAAATCAGTATATTCTTTTGAAGTTAATGTTTTTTTCCCAACAGGATGATAGAAATTCAATCTTCTTCACACAATATAAAAGCGTTATAGTTCAAGAATTGGGTGATCCTGGACTGGAGTATCTGCAGTTCTCATTTGTTCCAAACAGAATTTATAGAGTGTTTTTAAGGAATAAATGCAGCAATGACAAACGCATACTTTCATACACCCTAGGTGTGTTTGCATTCAGACTTGGACAAGACACACCTGAACTGTTTAATTTCTTGGGATTTTAAATGGAAAAACATGTTTAAGTGTTTTTAGAAGGTTTGTTTTTAGAAGCTTCAAACCTGATCAACATACAAGAACATACTGAAATACCAGTTGGCATGATGAAGAACATGAAATATCTTGGGTTCATGTAATGAGTATTCAATGTATAAATAACTGAATCAATAAACAAACAGTGACACTATGCTGAACAATGAGAATGAAAGGTGAGGATCATCAGATTACCAATCTCAACGTAGCATAAATAACACATCTGAATCAAATAATAATGCAAAGATGAAATGCCTCTGTTTTTAAAAATGTAATAACGGACTCACAGTAAATAAAAAAACCAAACAAAAAACAAAAGGTCTGATTTTTAAATATTTTATGTTTTCTATAAGAGTTATGGTTTGAAAATAATTACAAATAAACGTTCATGTTTTTAACCCATAAAGATTCAACCCATGACAAAATGATGAGTCCAATTTGTTTAATATTAATATTAGATCTTTATTTATATAAAAAAAAGCAATAATAGTTTTCCGGGATAGTTACTATTTATTACCATGTGATAGTGCAAAAGTTTTTTAAGTAATCCTCTGCTTTCTGGTGACCATCAAGGAGCAAAACACAAAAGATGGTTGCTGAAATGGAACACAATCACACAGACAGGGTGAGTTCTCAAAAGTGAAGACTAGAATTCCTGAGATTTACCTGATCTGACCAATGTCAGGACAAATGATTAGGATCTTATTGAGTGTGTGAAAAATGATCAGACATACCTTTTCTTTAAAAAAAAAATCCTGTGGATACCCACATAACTTATAAGACCAGAGCGGTTTTAAGTTTTGTCAGAATTTACTGGGAGATAATGTCGTCATCTGGTTGTCCTCATTTCATTGCTTGAGTTACATATGGAAGAGTTAAACTAGTTATCACAATGTCCTGCAGAGGGTGGATGAGCCATCAAGGAGATACTTTCCTTGCTGCATCGCAAGGGATCAGATGGGATGTAATCGTATTTGGAAAGACAGAAAGGAACATCTGCATGCACAGGAGTGGTTTACTTTGTGATTCATTTCAAATTAATCTACAATTGATTTGTTTATTCATTCAATCATTATCTATACTGCTTAGTCCAATTAAGGCAGGGGTGCTCAAAGCTGGACCTCAAGGGCTGTTCTGCAAGATTTCTGCAGGTTTTTAAAGTATCCCTTTTCCATCGACTCTCCAGGAACTGACTGATTTGTATTGAAAAACACTTACAGATTAGACTGTCACAATAAAATATGACTAGTCCATTTGAGTAACTTGATAGTACTCAGTGGTGACAGGAAATTTCATTTTGATGCTCTGACATTTCACTGACATTATCATTTGCTTTTGAGGAATGAAACATCTACTTTTAGCAAGTGACACACTTTTGCAAGTTATCCACATTGTTCTGCAGCTTTGTACTAATTGTTTTCAGAAGTGCACAAACTGCTTTGCAAATGTTAATTCTGTTGTGAGAAATGCACCAAAGCTATTGAGAAAAAACTGTAAAGCCTTGCTATTTTAGTGTAGTCGCAGACAATAACAAGCCCATGCTGCAGCTTCTCAAGCAGAATATTTGGGTAAACTGCTGTAAAAAACAAAGGCTGCACCAAGGGTGAAAAATTTATGATGTTGACTTGATAACTAAAGAAGTTATAGGAACACAGGCTCCTTCAAGGGTTTTCAAGTAAAAGGTCACTTTGAACTTGTTCTGTAATTGCTGCCTTTTGATGGATCGTGACAGGATTTTAAACGGGTGGTGGCATGCAGGCAGCTTTCAGATATCCTGTAATCAAGATCTGTTTTATTCTTACAGAGAACAACTAGAGACAGTCACATCCACTGCTAATGTAGAGTGGAATTCTGTATGAAATTCCTGGTTTGATTCAATGCAATTTCTGAAAACAGTTCTCATTTCTCAGATGTATTTATTCTCTTTCTCTGGTTCTCTTTCTCCTCTTTATCAAAACAAAATATTTTTATATTTCTGAGCTGATACAATCAACTGGAGTCTGATAGTCCAGGTTCACTCTTCAAAAGCTTAAATTCAGGTCTTTAAACACAATGAAACTGCATGTCTTATAAGTCTTATGGAAGCTTTTGTGTAAAAGAGCATCACCCTGCATCATAACATCAGTTCATATCAAAATGATTTCCTCTTGCTACATGTCTCCATCGGGGGACTTGGGATCTCATCAGTTAACACACAGCAGTGTGTGTTGCTCAGCAGCTGGTTTATCTGGTTCCTCTCAGGGTCTGAACACGAAGCAGCACAGCGCTATCATGTACAGCCTCAGAGAGAGAGAGAGATGAGAAACGCATTCCCAAGGATAAACATGCCATGCTTATGTGTGCTTTATTTACTTTTAGCCCCAAAATATACTGTATATGCGTGTTTTTGTTTTTTATAAACAATGATTAGTTTTCTTCATTGGAGTGGTCACGCTATTCCCCCTTAAAGAATAGCACTGTCTGCATGTACCATTGGGGTTGTATTTAGCCAACAGAATGAAACAGAGAGAATACTTTTCTCTGCTTGTTTTGCTGTGACATCTGGTTTCTATTTACTGGTAATGACACCAGTGACAATTCTCATTTTGTATGCAGACATTATCTGATCCTGGCAATAACAACAGCTGTTACAGCACAGCTTCTTTAGATTGAAAATGCTATGGATGGATGGATGGATGGATGGATGGATGGATGGATGGATAGATGAATAGATAGATAGATAGATAGATAGATAGATAGATAGATAGATAGATAGATAGATAGATAGATAGATAGACAGACAGACAGACAGACAGACAGACAGATAGATAGATAGATAGATAGATAGATAGATAGATAGATAGATAGATAGATAGATAGATAGACAGATAGATAGATCTCTTGAGCTTTGCTGAAATGTGATTTCGGCTGACCTGCATTTAATCAGTTAATCTATCTGGCTTTCAGTTTCACAAGCAAGTTGACCTGTGAACTGTGTGAATCTGTCTTTATTTCTGGAGCCCCATTTAAAAAACTAAAGGATTCTCAGACCTCTTTCGAAAAACATTGTGAGGGCAAAGGGTTGGCATCTCAATATAAAATGTGTCAGTAGGAATTAAATGAATGCAGAGCCTCCATTCTTTTTCACTTTTGAAGAGCAGTGACACATAAGTCTTCAGCCTGGACAAGAGGAGGAAGATAAACTGCAAGTCTAATTCAAACTGATGAGAACATTTTGCAGGTTTATCCGAAATAGTTTCTCAATAGTCTTCGTGTAATGAAAGACAGCATGTAGATCAGCATCACTAAAATATGTTGGAGACAAATAATGTTGTTCTTTCCTATTCGACTTGTCTCTTGAAAGCGGTTGGCACAGCAAATCATTGCACAGGAGAATTGGTGCAAGTTTTACGCTAGATGCCTTTCCTCTGCATTTATTCGGGCTTGGGACCGGCCCTCAGAGAACAATTGTGTCCCTTCAGGGCTGCAGTAGCGTCGGGGGGCAGGACTCGAGCTGGAGACTATCTTGTCACAAAACAAACGGCTCTACCACCCGAGCCACTGCTACCTCTGGAGACAAATAATAAAGACTGAAAACAACCTTTAAGTTTTCATTGCATCAGCTTTGACCAATCAGGTGAAACAAGAAAACTCACCGGCAACACAATGATCTATCTGTTTCTTCTTACATTGTGTGTGTTTGTGTGTGTAAATGCAGGTATTCAGTATTTCCATATTCAGTATTTGCATGTACTTTTATCTGTTTTTGACAGAATTTGATATTTTGATAACACATTAGTAGGAAAAGTTGAGATTTAAATGGTGCGACAAAAGATGATGAAGAATTGTGTTAATGATGCTTTTGTGTGTTTGTCATCACAAAATTATTCATGCCCTTTCTCAGTCATCAGTACCAGATTTTTTATAATGTAAATTAAATCAGTTCTTTGAGCTGCCAATAAACCTTTTGCGTGTATCCAATACAAATTGGGACCACTGGTCCGCTGCAACAATCTCCAAGTCTTTACAGGCCAAAAGCTTCTTGCCATCATTGTAGTTGTTTGTTTTCACCAAATTCTGCAGAAGGACTTGGCAATGGGCACCGCTGGACTTTCCAAAAAGATAATTGTCCCGAACACATGGCCAAAGTACTCAAGAAAGGATTTTTATGAATAATATCAACATATTTGGAGGAGATCAGCCAGTATCCAGACTTGAGCCCCATTGAGAACCTGAATGAAATTACAGACCAAAGTCATGGAAAGGAAAGTTTTCAACTTGAAAAAAACTTGGCCCAGATGCACTGGCAAAAGATAGACAAAAACCATGCAGGTGCCTTTTCACAAACCAGGCATATCTTCATTTTTAAAGCAGTTCAGCATATGATAAACAGAGTAATTCACTGCCAAGGAGATGGAAGAAATCATTTTTTTTGCAGGCGTTCATCTGTATGTCTGTTAGCAACTTTACTGAAAAACTACTGAAGGGATTTTTCAGATTTTTATTTTCTGAGAATGGGTCTTGCTTTAATTTAGATCCCATTAAATTTCGGGAGCCACCCGGATTGCCATCTGGATTAAGGGATTTCTTGAAGGATTCTTTATCTTATCATTGCCAGATTGGGCTATTTTCAGTAAGCACAAAACTCCACAATAAATGGCCAGGGTCCCAACAAGTTTTACAACATATCAAAGTTGGCTCAGTAGCCCTTGCAAAATTCTGGATACTACAATCCAGAACAGGAAAAAAAAGATAAATATCTTTAGATTTTTTACCACTGCCAGAGAACAAGTTAAGAAATAAACATGCAACAAACACTTAATGCAAGACTGCAGCTTCATTAGCAAAGTATCTTGGAATCTAATAGTGTTTTTCACAATACTGGCTTTATGCTTTAGTTCATAGCTTATAAAGCAGCAGCCATCTACTGGTCTTTCCAAATGTGACTTTAAAGAAAAAGAAAAAAAAACCAACTTTTGGATATTCTTTTGATTATCTGTCATAAAACCTGCTCATCCATTGCTTTAGTCTTCAAAAGACCCTTTGAGGAAATAGCAAACATTCTTTGATCCATCTGTAGATCTTCAGCCTGCTCCAGATCATGTCCATGCAAAACTATAATTATTGATAGTTTTAGATCTAGTGAAAGAAATGCATTGGATTTGATTTAATTCATGGAACTACATATTCTCTTTTTGAGGGCTAAATAAAATGAGTTGGAAATCTGTTCTATCTCAGCCTCAAATATGTTTATGCCAGATTTGTGTTGCATTTCATTCCCCACACTCACTTATTATTGCCATCCACTCTCTCAGTCACTGAGGAATGGTGAGGGGGAGAAGAGGGAGAGGGAGCAGCTGCAGTGCAGGCAACATGGAGAGGCTGGAGTAACTCGGAGTTCATGCAAAACAATGGAGAAATCGAGTCACTCATTCCTGTCAGATGTGGGATGCAAAGCCATTCAAGCTTTCACCTGTGGGAGTTTTCAACTCTCTAACTTTCTTCAATATTTCACACAAACACATTAATAAGACGAGATGAAGGCATGGTTCATGATTTGGTATGATGGCTTTGATGATTCAGGAAAGAACATGTTATGGAGGTTTGGATGTGATTGCCCAATATCTACTACAGCTAAGAAATGCAGAAGCGTAAATGTAAATTCATGGATAAAATACAGAAAAAAAATTCCCATTTTCATCCTGATGCATGGGAAACTCACTGCATGCAAAGCAGGGTGATGAAAGCTCACATCAGTTCAGCATAAAAGGTGTGTATTTATCATGCCATTGCTCGATAAAGCAACAAAAACTAATCAGAAAGAAATTAGGACAAATCTGAGTTTTTTTTTTTGGTCTTTGAATTGAGGTCATGGTCACTGTAGTAGCTTTCAATGTGAACATTTGTACGCATCCAGATGGTCTTGTTGCCACAAGTTGCAGCCCCCCCTCACCACCCCCTTAAAGAAAAAAACCTAACATCTTTTCATCTTCCTAAAAGTGTCCTCATTTTCACCAACACAAATCTGGTCGCCCTAACATGAAAGCCAGCCGTGAATCCGGCTCCTGGACTTTGTTGCAGAAGAGCAGGATAGATCCCGTGTGGAGGCATTACGTTCGTTTAGATCAAACAGTTTCATGAGCTTCCTGAAAGTAAGAGGGCCTGGAAGCTTTTTCAAAGGCCACATAACTTTCAAGAGCTTTTTTTCCTCATTGCATGTACACTGCTGATACTGTTAGCTTGTTGGAGTGATGCAACTGTAAGCAAGCAGTCGGTAGATGATCCTAAATCATTTTGTTCTCTGGAAGTTCCTCATCTGTTCCTCACCTTTTTTTTTTTTTTATCTACAAGCTTTTGTAGATATGGGCAGATTTTATACCAGTGTTTGTAATTTTTTTTATGTTAACCTTTCTTTTTAAAAAGGTGTTATTAGGCTGTTCCTATGTTCAACAAGTCAATGCATCACCTGAACAAATCAGCATTCCTCAGATTTCACAGGCCTCTCATGCTGAGAGAATCTACTCAAAGACTCAAAGACTGAACACAACACTTTCATAAAGCTCATCCTCATATTCTGCAGTGTTTACACAGAAAACGGGTGGTACGACACTAAAATGCTGTTCCATAATATATCCAGCAGAAAAGGATTTAGCAACTTGGAATTGTTAAGAAATACATTTTTATTATATCCTTATTAATGTTTTGGTAGATACATTTACACTTAATTAATTCAAATTAAATACTAAGTTGTAATAAACTGCAGTAATCTAAATAGGTGGTGAGGGTTTGTAGAAGTTGTTATGAATTCTGTAAATGTATATGTAGCAAATTGCTAATGGTTTGTTTTGCAATTATTCAAAAGGAGTTGGAATATTACGGTGTATTTTTTTTTTCTACCTAGTCTTTTTCAGACACTATGTTTTCTCTTTTGCTTTCTTTTCTACCTGTCCATTTTCATTTGTGTTGCTATAAATAAATACATTCTCAGCTTGTTGAAATTGGGTTTAATTACTGTTGCATGTGTGATGTTATACATGTTTTATGTTTGATCCCCTCGCTAAGGCAACATCAGCTTTTCCCTAATGTGATTGTGTCTTCTTATTTCCCAGCTACCCAGTTGCTCAGAGGCAAAGCACTGATTGAATTACCAGCACACGGAGGAATCACAAAACAGTACATCTGGGTGAGATCGGTGACCTCAGGTGTGCAATGATGAAATGATTTCCAGCCACTGATCATGTCAGGATAGCGTTGATAGTACATTAGTGTGTAGTAGCTGAGCTCCTATCTGGAAAATGACTAACTTAACCCTTTAAGCTGTACCAAAGAAATAATCTGAAGTTTTGCTTAACCTGTTAACAGAATGAAAAGAACTGAAAAGAATAAAAAAAAACCAAAATAATGTGTGTTTGTATGATTTATTACTGTGATATGCTTTGATTATTATACTGTAAATGTCATTAACTAGAAAATACATGTCAGACTGTAAACAATGGGTTCTGAGCAACGTTTTTACCATATTCATGCAATAAGTTTCACAAACTGTTTCGATTATGATACTCATGGCATTAAAATATTATTGATTTTTATAATAAGTATAATTGGATTGAGATTGGTATCAAAGTGCAAAAAATTATGTTTTGTTTTTTATTTTTATTTTCTTTTTTGCTCCGGACAGGATTATCAAATACAACAAAGCATTCTGCCCAAACTAATGATGCAAACTTTCAACCTGATTGGGTCACAAGAAACATTAGGATTCATCTTCTGCTGAACATGAATAAACTGCATGAAATCCCATCACAGGTGAGATTATTTATTATTTATAGTAATGTTAAATCTTTGCTGGCTAAAAATAGGCTGTATAAATAATTGTCTTTCTCCACAGTCACATTCTACATTATCTATGAAGTGTCAAAACAGGTTGACAAGATGTCAGGGTTTGTATTTAATGGCTGACAATCATACCTTCAGGCATATGTGATGGATCTGCACTCACTCCCCTTCCTTTCTCATCCTAGCATGGAGAGTGAGATAACCACGGCCCCAGACACGGGGGACTGGATACGTGTCCCATTTTGGCTGGATGTATCTGCAGCTTTTTGTGCTTTGACCTGGGCTTCATTACATGGCAAAGGAGAGCAGATAAAGCTCAATCCACTGGCTGGTATTTTTGTTAATCTATTGTTTCTCAAGGCTTGGCGAGATCATCATTAGCATCGAAAGGTCAGAGAAACGGCATCAGCCAGTGTGGCTTCTCTAGCGGGTGACTCAAGACTGCTTGTAAAATGACAAGCAAGTTATTAGATTTTAGCATTTGAACTAATCTGATCGATGTAAAGAAAAAGTCATCCCACCCTCATTGAAGAAGACTTTGCTCTTGTACCAGGAACATATTCATTATTTTAGATTTTTGTTCATATTTTGACAGGTAAGAGATGGATGATTACAGCATTTAGCACGGTAATTTCCTGTTTCCAGACAAAGGCTTGTCCTTATCCTTCTACGACATTTTTCCAAGCACCAAAATTAGATTGAAATTTCTAGTTAGTGAGAATATGTTAGGCGTCTCCATTTTGTTTATCCTCCTGTGTATTTTTCCGCAGTGCAGGGACGTCCAGTTCTGGTTCTACCTGGACTCTTGGTCTGCTAAACAGGCAGTTTCTCACAGCTAACCTCTCTGCTCCCAGTGCAACTGATGTGTAGTGTGTCTCTCTCTCCTCTCTCTGGTTCGACCATAAAGGAACCACGTTCTTTTAACAGCGCAGCACGCAGCACCGTGTCTGCGCATTGATAAATAACTCTTGCAATCAGTTATTATCAATATAATCTGATGGGCCAGATATTGTCGGCGGGCCACCAGTTGCCGACCACTGTTTAAGGTCTAAAGCCGACAACTACAGCATCTTCATTTCTTCCTTGAAGTTGTCAGTAAACCTGTTTGAATCCCAGCCTCTACGTTTAGTTTGCTGTCTCGATCCAGAACCTAAACTATATGATAGAATGTGTTCTATGTGGGACCCCACAACAGGATCTGAAATAGCTTTGAGCCTTTTTAAAAGAGACTAACTCCCATAAGAGTTTCCTTTTGATTCCCCTAAAGGGGTCGCCACAGTGAATCATCAGCTTCCAACTACTGAGGTAGCATGGAAGCCCTGTTCGCACGGTTGTACTTTAGGCACATGTGTTCTCTTAGGGCCGGCTTGGGAATACTTGTGTCCCCCTAGGGGCTGCAGCAGCGCAGGAGAGCAGGACATCTGAGCCACATGGATGACTATAGGAAGGATAGTCAAACAAAAATTACTCCTTTTTAAATCAGTGTTTGGCACAGAATCAGAAATATTTGACATATAAATGCTAATATTTAAGCCAGAAAACATGCATTTGCTTTATCCAACATAGACAACACTACAGGGGATAGATGTTGGGTTTAAAATATTTGCTTGGATGGATACAAAGGTGAAATCTCTACAGAAACCCGAATATGAGGCCATCTTATAAAAGAAAACATAGATTGAGATTTGTCAAAATGGAAATAAGGTGAAATATTAATAATAGATACCCAATTATGAGGAAACTGAGGATCTGTGTTTGAATAATTTCTGTTTTTAGTGATTAATAAATGCTTAAATATGCACGGGACTCAGCAAGAGCTGTGCATTTTATAACAAATCTTGTTTAATCATATTTTTTAGGTTATGCTACAATTCTTAACTTTACCCTGTTTTTCCCCTTTCTGGAATATATTGAAAAAAATGGGACAATTCAATTCTGTCGCAGTTTTCCCCTTTTCAGTTTGGAAGGAGTATCCACATAATGGCATGAAAAACCGTGGGCCTGAGTACAGATGGGATTTTCATCTCTTTGCCTCACATGTTGACTTTAATGTTGAACCTGAGACTTTCTGGTGAATGTAACCCCTGGCTTACCTGAAGAATTTTCTGATCTATTTTCAGGATGCTCACTGAAAAATACCGTAACCCAACCATCCTTGTGAATCTGCAGGGATTTTAGGTTCAAAGAGAACTTGCTTAACAATGGCTTGTTTTCCCCTCAGGGAGAATAAAAGCAAGCAGAATTTTTCAGTTTTTATCTCTGAATAGTTTCTGCATTTGAGCGTCATGCAGAGTGGAACGCTGACAAGACACTCAAATGACTTGAACATGCTAAGGATCAGCCATCTCAAGAGACTAGAGACTATTTACTGTGAAATATCAGTGAGATTATATAACATATCTTTAAATCTGTCTGGAATCTGGGTTACCACTCTGATAAGAGCCTCGCAACTGTGTTTGTAATCTCAACTATCATGGTCCTGTGGCCAGGAGGAAAATTATTGTGCTTGATGAAAATGTCGCAAGACAATTTCTTTTCCCTCTAATCACAGTTAAAGCAATAAACAAGGTGGACACTGAAGCTCCAAAGCAAAAAACAGTTGGGCACAGGAGAACTGTAAAATGAAAGGGAGGCTATAGTAATGAAACAAAAAAGTGAAAAGAGGTTCAGTCCCCTGAGATCTTCAATAGTCAGAAAGATAAGCACAATTTATTGTTTTGGAAGAGTAAACTGTACTCAGTGATGGGCTTGTGATTGTATGTGCGTGACTGTGCAAGTGGTTTGACCAGAATAAAAGGTGCCACTCAAGATAACTGAGCAGAGATGAGGTTGAAATCCCAAATAGCAGAAATGTAGCTCTGGGAATTGAAAACAGCTCCAAAACTGAGTAAGTTATAAGTTTTCATTATTGAATTATCGTGACCTGTGACATGTGGCCTGGTAAGTTGACAGTTATTATTTTTTTTACTAAGAATGCACTAAATCTCCGAAATATCTAAAAGTAAGGATTCACATACAAGAAAGCAACTGAAAACGGCTGAATAATAAGTTTTCAGTTTCTTCTTCTGTTATGATTATGATTATGATTATTATGATGATGATTATGGTTATTATTATTATTATTATTATTATTATTATTATTATTATTTTTAGTAGTAGTAGTAGTTGTAGTAGTAGTAGTAGTGGTAGTAGTATTATCAGTATTAGTAGTATAAGTAGTATCATTATTATTATAGTAGTTGTATTAGTATTATTAGTATAATTAGTGTTATAGTAGTAGTAGTATTAGTATTAGTAGTATCATTGGTATTATAGTAGTAGTATTAGTAGTATCAGTAGTATCATTGGCGTCATAGCAGTAGTATTAGTGTTATTTTTATTTTGAATAATGAGACAAAGAAGCGGAAAAGGAAAAAGGACAATAGAAATCAACATGAGTAAAACTGTCAGACTTGTATCTGACTGTAGTTACAATGACTGTGGTCCTATTGTTTTCAGACATCCTTAACAGTTTCCTCTTGTCCTGCTTTCCTACAGTGAACAGAATGAGAACCCAGCATCAACTGGATATTGTTCCTGTCAGGTGAAAAATTAAGGCTTCTGTGTTGCATTTCCAGTCTTATCTTTTGTCCAGCTGAACTTCAAGGTACTTGTATTCCTCCACCACCTCTTATCCCAGGATGTAAACAGTGCTTTGTTTATTTCTGTTCCTCCTGAGGTCAATGCTCACCTATGTAGTTTTGTTTGTACTGAAGATGAGATGATTGTTTTATCACCACCTCACAAATTGACCAACCAGTTTTCTGTGCTCAGCTTCTTCTCCGTCACTGATATGCTCCACATCTGCAGAGTCATCAGAGTGTTTCTGCAGATGACAGTACTCAGAGTTGTATTGGAAGTCTGAGGGGTACAGTAGGAAGAGGAATGGTGACAGTACAGTTCCTTGTGCTGCTCCTGTTCTGCTGACTATCTCAGCCACTCAACCTTTCAGTCTCACAAACTGAGGTCTGTTTGTTAGGTAGTCATGAAGCCAGGTGGTTGTGGAGGTATCTACAACCACCTAATGAAGTTTATGGTGCTCCTCACATAACAGAGCAGCTGAATTGTATTACAAACACTAAAAAAATAAAAGAACACGATCCTTAAAGTGCTGTCCAAATGAGTGAGGACTCATTAAAGCAAATATAAAGGAACGTCTTCAATCTCTTGCCCATTATAATAAGCAAACTGTAATGTGCCCTGAAAGGTCTTGAAAGCTAATCAATATTTTAGGAGGTTTTTTACAGTGCAGGAACTCTTCTGGCTCAGGCTGGTGTTGAAAAGATGCTGAAAAATCCTCATTGTTCTCAGCAGGCTGCAACATCCCTGGATCTGACAACGGCTAGACCTGCAGTCTTGTTCTAGTTCAGTTTCTCCAGTTGCTTCTTCACCTGGCTGCAGGAGACAGACAGGCTCGAAGTGGCGGCATTGTGATCTGAACTTTGGTCTGGACTGAAAATATTGATCAGCTCTTTAGCTCTGTTTAGTCCTCCATCAGTCTGATCCCTCTTTAACTTAAAGCCAGTGAGCTTTTTCCTTTCTGAACACCATTTCATTTCAACATTTCTACATGCGGCTTCAGTTTGTTTGGGTGTGTGGCTGTGTGCATGTCTGTTCATCTGCACGCACTGACTGTTTGTCTGCCATGACATCTCACTCTTCATCAGTCATCCATCATCAGTTAGACTAAGTGGATGTTTCTTATTTAGAGTACAGAATTATTGCGTAACACTTTGTGCGTCTTCAGCGTCAAAATGACCTGAATTAGGGTTGTGGGTTGGTAAAATAATTTGGGGACAACTTCGAGCTCCAATATGATGCTTCTTTATTCTTTGCTTGCAGTTGCTCGCAACACAACAAGGCAACTTTTCTGCTCAAACACTGAGAGTAATGTCCAGCTTTAACCATATCACTCCACCTCCTCTCCACAATAGCAGCAGCACAATAGTCCCAACAGATGTGAAACATATGTTCACGACAAGCAAAGACGGAGCTCATATTATAGTAACTTCCTGTAAGAAATGTGTTATCCTAAATAAGAGCACTGTTGTTGTAGTGATGGAAAGAGTAATTAGTTTGAATGAATTAGTTTGCTGACAGTGTTACATTTTCAGTAAACACAGTTTATTTCAAACACGTTTACTCCCATCACTGTGCTACACAGGGCTTGTTAGGCAGGAAGCACCTCCCTGTTCTTGTTGGGAAGACACAGTCCACACAGAAGTTGATATTATCTATCATACACTCAGCCATGGCATTGATTTATTGTCCATATGGTTCACAAATCACCCTCTCAGACCATCTTCAGCTTCATTAGACCACATTTCAATTGTCCTTATGACTGATGCACAAATGGGCTTGTAGGTGGAGTAAGAAGAACCACAATATGGTCTGATATTATTAAAGAAGACAGGGCGAGGGTTTTTATGTTTGCATAAAATAATTCCAACATCTTATTTTCTATAGTAGCAAATAAAGTGTTGGAATGGTGGTGATGCTGCAGAGAGGGAGCTGTTGTTGAAGTCTCCAGAGATCACATGAATGAATTAGGATGCTGTGTCTGTGGCTCAGCAATGATGAAGATCATGCTATCACAGGCTGTGTCTGCAGCGGTACCAGGTATGATACAAACCACAGCCAGAATATCACAGGTAAACTCTTTGGGTAAATAACAAGGGAATACTCATGGCTAGCAGTCTGATGTTCCTCGTGCAGATCTTCTCCTTTACAGTGCAATGTCCAAGGTGGTTTAAAAGTACAGTAAATTCTCCTTTTAGCTTTCTGCTGAATTTCTTACTGCAATCTGCTGATAAAATCTTAAAGCAGTCTATAGACACAGAAGAGTCCAAGACATGTTTATGCAACCATGTCTCGGCGAAGCAAGTAATACTGCATTCCCTGTATCCCATTTTAAATCTTGTTAGCATCTACAGTTTGTCCATTTTGTTAGCTAGTGAGTTCATGTTATCTGTTCAGAACATTAAAAAAATTATTTGAATCCTACTCGTTTCCTCTTCAACGCATTTGGGATTTAGTGCTTGTTTTTCCACAGTGTCAAAAGGAGATACTCAAAAAACACTGTTCAATACTTGTAAAGTCAAAGATAGTCCCATCAAATCTGAAAAACCATCTGAAAAACCACCATTTAGAGGTTCACAAACATTAACTTTAATTTTGTAAAGAATTTGATTGTATTAAACTTGGATCTCTAACATGCATCTATATAAGGTAAATATTGGTTATTGGCCATACCAACAAAATTAATGAGATATTGGTTTCAACCCAAATACTGGAGTGCATCCTTAGTCTAAAGTACATGGAGAACTCACTAGAGCAGCACATCCTCCAAACCAGTATGAAAAAAATGTTGAGAAATTAATTTGACAGTGATTTTCTTGATAATAAATTCAACAACAGTATCGTAAGACCTGCTACAGTTTGCTGTCACTTCAGTTTTGAGAACTTACAATCAAAATCTTTGAGAGAAATTAGAGACAGATCTTATATCTTAGAAAATTTTCAGAAAAAACCTGGGTTCATACACGTATCGGCCACTTTATTAGGTACACCTTATGATTATGTGGGTGGATCCTCTCGTTCCTTCAGAACTTCCTTAATTTATCGTGTTATAGATGCAGCATGGTATTGGAAACATTGCTTACAGGTTTTGGTCCATCACTGTGGAATCCATTAAAGTACAGCGAACTTTCATGTTCATGAAACCGGTATGAAATGATTTAACCTTGATTTCATGGTTCCATATTCTGTGGGAAGTATCCATTAAAAATGGGTGCTGTTGTCACAATGAGGTGGGCATGGTCAGCATCAATCAACAATTACATCACCACCACTCTGATCTGTTGACACAAACCAGGAAGAAGCCACACTGTTATGCTGTTGACCAAATTCTGACCCTACCATCTGAAACTTATAGCTGAAATAGAGACTCATCAGACCAGGGAACACTATTCCACCTGGTGTCACACTTTTGGTTTTCCCTCTCCTGTTCTTAGATGACAGAAATGTTACCTGGTGCGGTTTGCCGCTGTAGCCAATCTGCTTCAAGGTTGGACATATTGTGTGTTTACAGATTCCATTCTGCATATTGGTTGTAATGAGTGACTGTTTGAGTCACTGTTGCCTTTCCATAATTTCAAACCAACCATCCCAGGTTTCTCTGACCTCTTGCCACTCATTTTTTCATACAACTCACCAGACATCAGTTATTCTTCAAACCACTCTGTAAAACGTAGAGATGGTTGTGTGGTAAATTCTCATTAGATCAGGCAGCAACAGCCATACAATGTTAAAAGTCTCTTAAATCCTATTTCTTCCCCATTCTGATGCTTGGTTTGAACTTCATCAAGTTGTTCACCATATTTATATGCCTAGATGTTTTGACTTAGTGCTGTATGATTGGCAGACTAACAGTTTGAGTTGACATGTAATCAAAAAGTGAATAATTGCTGAATTCTGAATTCTGTTCTGTCATAGTTGATGAATTAGGATAACATTGTGACAAAGTTTAGTAAAAAATCCTTAATTCTTTTTATTTGTTATAGATTTGGAAAATAAATATATAGCAAACCTGTTCTATGTCTCAAGAGCTTAAAAAATATCCATGGTTGTAAAAATACTCTGTGTATGTCTGCGCTTGGGTGCTAATGAGAGTCAATTATATATGCTAGAGATGCAAGTGTTGTTAGGCTATCATTAGTCTTACGAGAAAGGTCATCACCAAGGGTGTCATGCAACCTTCTACTAGTACTTCCTATCCCAGGGCAAATTTAAATGAATATTGATCAAACAGCTGAACATTAATGGTAGTTACACTAGGTGCATGCAGATAAGTCTATTAACTTTTGGTTAGAAATAACCCATTGACTCTTGTGGTGGCGGTCCCCTTTGACGCATTTCTCCCGTAGAGAGAAAAATAAATAAAGCAGATGCTTTAAAATTCTGGTGTGAATGTGTTTTCAAGTGCAAGAAAATTATGCAGTTCTTTTGCAATAAAAACACAGTACAAGATCACAACATTTTTGTACAAAAAAAAAAAAAAAGCAAAAGCTTAAAGCATTTTTGCTTCCTTGGCTCTTCTGTGAGTCCTCCACAATCCTCCATGTCCTGCCCTACAGTCAGCTCTCATTTTTTTGTTAATCTTTGGTTGTTTAGAAGTTCTTCCATTTCCCCACAGGTGCTGACCTATACATGTTTTGTTGTTAGTTTCTAGCCAACCCAAAATGTTATTTCAGGGTTGCTCCAACATTTTCCATGGTGTTGCATCCATCATTTAACTTTATTATTAATTTTCACTTTAAAGTTACTTTCGAAATAAGGACCCACAAAATGATAACGTATGACTATATATTATAAAATATTTTTCTATATACATCCATCTACCTGAGGAAAAAAAGGTGTTTGACATGACAAGTCAGGTGTAATAAGCAAACCGTCCATACTTTTTAAAAAATGCTTAGCAGCCTCTGTCTACGTGGCGCTTGTTCAAATTCCCTTCATTAGCATTGCATGCTTAGGATTCATTACGGGTCATTTGGCTGTTGGCCAGGAAGCTGTGGAAATGAGACTGACCCTGAACTGTTTGCCTGCCCAGCAGGCTGTAGAGAGGATACACATGCTGAGAGTACAAATCTTCATCAAACAGATAAAGGTGATAAAAAGTAAGTAGATGAGACCCTCGTTTAGTCACTACTTTCAATGTAAAGCAGCTTGCTTTGCACTTCTTTATATGAAAAAATGCTTTGATTGATTGATTGATTGATTGATTGATTAATTGGTTGGTTGGTTGGTTGATTGAGTGGTTGATTGGTTGATTGATTGAATAATCTTGGATAGTCAAGAATCTGATGGCTGTGCAGGGGATCTGGCCTCACACTGCGGTATCTTCCCTACATAAATCTGTGTTCTTATGCAACTTGCAGGCCATTCATCCCTCTGGGAATCCCTATAATCTCTGATAAGTATGCAGAATTCTGTCTTTTGAATTTGCATGCTGAAAAGTTTGAACGTCCATAGTTTATTTTAGAGATTGTGCAAAGAGGTTAACAAACTACTAGCGTGTTGGTGAAATTCAAAAGAGATGCAGTATAAAAACCCATTAACGCAAGAAATGTTCTGCCATAGTTTATTTTCCATATGACTGATCACTGCCTTGTGTGCATCTTTTCATGTGAAAGACCAATAACTGTATTTAGCTAAATAAGCACCTAAATGACAGGAACTATGGAACTATAAAATGTTCATGGAAGAACACATCTTTCAGACTTAAAATGGAATGAGAAGCACTGGGATGGACTGGTGACCTGTCTAGCGTGTACCCTGCCTGTCGCCTGGTAGCTGTGGGGATAGAAAATGGCTGGATGGAGGGACTACAAGCCAGACTACAAGCCTCTTAACTTGTTCCCACTGTTGTACTGTTGGGGGAAAAAAAAAGGACGATGTAAATTATTGATGACAATCTGAGGTAATGGAGCACCTTGAGGGGATGAGATAAAAGTAGGAGGAAAGGGAGTTGAAAGGTGGAGGTATGTCTCAGGAAGCTTTGACTTCAGTGATGTGACAAAGGATGAAGACTCAGAAATATCAACTTAGATAAATATGGGAAAAAGAGTGTTTGAAGTGTTAAGTGTGAATTTCAAACTTGTATTTTGTTTAAGAACTTCCATAAACAAGCTCTTGAATTATTGCAGAGAAGTTTGTGACCATCTAAACAACACTGCATTTCCTTACATAGAGCACAAGCAAATGTTTTCTTTTGTCAAAAAAATTGAGCAAACAGACACGGGCAACAGCTTTTGTCTCCTGGCAAAACAGAAAAAATTGTATTGTTGAAAAAACATTGTTTTAGCCGTATTTTTCCTGCCACCCAGCTCAGATTTTAAAGCGACGCATCACAGTAGGATGCACTGTTTGTGTTTAACACTTTTGAGGGAGGAGCAGCCGACTTAGCACCTTAGAAAATTCCTTAGAATTAGAATTCCTTAGAAAATCTGAATGGGATATGGATATGCTTGCAATCCTTGATAATGTAAATTTAAATGCCAAATAGAGTCTGTTTGATTCCAGCCCAATTTTTTACTGCCAAGGAAATAAAATGCCAGGGAAGTGGAGTCCCTTCTTTTGTGGTTGCTGGTGTGGTTTTAATATACCTGCGCCACACCTCTTCCTAGTTGACCAATTATCTCCCTACCAAGCTCGTGACAGGGAGGGGAAATACCAGAATGTTTCCAAGAGCCAGAGTTGACCAAACATTAGTGCCCTCTGTGACATTTTCCGAATCCAATGCGCCCCCACTCCTAAGATGTTGCCATAGTTGCCAGTGAAGGTGCTCTTACCAGTTTGAGAACCACTGCTCTAACCTGACAGCCGCTGAGATGGGCTTCAGTTTTGCAACAAGATAACACAAGTATACAAGATGAATGAATGTTTGAATGGAAGTCAAGCTTTTATGATCAATTTTCAAATCAGTACAGCTAGTTTAAAGAGTCCAGTTATATTTGGAGTTCATTGAACACTACCTGGAACTGACCATTTATTATCTGGGAAACATATGTAAATGGCCACTTCAATTTTTACTGTTTGGCTGTGCTGTCTGTTTGCAAACAGTGTGATTCAATGAAAGCAATTCTGTTCCAGCACGACCAGGTTATGGTAACCCACTAAGGAACAGAAATGCCTTGGCTGATCCCTTCTTCCAGCCTGCTGTGAATTGTGTAAAGCAGGTCACCTTCAAGGACACCACACAGCAAAAAACCCACCACAACTAGTTATGAGTTATTTTCCCTCAGATATCAAATCATGCCTTTTAGCTTCAGCTTTGCTGGATTCCAGGTTTTCTATGCGTCATTTCTTTTCTGGTTATTTCAACACCAATATTCTCAAAGTATGTACAAAATAAATAAAACCATAACACCCCACACAAGCTACATCATGTAGACAATCTGTTTGTATGACCCTTATCATACTTAAAAAATGGTGGGGTGACGCTTCACCATGAGGTACAAATAATTTCCTTGACACAAAGCAACTTTAAAACAGAAACTCTGGAGCATTTGCTGGTCCCTTGTATCGCTGACACTTTCTCATCAGTCTTTTGTTTCTCATGGATTTCATGGCTTTTATTACAATATTTCACGAAGCATAAAGTTATGGTTTCCCAGGAGTGAGTTGGCTGTGCAACAGTGACATCACAAGACCCAAAACACATCAGATAACTATAATTAGAGTACAAACAAAGAAAAAAAAAAATAGAAAAATGACACAAAAGTAAAAAAAAACAAAAAAACAAAAACCAACAAATTATGTCAGAGTGATACTTAGTGGTCAATTCATATTCTCATTTAACTGAGGATGGTGTCAAACATAATCAGCACACCTGAACATTATACAGTAATCTGAAACAGCATATATGTCACCCCAAAGCATTTATTTAGTTGTTGATATTAAAATATTGTTGAACACTGTTACAAGAGCGTTGCAGCAGAAGGAATATCAAAATATCCTTTCATTCCAAATCATCCAGTTGGAAGAAAAGCTTCCTCCTCGCATGCCTGCAGCTCATGTTTACTGCAAGCCTGCGAGAGCCTTAATTCATAGATTGTTTGCACAAGACTGATGCAGTTACTGTCTGAAAAGGTGCTGCGCAACCACAGAATGAGAGCATTAAGTCTCATTAATACAAGATCAAAGACTTGTTAACAGGTTTCTGTCCAATGTCCTCCTGCCAGGAATGTCTTACTACAACACAGGCATCGCTGGTGCTTTATTTATCCCTCCATGTGTGTGCTCTGAATTTCAACTTCATCTGTCCCAATTATTCCAAATCAGGTTGAAGGCTTATAATTTCAAAGTCATTTGATTTGCATCTTGTCAGTCAATTTGTTTTTCTTTTCTTTTAAGATGAAAATATAAAGCAATCTTGTATTTAAGTGTGTGATCATGGAAACGGTCATAAATACAGAGTAATCACCACAAAGCACATTTTTGATACTATTTCTATGCTTCAGCAGTACATATTTAATTTGACATACGGTGAGCTTCTCATGAAATATACCACATTTTTATGAATGAATGGCCTGGTTTGAAGATGCTCTACAAATCTAAATTATTCATGTCCAATGTAACCATCTGCAGTTTTGAGAAACACTGCCGATTTGAGAATTGCTGTGCACCTTCAGTGAGGCCGAGTAAGAGCAAAACAGTGAGCACATATTGGACTTCAGGTCTAAATCTCAAATGAATCTCCATAATTCATTTTAGGTTTCCCTCTAGGACGGATTTTATCTGCAAATTTAGTCTATTTTGTATTATCTTATCTTTTGGTATTTTGGTATTGCCTTCAAAAAGAAAAAGGAAATTGATTCAAGCTCTCGTTCTTTCTTTTTTAAGAGAATTTTCCACAATTCCAGAAGATATAAATTCCCTAAGGCAATGCTCTAAACAATTAATATCCTATTATTTGAGTACAAAAAAATGAAGGGCATAGATAACCCTTCCTACTTTAGCAGTTTTTCCACAATTACATACAAACACACACATACACACTAACAGTATATATTTTAAAAATCTAATACTTCAACACATTTGATTAGTTGTTTAATTGTTTGTATAGATTTAATCTTACATATGTGCACAATAGCAATAAAGAACCAACACAAACACAGCAATTGGCCATGACACAAGAAAATTGCATTTTTCTCCTATATTGTCTTTAAGAGCTTCTTCTATGTACAATACACGTGACCGGAGAGCAGTGATGAAAGCCAGCAATAAAGAGCAACAAAACAGAGAGCCACTGTGAAAACAAAAGGATTTGCTGCAGAGTCTTGAAGAATGCAATGAAATTGGGTTTAATCCCACATTGTTTCCCTCCACAGTTGTTGTTTCAACAACCAGAAATGAATGTGGGTTTTCTGTTTCAGCAGGGCAGGGATGAAACTGCTTTGATGGCGAGCAGCCCCAGATCAATGCAGTCAGTATTTTTAGTGAGTCAGTTATTTTCTCCTTTAGCTTCCTCATCATCCCAGTCAGACATCCATTTGGACCAGCACCAGAACAGGTGGCGCTTCAGCCACTTTGGTTTTCCGGCGCAACAGGTGAGTCAAGCTCCTGAAGGACGGGGTGGCGTGGATAAGAATTTCCTTGAGGCCGGCCCTGAATTCCCGGCGGATCAGGCAGTAGAGCACAGGATTGAGGCAGCTGTTAGTGTGTGCCAGGCACACAGTAAGCGGGAAGGCGTAGGCTTGCACGTTGTAGAAAGCCTTGCTGAAGGGGACAAGATCAAACTTTATGAGCACCCCCCAGAGAGTCAGTGCTTGATTGGGAAGCCAACACAGAAAGAAGGACAAAACCACAATGACAATAGATTTGGTCACTTTGGAGCGGCGGCTTTGCCGGCTTTGCTTCACTTCTGGGTCTGCTGCACCTGCAATACGCCTGCTGAGGACAACGCGCAGAAGAAGTAGATAGCAGACTGTGATTATAATCAGAGGAATTAAGAAACCCAGCAGGACCTTTTGTAGCTGGTATAAACCCAAAAGAAGTTGTGGATCCCAGCTGCCTGAGTCTGGAAAGCGCACCAGGCAAAGTTCCTCATCTGACACCTCGGCGCTGGTGGAATAGATGGCATGAGGTAAAGTTGCCAGCAGGGAGATAGCCCAGATGCCAAGACTTGTCCACTTGGCTCTGGTGGCTGCTGCCCTCCGACTGTGCATCTTCAGGGCGGACGAAATGGAGTAGTAACGTGCTACGCTCATAGCTGTTAGGAAGAATACACTGGCGTACATGTTCATGGTGGTTACAGAGCTGATGATTTTACACATCACACGACCAAATGGCCAGCGGAAGTCCAGGGCTGTGTCAACTGCCCAGAAGGGTAAAGTCAGAACAAACTGCAGGTCTGTGATAGCCAGGCCCATCACAAAGCAATTAATGGATGACTGTTTCTGCCTGTAACGGGAGTGAAGCAGGTAGAGAGCCAGTGAGTTTCCTACCAACCCCAGTGCACAGACTATAGAGTACACACACGCTATCATCACACGCACCACAACACTGGAGCTGTCTCCTTGAAATTCCATGATAGATTCCCTTGTGAGGAGCTGCAGCCAGCAGTGCAGAGACAAGTTGCTGGTTGAACCTCCGTTGCCATTTCCAGAATTGTCCTCCTTTAGTATTTGTTGTTCACACGACTCTGGAGCCATTGTTTGAACTTCAGTCTCATTCAGCTGCATGGTGGACGCTTCCTCTCACATATCACTTTTAAGTGCAAAGTCAGGCATCTGCTGTGTGTCACAAAACACACAGGAAAAAGTTAGTCTTGATGTCATTTTCTGCATTCCCGCTGCTTCTCTGTCAGCTTGTCTCCTACTGCGACGTGGATGCCATCTTTTGATTATCCTCTTCTCATTTCTCCACGAATCTACCCTCTTTCAGCGCGCCACATCCCGTTTATAGCTTCCGCGCGAACGCGCAAAGCGCAGTCGCGTTGCCCTCACTTCAGTAGCCCGGTGATTGGAAGAAAGGAAAACCACGCTCCGAAAGCAGCCACGCCAGAATCTCAATGGATGTGATGGAACAGACTTGATCACGGTCGTGCTGAATATAATAGAGCGTTTGGTGACGTGAAGACAAAGGTGCGCATGAAATATTAAAAAAGTGTGAGGTTATGGTGTGAATTATGACATAGACGATGCTTCACCTTGACGAGATCTCTCTTTACTGATGGATATCTGCGGCGCAGGGATGGAAAACGCTGTAAATTGTTAAGGCGTCCGTCTGTTCAACTACAGCTCATTAAATCAGATTCTGTCAGATAAATAAAAAGTGCATTCAGGAAAAAAAAAAAACAAACAGTCAAATTATTAAGGGAAGAAAAGTAAACATTTCCTTAAAATTCGCAGCAGCAATCGAAATAAAACTAGTTCATACACATATTTTGCTTAATATGTATGTATGTGCCAAAAGAAGTCCTGTGGGTTACATTCGGCTATATTTAGACAATACATTCAATGAATATGAATGACACGCTGAGCAGCACGAGGGCGTGGACAGCGCGTGATATGTTTATTCTCACTCAACTTAATTACTGATGCCAGAATATAGACATGCCCGTGAAGAATACATATATGGCAAAAATACAATATCAAAATCCCCGCTGAATACATATTTAGTTAATGATTCCATCTGTTGTTTTGTGATTATCTACTTTATAACTATTTGCCTCCTTGGTCACACAACGAGCTGTTTAACACAGTAATGAAAATGGACTTTTGTACATCCAGTGCTGACTGCCAGCTGGCATCAAGTGGGGAAATGTGCAGTGCCTTCTGCCATTATGACTCCCGTTAATGAACCTCTGGTTGATTAGGGGGCTGAAATCATTGTTATTCAAAAACTACTACAACAGCTAATGTCTCTGCTGTAACATCTTGTCTTCTTCCATCATATATGCAAAAGTAATCCCAAGCTTAAAAATTCTAAACAAATTAAAAAGACACAAGAGAAAGCGTTGGCGGAAGGTGGGGGTCTTTTAATCCATTGCAACCCACTTGCTGTCATCTTAGCAGTTCTTAGACCACTAAATGTTCAGAAAGTGACATGACGCCTGCTATAATCTTCTTAGCATTCAGTTTTTTAAAATCACAAATAAGTGTGCACTAATATATAGTTTGTGTTTAGAATCTATCTATCTATCTATCTATCTATCTATCTATCTATCTATCTATCTATCTATCTATCTATCTATCTATCTATCTGTAGATTGATAGACTGATAGGTCGATAGATGACACATGAATGTGAACCCTCAAGCTTACGTGCAGTGAGGCAGCCACATAAGACACAACAAGGATAATTTATATGAGTAGTCAGCCAAGTGCCTGCTGAATCTAACAAAATTAAGATCATGTGACACCATGAAAAACTTGTAAAGCTTGCTAAATCATTCAGTTGCTGGGTTTAATCTGAGGTAATGTCGATGTGACAAAGTGCAGAGGAAGTGCAGCAGTAAAAAAACCTATTTCCCTCTCTTGACTCAGTGTCAAAATGCCAAATTCAGTGCTGTATATGACTATTGCAACCAGTGTAATTGAAATGTTTTTTTGTTTTTTTTTTGCATGTCCCGAAAGTAGTGTATCACATCAGAGTTAATTGCAAAAAAAAAACAAAAACAAAAAACGTTAAGAAAAAAATGTAAAAAAGAAGTGGATAGGCCACTTATTAACATGTAAGGAAAGTAAAGTTTATTCAGTCCAGTAATGCAGTATGACTTAATATCCATATATACACATATATCTACCTGGAATATGGCTTTTCAGAGGCAAAATTAATTGTTTACAAGTAAATTCAAGCACATAAAAATAACAGTGGTTCCTTCTTTGTTGCTTCAAATAGCATTATCATTATCAGTGGTGTCCAGTCAGGGCAGGGTAAGCAGTGCCTTCCCAAGGCAGAAAAATAAATGTAATCATTTCATTTTAATAATTAGTTCATATATTTTTCTATTCCTTTTATAATTATTATCTTTAATATTATCTTTCAGATGATCATTTCCTATAGCCTATTGATTTGACGCTGATAGCTTTTAGCACTTTTCATAGCTCAACAAAAATTACTCAATGGCACTTCCTCCTTGCCAGGCAGAGAAGGTGAACAACTCTCCCTTGCGCTGTGCGGTTGAGGCTGTAGGTACAGTCCCGTACTTCCTTTTCCACTCATATAATTGCAACAACGTATGTTTGCGCATGCGCAGGCCGATCCCCCCTATAAAATTATATATGTAAAAAGGCAGATTTCTACACTGTCATTTTAAATGACTGCATTAAGCCAATGGTCTACATACATTCACAAACATGGGGTTTTGGGAAC
Organism: Telmatherina bonti; assembly: GCF_933228915.1. Taxonomy (NCBI): domain Eukaryota; kingdom Metazoa; phylum Chordata; class Actinopteri; order Atheriniformes; family Telmatherinidae; genus Telmatherina; species Telmatherina bonti. The sequence goes on from NC_136626.1 coordinate 26,954,101, forward strand.
GGAGACAAGCGGCTCTTGGCTGAGGCTTTCCTGTGTTCTCACCAGCCGCAGGATGGCCTGTAGGGGTGCAGTGTGAACTGGACAGCGGTTGAAGGTGGGATCCCTGGCAGCCTGTTCCAGGGATGTGGAGTGTCACCTCTCTAGAGAGGAAGGAGCCCGAGTTGGTTCATGAGGTTGAGCGGTTCCTGTTAGATATAGTTGGACTCACTTTGATGCACCGCCCAGGCTCTGGAAGCAGTTTCTTCAAGAACGTAGCAGTAGAGAGGAAGTGTACTTCTGGATAAAGGAGTGAAGGTAGACAGAAGTTGCTTGGTTATTGTTTTGTAATCCAGAAGCAGAGTTTGAATTTGATAAGTGGCATCAACTAACTAAGTTCACCAAAACCATGATAATCAGCTAAATACCACACCAAATTCCAGATGATATCACTGGTAATTGCCCTTTCATTTGCAAAATTATCTGAAATACATTGAAAATTTCATCTGAATGTATGAATTTCATCTGAATTGCATTTCTGCCGAATGCAAAGCCCCTTTGTTTGGCAACTAAGTGAGAATGGAATAATTTGGCTATTCAGAATGAGCAATATACATCCTCCCCACATGATACTTGTTTGTGACACTGTGCTCAGCTCAACATTTGCAACCACAATTTCAGAAAGTTTGCAAAGGCCACGAGAGGTGACTTAGTGCATAACATTAGGCATCTAACAGCATGTTTGGGTGGTGTTGACAGTAAAAGTCTGAGTGAAGTTACATCCGGTATAAATCAAGCCTGCTCTGACGCTCAACTACACATAAGTAGATGCTTGGTCAGGGACCTTTAGTATCACCATTCAACACACAGGGTAGCCCTGTGCACCAGTATAATTTTGCAACTCATTTCACTGGGGGAATCTGCTGGAGCTCAATTGAAGTCCTTCACAGAATAAAGCTGATGCCAAGAGCTTGTGGAAAAACATCATCTCTGCTCATAATATACTGTAACTGCAGTGGGACTCACCAGAAAATGGAGCAACAGCTTTTTGCAGATGGATGAAGGGATGCAATCTAATATGTGGGTAATGCTGTTGAAAGTCAAATTTAAAATCAAGTCATAATGTTTTCCCTGAAACTAATCTAGGAGTTTTGGACATTTTATTCCCCCCCACCATTCCACCAGATCCTGTCTTTAGGCTTTTAGTTGTCAGGATTTTGCACAGTTTAGTCAATATTCTGTTTGTGTTCATCAAACCAGGATATGGAGTAAATCTTACTCTTATTTACTCAAAAAATAACAATAGATGTTTTTACAGTGTTTACGCTTTCAAAGCAGAATTAAGCAACCAGCACCACAGAGGTAGTTCTACTTGGCTGAACAATAGTAAAAATACAAAAGTTAAAGCACTGTGATGCAGCAACAATACAAAGACATAGTCAGGACTATTGAATAATGATTTTCTTCCTGTTTCTGTGTGCTGAAAATCCACATCTACTACACCTTTGTTTTTTTTTTTATTCCTACTGATGATACTGATGATACTGCATTGATGGCTGTCTTACTGATCCCCTGGGTTTATATTATCTGTGTGCACTCACCTCCGTGACCGAATCACTTAAAAAAAGAAAAAAGATGATTACAAGTGATTAAATGGATATGTTTTATATCAATGTGCCTGAGGTTCCGACTGTCTGCTTGAATAAATTAATTGTTTACTATTTGGCCTGCAGGGCAGTAGATCATACTTACTGAATACTGATGAAATATAAATCACACGTTGGAAAGTGTCAGCTTGCACAGCTGGCTGTCGGCAAACAGTCAGGATAAACTTGTAAGTCATTGGTATTCCACTGTAGGATAAGGAATGTTCCCAGGTCATCTGCTAGGCTAATATTTGGTGTAGGCTCTACTCTGGGTGTGCAAGTTGATGTTCAAACATCAACTTCAATATCATTGTAAAAGTAATTTAATTCATTCTGTTTCCAACTTCCAAACTCACTGTTTGTTTCTGTCCTTCTTTCAGAACATTTTCATTTATTCTTAAAATTTCTATGGCACCCAAATGCAAGTATCACTTGCTGTCAGTGGGAATCTATGAGGCTTGTGCGTTCTTTGGTTCAGGTTTTCTTTCAGGGTATGGTTTATGGACATGACAAATTCTATGTAAAAGAGAATTGTAGATTATTAATGAATAACTACACTGAGAAACAATACATAAGAAAGAACATAAAGATCTCTATATAAACTAGATAATTCAATTTAGTTTGTTATTCTTCATACAGTAAGTTATGTTGTGACCATCTGGGTGCGTGTCTTGGTCAGGGGTCTCCTCCGGTCCTTGTGAGCTACCATTCTGCAGGTTTTGGTGTTTCCCTGGTACAACACATTTGATTCAAATAAAAAGGTTATCCAACAACTTGTTGTCATCTTCTGCACCTGCCTGTTAATGAGCCAGTGATTTGGGTCAGGTGTGTCACAGTAGGGAATTACTAAAACCTGCAGTATGGCAGCTCACAAGGACCAGAGTTGGAGACCCCTGGTCTAGGTCATTGCCTGTTGTCTGTATTTAAAAAGTGATTAAAGTAAAGCACACAAAAAAATGCTGTTATTTAGTTTACAAAACTATTTTCAGCTTCAGTTTCAGTGCTGAGTGGAGCTCTGGTGTGACATTCTGCCCGGTTATTAAGACCACTGTTTGTTTGCATAGTGTGTGCTTGTGTGTGTATTTGTGTTGACTCATCTGCACCAATGCACACCGCATTCCCATTTAAATGTACTTTTATCTGGCCGAATAAACTAAGGGTTAGCTTATTTTGAATGTGATGGTTTGCTTGCCCACAAGAAAACTGAAATGTGATATGTGGATGATGTACATACTGTGGGAGTTCACGACATAGTGCACAATAAAGGTAAATGACCCACACTTATTGCACCTGATAACATCATCTGAGCTCGACAAAGTGCTTTAAAACCTGTTATTCATTCACAAACTATACAGCACTTTCCATTACATTCTAACGATGATTTTTCTTGACGCTGATGAGCTTATCAGGGGTAATAAGGGATTCAGTGTATGGCTCAAAGGCACTTCCAAACACGGGGGAGCGACAGATTAACTCAAAGATCTCCAAACTGGAAGGCAGCCACTCTAATAGCTGAGCCAAAGCCATCACATGGGCATAAATGTGATCTTGACATTAAACAAGTAATGAAAGAAATAACACAAACTTGTAGAATTAGAAGAGTAACACTATCCCTTGATATATGATAAGCATATCCATATTGATTGAAACTTACTTATTGACAAGATATCACCTCTTGAAGTGAAGGGGCTCACCAGATAAACATTGCATCTAAACTGCAAGCATCATATTGAGGTGACTGGAACCAAAGCTGATTTAAAATGCTTCCTACTCACTGTGAGTTGTCTGCCTTGCTAACATTTGACAGTACTCACCCAGCTCGCAGCTCTGACACAGTGATCAGAAGCAGCAGAAATTGTAGTGACATCTAGACATTGCCAGAATGTCGGTGCCTTCATAATCTATGTCTTAGTGAAATGTACTGTCAAGGATAAATCTATCTTTTCCTACTACGTTTAACTTTAACCTATAATATACAAGTGTACAATTAAGTGCAGAAAGTTTTTTCTTTTATTAGATGACATTTCTTACAAAATTCCTCTGAAAAGAATTTTGATATAATTCATTTGGAGATCACTTGTACTTGTTTCACGGTTAGACGTGATTTTTGGTCTGTCAAGTGAAACCTTGAAGCCTGACTGACTCAAGACAGCTGCTCTCACTGTTTACAAAATAGGAGCACAGTCATTTTAAAACAAACACAGCACAAGAACATGATGGATGGTTGCACAAATTGTCTCCAGTAGCCTGAAACAAACTAGGAGACAGATATAAAGATGTACACAAATACAACTATGAGCAGTTAATCTGCAGGGATTTTCTGTGGCAACAAAGTGAATCTTTCCAGGTTCTGATGATGTGCAGAAAAATGCTGAAAAACTTTTGTGCCACTTGTTTGGACTATTTATCATGAGTTTTATTGTATTATAATGGGTTTTCTGCTAAAGCATTCATGTCTTTTGGACTTTGGATGATATAAAAGCAAATTCAGCTAATGGGGAATGTGAATACCATCCATCTCTGGTGGCTGATTTATTATGGAAACCGTGGCTCAGGTGTTTACTTTGTTTAATTAAAATTTTGAATAAATTCCAGCAAAGATATTCAAAAATATTAAACTGATAAAGGAAGACTGGAGGCTGAAGCTTTTCCTGAACCCTTCATCTGCAAATGTTTAAAGTGCAGGCTATATAATAACTCATGCATAGTCATTTAGTCTCAAGTAGTGAGTTATTTACCTAAACATTACATTTATATAGGTCATGAAGTGGAGGGACCTCTAGCCTCTGCAGAAAAAGGTTTGGAACCACTGGCTGACACCTAGTCAACATAGGAAAATATACATTCAGATCATTGTTTTAAAAAATACATTCATCTTTCTATTAAAGGCAGGGCAGGAGATCATGGAAAAACGGTTCAAGCAAGATACATTTTGAAATGACACAATTCAAAAGTCCAAACCTCTTTCTGTGGACGTTTCCCCATGAAGCCACATCTCCAAAGCACAGAAACATGCAATGCTTATTCCCGAGGGGTTGAGGGTAGGGAAAAATGTAAGTTGAGTTTAATAGACATATTACCATCCGATTGTTCAGAACAGGCTGGTTAAAATGGCTGGATAGTGTTTTTTCAGTCCTGTTCATTCCACTGGTGGCTAAATGTTTTTATGTTAGAGCATTTACCTTTTCCAGTAGTCATAGAGAACTGGCGGCGGCTGTCACCACCATGATGGCACACCAGTCAAGACTGTAGTGGAGTATAAATACCTGGGTACCACCTTTGATAACCAACTGAGATTCTCCTCTAACACTGAGGGGATCCTGAGGAAGTGTCATCAGAGGTACCTTCTCAGAAAACTCAATTTCTTTTTGGCAGTAACATTTTACTGACTTTCTATTACATTGAAAGTGTTTTTACTTTCTCTATATGCTGCTGGTATCACACCATCACCCTGCATGATAGAAACTGCTTAAACAATATTGTGATAGTTTGTTGCAAGATTGTTGGACTTCCCACCCACCATCTGCACTTTGTCTACGAGCTACAGGCATGTGGCCTGGCTGGCCGCATTCTTTGGGACCCCACGCATGCTGCCATCTGGTTGCAGCTCTCCTTCTCTGGGTCTCGCTGTCCAGCCTGCAAGACCCAGAGAAGGAGAGCTACGTTTGTTCCCAAGGCGGTTCTCCTCTTTAACTTAACAGGTCAACCAGGACCTTAACCTTGTTAATATTACCTTTGTTTTATATTTTATTTATGTTGAATTGTTTTGTGTTTTGAGCTTTCTGTTGCTTATTGTGCTGCTCTTTGCCCTCTTAACTGCCCCTCGGGGATGAATAAAGTTATTCTGATTCTGATTAGTTATTTGGTTACAGTCGGGGTGTGAAGCGGATTTTAAGCAATAATGCTCCTGGTAAACATCTCTTACCCTAGATCTAATGCAAGTGAATTAATAATATATATTAATGCAAATTTTAAGCCCCTCCCTGAGCCGCTACCTTATTGTGGTGGAGGGGTTTGTGGGTCCTGAAGATCCTAGCAGCTATTTTGTAGGTGACTTTATGCCCCTGGTAGTGTCACCCATGGGAAACAGGTGTCTAGGGGAGGGCCAGACTAAGTGTGGCTCAGCGACTCCCATGATGGGAGGTCACTGGGGGTCTCCCTCTGGAGCCAGGCCCGGGGGTGGGGCACAAGAGCAAGTGTTTGGTGGCCAGGCCTTCGCCCTTGGGGCCCGTTACATTGGCCCCACTTCCCATGGGCTCATCATCCGCAGGACGAGCTGTGGAGGTAGGGTGCAATGTGAACTGGGCGGTGGCAAGAGACGGGGACGGTCCAATCCTTAGCTGCAGAAATTGGCTCTAGGGACGTGGAGGGGAAAGAGCTTGTGCGCTAGGCTGAGCGGTTCCGGCTAGATATAGCCAGACTCACCAAATTCGAGGTGATTCTGGTCCACCATCTGGCGACTTAGGAGTGGGAAACAATACTCCATCAACGCTGTGTACAGTGGAAATAGGGAGCTGCTGACCTCAACTCAGTACATTGTGGGTTGGTGGAGGGAATACTTCAAAGACCTCCTCAATCCTACCAACACAACTTCTGATGAGGAAGCAGAGGTAGGGGACTCTCCTATCTCTGAGGCTGAGGTCACTGAGGTGGTTAAAAGGCTCTTTAGTGGCAAGGCCCTGGGGGGGTGGATGAGATCCGCCTGGAGTTCCTTAAGGCCCTGGATGCTGTTGGGTTGTCCTTGCTGACACGTCTCTGGAGCATCATGTGGACATCGGGGACAGTGCCTCTGGACTGGCAGATTGGAGTGGTTGTTCCCCTTTTCAAGAAGAAGGACTGGAGGGTATGCTCCAACTACAGGGGGATCACACTACTCAGCCTCCCTGGAAAGGCCTATTCAGGGGTCCTGGAGAGGAGGGTCCATCAGCTCCTCAAATCTCGAATCGAAGTGGAGCAGTGTGGTTTTCATCCTGGTCACGGAACAGTGGACCAGCATTATACCCTCTTTGTGGTCCTGGAGGGGGCATGGGAGTTTGCCCAGCCACTCTACATGTGCTTTGTGGACTTGGAGAAGGCATTCGACCCCCGGGGCTCCTGCGGGGCGTACTCCAGGAGTATGGGGGTACCGGACCCCCTTGTACCAGCTGTCCGGTCCCTGTATGACAGGTGTCAGAGCTTGGTTCGCATTGCCGGCAGTAAGCCGGATTTATTTCCAGTGAGGGTTGGACTCTGCCAAGGCTGCCCTTCATCACAGATTCTGTTCATAACTTATATGGACAGAATTTCAAGGTGCAGTCAAGGTGTTGAGGGGATCCGGTTTGGTGGCTTCAGAATTGGGTCTCTTTTTTTTGCGGATGATGTGGTCCTGTTGGCGTCATCTTGCTGTGGTCTCTAGCTCTTGCTTGAGCAATTCGAAGCCGAGTGTGAGCGACTGGGATGAGAATCAGCACCTCCAAATCTGAAACCATGGTCCTTAGATGGAATAGGGTGGATTGTCCTCACCAGTGTGAGAACCTGCCTCAAAAGGAGAGAGAGATATAAAAAGAGAGAGAAAGAAGCTCAGTGTATCAGGAAATGTCCCTCAGCAGTCTAGACCTATAGCAGCATAACTAAGGGATGCTAACCATCCCTAGCTATAGGACTTATCAAAAAGATAAGTCTTCAGCCGAGTCTTACAAGTGGGGAAGGTGTCTGCTTCCCTAGTACTAACTGGGAGCTTATTCCATAACCAAAGGCTCTGCCTCCCACTCGGCTCTTTGAGACTCTAGGAACTACAAGTAAGCCTGCAATCTGGGAACAAAGTACTCTGCTTGGTATATAAGGAACTATGAGGTCTTTGATATATAGTTATGCTTGGTTGTGGAGAGCTTTATATGTAAGAAGAAGGATTTTAAATTTTATTCTAGATTGAGGCTGCCAATGAAGAGAGGCTAAAACTGGAGAAATATGATCTCTCCTGCTGGTTCTGGTCAGGACTCTGGCTGCAGAATTCTGGATCAGCTGAAGGCTTTTCAGGGCATATTTAGGACAGCCCAGTAATAGAGAGTTACAGTAATCTAGTCTTGAAGTAACAAAAGCATGAACCAGTTTTTCTGCATCACTCTGAGACAGAATGTCCATAATTTTGGCTCTATTACGTAAATGAAAGAAGGTTGTTTTCGTAACCTGTTTAACATGTGGGCCAAAGGACAGGTCAGAGTCAAATATAACTCCAAGGTTTCTCACTGTAGCACTGGAAGCTAAAGTAATGCCATCCAGGTTCATTGCAAAACTGGAAAATTTAGCTCTGAGTTTTTCAGATCCAAAGACAATTACTTCAGTCTTGTCTGAGGAAGAGGAGAAAATTTCTAGTCATCCAAGTCTTTATGTCTATGAGACAATTTTGTAGCCTATTGGGCTGATTTGTTTCATCTGGTTTAAAGGATAAGTATATCTGAGTATCATTGCATAACAATGAAAGTTTATTCCATGTTGTCTAATAATTTTGCCTAAAGGAAGCAAATATAGCGTGAAGAGTATTGGTCCAAGTACAGAACCTTGAGGAACTCCATGACTTACTGTAGTTTGTGAGGTGCACCTGTCATTTACATTAACAAACTGAAGTCTATCAGATAAATATGATTTAAACCAGCTTAACGCTGTACCTGTAATTCCAATCACCTGTTCTAGTCTTTGTAACAGAATGTTATGATCGACTGTATCAAATGCAGCGCTAAGATCAAGCAAGATAAGTACGGACAGAAGTCCTTTGTCTGAGGCCATAAGAAGGTCATTAGTAACTTTCACCAATGCTGTCTCAGTGCTATGATGAGCTCTAAATCCTGACTGAAACTCTTCAAATAAATTATTTCTGCCCAGGTGGGCATGTAGCTGAGCTGAAACTATTTTCTCCAGAATTTTGGACATAAACGGGAGATTAGATATAGGTCTATAATTTGCTATCACCTCTGGATCCAGAGATTGCTTTTTAAGTAAAGGCTTGATTACAGCAGTTTTAAATGATTGTGGTACATATCGTGTCACTAAAGACATATTGATAAGATTTAGTAAAGATGTATCAACTAAAGGGAAAATGTCCTTAAAGAGGCTCGTTGGGAGAGGGTCTAAGATACAGGTGTGTCCAAATGGTCTGCAGAACCCACTTTGACTCCACGTGAAGGTAAGTTTATTTTAGTCCCACATTAGGGAAATCTCAGTTGTTCAAAATTGAACAAAAAGACCAAAAAATTAAAAATGGACAAGTACAATAAAATTAAAAAGATTCCTGCTGTTTTTAATTTGTTACCGAGTCATTGTGCAAAACTTTGCAGGCTGTTGGATCTATTTATTTGAGTTGCCTGTGTTGGACACAAAGAAAACAGGAGGCTTCAGCAGATCAAATGGAGTTAACCTGGTGCAGTCCAACTCCACCTGCAGCATTATTCAGGTGAGATGGTTAAGACTATTTTGAATTGTTTTTATGCATGGCCAGTCCACATGCACAGCATAATAATTATAATGAAGGAGAACTGGATTTATTTATTCACAGATAATTTTATAAAGAATTTCCATGACAACAGTACACAGAAAAATGGTTAATGAGACTGCAGAAAAAATAAATAGCTGGTAATATGAATGCATGTAGCTATAAACATGAATGTATTAACAGGTAAACTTGGCTGATACAAAGTATCAGGTTTATGTAATTACTAAATCCTGTGTATCATTTGATGATAAAAGATTAAATAGTGTAAGGTTAAAATTGAAAAGTTTCATTATCTCACCACATTTTGCAGAGCAGGAAACCAGAAAAATGGATTATATTGTAAAAAGATAAATGCTTCATTTTTTATGCACATAACTAATTTGTGACATTGTGAGTGAATCATCTGCATTCAAGCATGAGTGGGTGTTAAGCTGTTTCACTTTCTGCCTCATTCTCTACCCTCTACAATTTTGTTAATATGAAAGTTGGGAAGGTCTGAGGAATATGCCACTGATCAAGATAACACACCATCTGGTTAAGTGTTACACCTTGAAAGAAAAAAACCCATTTGTAGATTAAAAAAGAAGGTGAGGGGTCACTTTGATTGACACTAACCAAACTCAGTGGGAGCTGATGTGTAGATCCCCCTCGGCACCATTGAGACCTAGTCAATCAAAGCAGTGGGTTAAGGTTCTGATTAGAAAAGATGGTGGTGGAGAGACTTTCACCCTGATTAAAGACCAAACAGAAAAGAGTCAAACAAAAGACAGAAGGGGACAGGCAGGGATGAGATATAAAAAGATGATAAGACAGCCAGGTCTATGGCCAAAGCCTATTTTTCTTTTTTTACAAATATGCAAAAAGTGCTTAAAATATTTCATAGTTGTAATTAAAAAGTGAAGCTAATTAATTAAGTATAGAATACAGGCATCAGAAATTAATTAATGCAGAAAAGAAGCTTATAGGTATTAAGAAAAACAAACAAAAAAAAACCCCCAAAACAAAACAAAAAAAAAAAACATGACAGTTTACCAGATTAGAGGAACCAAAGGCTCGGGTTATATATGTTAATCATTAATACCACGACTGAAGAAGGACTATGACTCCATGTCTAGAAAAATGTAATGATCTTACTCTAAATTCTATTTCAGTTCTTTTGATCAAACAATAAGTTACAGCCCAAACAACAGAAACACAACAACCATTCTTAATCACTAGACAAGCTGTGAACAATTAAGTTTGTTTATGTAAAAAGCTATCTTGCCTTGAATGGGATGAAAGCCTTACAAGCTCCTCCAAAATGACCCATTCAGAGTCAGACAGAAAAGACAACTATGGAGGTATGAGGCTCAGTTCTATCATCATTCAAATATGGAAAGAAAAAAGCACTTTCCTGTACAATCTCGTATTGAATGCAATTCAGGTAGAATAGTTTCTACTGACATCATGTGAAACCAGTGCTGCCTCTTAGCGTTTCATCAAGGCGAGGAGACAATGTGGTGAAATTGGGTATTGACAGAACTCAAAAGGTTTCTCCTCAATTGTCTTTTTCCAACTCAGTCAAGTTTGTGAAACTATCAGTAGCAATAATAAATTGATTTATATACTTGTCTTTAACTTTTTAATTTTCTGTGAAGTCACACAAAAACAATTATATGTGTCATTTTACATATAAATACCAAAGATCTGTACTGTCTGAAGTTCATTTTGAGATGTTGTTTGAGATGTTTGAGACATATATAGGTAGGATATGATGAAGCTGCATGGTGGTGTGTGATAGTACCGTGACCTCACACCTAGAAGGTTGTTGGTCTACACCCCTGGTGGTGGAGAGGGTGGGGGTGTATGGGGCTAAACAAGGTGTCTCTCTCTGCAGAGTTTGCATGTTGCGTCTATGCGTGGGTTTTCTGGGTTATCTGGCTTCCTCCTGCCATCCAAACAGATGCATGTTAGGTTAATTAAACACTAAATTGTTGCTAGGAGTGAATGTGAATGGTTTTTGTCTTTCTGTGTTTGGGTGTACCCTGCATCTCACCTGCTAATTGCTAAGGTATATGCTCCAGCTTCCATGCAACCCTGAATTGAACTAAGTAATATAAAAAATGAATGAATGAATGAATGAATGATGGGAATTTCTATGTTTTGTTTCGAGTAATTTACTCACAATGATCACAGTTTTTGTACAAGGAGCAAAACAGCACCATAAGTCTCACCACACGACTTCAAAAATATATGTTTTAAATAAATAGAAACAGATGCAATAATTTGCGAATGTCATAAAGATATTATGTCCATGCAAGAAGATAGAAAACAGAAGGAAAACACCATCTCCAAAGTATGTTAAAAGTATTCAATCTTATGGGGAGAAATACTTCATAATAGTAGATAGAAAATTAGGTTTGTTTCATAAGGAATGCCTTAGTGGTGACCACAAATACATGCATTCCCTAGTAAGCCTGGTCTTTGCGGTCACCAGTCACTACTGGTTATGTATGTATTAGTCCATGATTTATTCTCCTTTTGATTACCCCCCCCCCCATTAGTTCCCATGCAAGTAGCGTTAGTTCCTGATTCACCCCTTAGGTGTTCCCTGGTAACAAAGCAAATTTTGTGTCTAGTATTGTAAAGTGTAACCCTTGTGGGCCACCTAGACATTTTTCAAGAACAGTAGCTTATTCTAAATTATCCACTACCCGAAGGATTAAAGTTCACCTCCTACAATTAACCTGTAATCTTTATTATGTTAACTTACAAGCATACATTCACTATGAAAAACTGAACGCTCCCTGTCTTTTTTTTCCATTCAAAAACAACGATGGAAGTCAAAATGACATAAAAAAAACATGCTTTAATAATTTAAAAGGAGTTAATAAATTACACAAAATAATAAAATAACTCATGATCATATAAATAATAAAAGCCAAACATATTGGTGTAACATAATGGGGTTCAATAAGGGGGCGTGTGGGCAAAACAAAACCAAAGAAACCAACTTATTTCATGGAAATAAAGATTGAGTTTTCTAAAGAAACTACAAGTTGGAATATTATCCTGCATTTCTCTCAACAAGTCCATAATGTATCACCTTACAATTTGAACTTGTGACCAGTGGGAAATGTGTTTTTTGTGTCACTTCAATCTCCTCTTACTTTTATAAACATTTCTGTGCTGCTTCACTAAATGAGGAAATAGTTTTCTGGTGACTCTGTTTTCAAACTTCAAATTTAACACAGTCTGTAATGTTAAATGCGAAAGAAAACATCATCAACACATTTCTCCCAACTCAAGTTTTGATCCTCATATTGCTGTACCACACCCCTCTGCAGTCTGGCATATTCAAGATGCTGGCATGAAATGAAAGCTCTCCTTGCTTTAAATCCAGTTTGGGTAATTTTCACTTTCAGAAAGCTACATCTCCTAAAACTAACTTTTAAATAAATCTTTTTTTTCAATTAAAAAAAAAAGCAGTCACCCAGAGAGTTCATACAATGCATCATTTGATACAAGAGCTGAGTCTCCAGTCCTGCCTTGAAGTCATGACCACACGGTTTATGAAAATGTCAACCTGAGCAGTACCAGCCTTACTGAGCCGTGAGGTTAAGAACACTTTCATCTCATCACTGAATGGTCAGCAAGGACAAGCCAGATGTGTGTGAGTGCCTTGGAAACAGGTTCCCTTCAACAAGTGAATATGTCAACATGTCAGTCACTGAGTGCGAAGTCTGAATCATGAGATAAGAGGTCACCTGTCCCACCTTTGGCCCAGTTTTCTTTTCCTCTCTCTGTGAATCCCATCTGCACTGACATCAAACTTAATGCAGTTGCCCTTTGAGAGATTGCCTCTATAGAAATGGAATCTTTCAGCCCAAATATCTATCAGCCATTTTCCCTGTTTTTGGTACAACTGTTTATTATTTTTTTTATAATGTAAAATTACACAAAGAACCTCAATCCTTTTAGATATAGTCAACATACAGACTTTTTTTCAGGGCAGCCTCGGTTGTCAGAATATGAGGCAAAAATGATGTAAAATTGTTGTTGTTCATTCATTCAAGAAAGAAATCATTCTTGTCACATGCTGATCTTTAGCAGCTTCCAGTTAGACATGACATCAGTTTAAGCTTTGTAATTGGTCAATCGTTCTACAGAAAATGACATAATAATTTTATGTGTCTTACTATCTCTTATCAAGATAGTGACGATAGAACTACTTTTCTTTTTTATTACAAAAATGTGATAATCGTGTTATCACACTTAGTGGATTTGCCATAATGAATCTCTGAATAAACATTACATTTTGTGACCGGATTATAAGCAACATTATATGCAACAACCCCCCGGTGGTGCTGGCTGTCTAGGTGCATTTTAAGGGTTGACAAAACCACTGATAGTTGCAGTCCAAAACACTTTGAGAGAGTTTTTAATAATTAAAAGAAACATTATAGCACTTCACAGTATTACAAATAATCACCTTATCTCTGATGCTATCTTATCCACACAAAAAATCTAAATATCTAAACAGTTGCAATCAAATCTGACAGAGAAAGCATGCTTTAAAAACAACACAAAACCATCTAACCTACTTTTTCTAAATCACTTCAATCAAAATTGTACAAACTATCACAGGTCTATATTTTCAGGTTTTTTTGATGAACAGTTGTTGGTGAACAAGCCATTTCAGAGTGACAAATTCATTTTCTAATAACAATAATAATAATAAAAAAAAACTAAAAGAAAAAACAGTATGACAAATATAGAAAAGACTGCCTATGCAGTGATGATAAAACAGGAATAATCAAAACTTAATTCCCCTGTTTGTGTAAACAACACTCCCTGTTAATTCCCTACATTATCATTAGTAGGACTGATTTATGTGGGGTTAACATCTTTGTATTTCTTACATGTCATCTGCATGTGGTCGTAGACTGGCAGAGCGTTGGGGAATTAAAGTCACTGTAGCTATGTGACCAGTAATTGGGTCTACATGGAAATGACTGACGCGGTCTTCCTGAGTGGTGTTTAGTGATGTGGACTCCACACTGGACTGTTCCTGGTTTACTCCTAGCTTCTCCATCAGCATGGTAATATCTTCCAATCCCTGCTCTCTGGAGGACTGCCGCTGCAGAGGCTCGGATTCATCCTCAGTGGAAAATGGGGAGTCAGTGACATGCAGCACACGTGAAGCCTGAAGGTTCTGCAAGGACCGTGACTGGACTGGAGGGATAAGAAGACACAGGGAAAAAATAAATAAGGTCAAGCCTCCGTGGGTATGAAGCTCTGCTTATTATTTTACTTTACTGTATAAGCTGGCACTACGAATGACAAGTGTGTCTGTGAGTGTGCGCCTGTGTATTCTTGGATGCATTTATGAGCAAACACCATGAGAACCAGAAGACATTAAAGACTTTAAAAACTTCCTAAAACTTGGGATGTAGCCGCTCTGTAATACAGCCTAACCCCCATGTTTAAAAGACTTATCTTCCTCCGAGGGGGTAAAGCATCAGGGAACATGTAGGTTTACTCTTTCCATCTGGGTTCCTCTTTTATTTCTCAGTCTTCCCATCCAGAGGCATTAGAGACTCAGAGCTCTGAACAGGACCACTAATCACTTTCACTTCCCCTCCCCTTGAGCTAAAACCACCACTTACACACAATTTTATTAACTTATTAAGTATTTTTCTCCCGATAAAGTACTTTCTTTTTTAGCAATTCATTTAGTTTTACAGCAAACTTTCAGACATGGAAAGCAGGCTGTGAGGCTCTGTGGCTGAGCCTTTCCAGCCGTGGGTGTGCCTGCAGTTCTAACAACCTTCACTGCTGTGACACAGAAGAGCTGGATTACTTGGCTGGTGGCTGCAATGAGCTTTGTGGTGCTGAAGGTTACTCACTTCTGACTGGACTGAAGTCTCCTTGGCTGACCTTACTGTCAGAGAAAGGCTTGAGGCTGGGGAACAGGATTAGGGAGAAGGACAGCAAGAGCACCTAGAGATATGTACAGAAAACACAGAATTTGAAAAAAGAAATATATTTTGTGCTTAGATGAACATATGAAAAGTATACGAATGTTCTCCCAGTTGCAACACTAAGGAGAAGTGATTAACACTGCCATGGTATGTCTGTTATTCCACTGCTCACAGCATATTCAGCTGTTTGATTTAGTATTTCTGAGTGCTTCTTTTTGTGTGCTATGTATGTTTAGCCCTTTTTAAAATACATTTATAAGTGATCACTCTTTCAATGGGTAATTTAACTTGTACCATTTGGCTCTCAAGTCAAGGGAAAGATGTGTCTTTGCAGTTTATCTGGTATTGACACACACACACACATTACAAACACACGTACCAGTACACATGTCCCAGTCTGAGCTGGCTTGTTTGATGAATGCATAACCAGAGCCTGCAGCCTGCGCAGCTGCTCCATTAGTGACCTGCAATGAGGAGAGGAAGCAAAAGCAAAGCCAAAGAGAACAGAGAGACAGGCATAATTGGATTAAAAAGGTGTGAAGTAAGAGCAAGGTATGGCTAAATACCATCCACAGTTTCTAAGAAATGTCATAACAAATTGCCACAAGATTACAGAACAGGTTGAATGAAAGTGAAGAGAGAAACCACTGACATGTTGCATTTCTCCAGCTGGGACACTTTTCTCTGCAGCTCTTGATTGTGTGCACTGCAAGCAGCCATCCTAGATGGAATAAGCAGCACAAGGTGAAATCCTTCAGAGATCAAATTATTCCATGCGCAGACTTCATTAAAATCCCGTTATCAAGATGATATTTAGCTCAGCAGTGAACATTTGCCTGTGAGTCAAAAACAGAAAAATACCACAGGTTATGTTAGGAAGTGTGTAAAATGGCAATAGGTAGCTGTTTTCTGTACATTAGCATCCATGTGGCATGGTGGAAATTGTGACTTAGAAACGGTAAAATTTGTAAGCCAGGGATCTCCATATCCACATCTCCATTTCTCCATATGTGTCCCTGCAGCAACACGTCTGATTCAGCTCCATTTTATTTGAATCAGGTGTTGCAGTAGGGAGAAATTCAATCCCTGCAGGACCCCGGCCCTCAAAGATCGGATTTGGAGATGCCTGCTGAAAGCCTTTGCAGCATGTATTTGTGCAACACCTTGTGTACTTGGTAATATCCCAGCCTAACCATGTATGAGAAATAATTTATAAGTAATCTAAGACTAATTATTTACAGGTGAAAGTGTTGTGTAAAAAAATAATTTTTAAATGTTGAATGTGTGATGTTTAGTCTGAGATGTCATCATGGCCAAATGGCAGCCATGTTTCTGTCTTCCCCAAGGCAGCTACCATGAGTTTGTGAATGTGAAGTGAAAGAATAAAAGATTCAATATAAAGCAATTTGAGCGTCTTAACAAACATTATATGAATCATGTAATTACATGTACAATATCAACATTGTGAATGTCACATAATGCACAACTAGTGGGTGTAAAAACGAAAAAAAAAACATTGAAAGACAATTGAAGAAGTCAACATTTATGTTGTATTAAAACTAAATATATACCAGTAACTGAATACGGAAAATGTTGAAGTTGTGTCCATTTTTATGGCTCACTTTTAAAACAGCAACATTTTTCAAATATCATTTAATCAGATTGGTTTTTGATGCTTTCATTCTTATGTCTGTCATTTCCAATGTGCTGTATTTGTATTTACATCATGTGTAAACTTTTCAGCATTATGTGTATGTTTTAGTATTCGTGCTATTGCTCAATTCTGTAAATGTCTCCTATTTAGAGTGTAAAATCTCTTTTATATCTGCACATACTTGGTAAATCGAACCTAATTCTGAGTAATAAATTTGGCACAAAACTACTTTGTGTGACTGAATATTGAGTCTGGAAACAAAGTAAATTAATATTGCTGACATTTTGCAAGTGCTCCCTGATTCTGAAAGTAAGTCACAATAGGGCTGGGCGATATATCGAATATACTCGAGATATCGTGGCTAGTCCTATGTGTGATATAGAAAATGCCTATATTCGTCATATTCGAGTATCCTGTTGTCACGCAGTTGTTTTTAGCTGTGGGCGGGTTTTTTTTCCCTCCTCCTTGACTCTGCACCGCTTTGCACAGAGAGTTAAAGCAAGCGCACCTAGTTACGTACATAACGTGAGCTACGTGCTACGTCATGAGAGGCAGCGTGTACCCACTGTTGCCCACTTGGCGACTTTCTCGCTAAATCTGGTGACTTTTTTTGTGAAAAGCGACTAGCGACAAATCTAGCGACTTTTACTGGAGTTATTGGAGACTTTCCTGGTGTTTTGGCGACTGACTTTAAAGCGCATATTCTAAAGTTATTGTTACGAACGAGAGTCTCTCCCCGTCCTAAAGCACTCGGTCGCTCTGGCTGCAGCTGCAGCCGGTCAGAGGAGCAGAGAGGACACCTGCACGACTCCACCTACAGTCACAATGAACAACGTAAATTGACGTAAAGTTTATCACGTCACGCAAAAATAATTAATTATATTTGATTACATTCACAGCCTCTGTCACTTACTCACCTCATCCACTGTGTGTGTGACACAAGCTTACTATTTATCTAGCTCGTCATGTCTCTAAATAGTACAGAAAGGAGTGGGAATCAAATCCTGAATTAAAAACTGGCTGAAGCCATTTATTGGAGACGATACGAGGACATTCTGCCTGTATTATAAGACTGATTTCTACGCTAAACTCTGCGATTAAAAAAAAATACACGACAACTCAAAAACGTATCCATAAAGCAAAGCCTTATAATAGGCTTTGCTTTATGGATACGAAAAAGTCCCCCCCTGGAGCACCTATTTTCATACGTTGCATTTATAACATCATGCAAAGGCACTTTATTTTGTTTTAAAATGACATGTTTGTGCCACTGCTTTAACTGTTCAATAAATGCGGTTTTGATCAGTTTGCTTCGTTAGAATTTCATCCTTTTGGCATGAATGTTTAAAATCAGCATATCTTAATGCAGTACAAACAATTATGTTTTAATGGAGACACAAAATCATCTTACTGATGTTATTGTATGCACCAAAGCATTAATTCAAGGCTAAGGTAAATATCGAGATATATATCGTATATCGTGACATGCCATAAAAATATTGGGATATTACTAAAAGGTCAAATCGCCCAGCCCTAAGTCACAACCTACAACACAGGATACGCTTGCTGACAAGTCCAAAACTATTCAACACCAGAGAGAGGAGCATAATTTATTTCAGTTATCAGCTTTTCACACAAGAAAAGCAATCAGACTCCCATCAACACTCAAATCCTGTGTCCTCCTACTGGCCAGGCATTTGTTGTTTACCTTATTTAGTCAGCAACAACCTGTAATTGTCCCAGATTACATTCTTAAGCCTGGAAACATAGCTAAAACTACACGCACAGGTCTACTTTTCTCTGTTAGACCACTTGAATTTCAATAAGCCAAAAAGGTTATTATGAATGTTTTAGTCAGTGCTGCCAGGCAATTACTGCATATTCAAGCCTTAACATGGGAAAAGAAGGGATGTATTATGACAAAGGTCAAAATAAAATCACTGTCACACAAAGCGACGTTCATGATGTGCTGAAATGAACTGCCGCTGGGTGCCTTTAGGTAAAATGAGAATATAATTTGGAAAATGCTTTTTGATTTAGATAGTGTTTTTGTACTGACATCCTTGTTAAATGAAGACCCTACCTGCTCTCCAGCCCATCAATATACTCCTTCTTCTTCTTCCTGCTCTCCTGGGCAGACTGCTTATTGCGAATCTTTCTGCGTATTTTCTTCAGGATCCTTTCTTCATACTGATTGACAAAAAAGAAAAAGTTTACATTTTGAGTATCTATGGTAAAAAAGGAAAAAGAAAATAAAAAAAACCTATTGGAGCTCACAGCTGTGTTCAGTATTCAGGAGTTGATAGCAATTTACCTTAGTAAGTGGTAGCTGGCTGGGCAGTGTGACCCCCTCCTTTGCTAAAAGCTTCTTCTCGTCCTCATTGAGAATCAATTCTTGAATTGACTTTTGTGATGGCTGTGGGGGCTGTTGATGAGATATGAATACTAATATTGAAAACATCACAATCTCAGTTTGATTACATTTGGTCTCTTCCCATTGTCTAATCCCCCCCCCCTCTCTCTTTCTGCAGCCTCAGTAGTTTAATGAGAGCAGACTATTGAGCCACATTCATCATTTTCATTTCATGGCCACTTATTAACAATTATGGTGTGATAACATAAGCTGCAATCTGCCACTCTCTCCTATATTTGATTAAACTACACCTAAAAGATTGGATCAATACCCACAGGTAGCTGAAATCCATTCCCCTTCATGAAGCCAGCTTTTACAAGCACTGGCAAATTATTCTGACCAGATTACAGCAACCCTCTATTTGTGAATTGAATGATTATAGCAATTTTTCTAGAACAAGCAATCTTCATAAAATCCAATTCATTGATTCCACGTAACTGCAAGGTCAAATAAAGAATGCACATACAAGTAAAGTTCAGGAATATTAATTTAGATCTTTAGATTTTGTGTATGTTTCCCTTACAGACTTGAGATGCTGCATGCTCAGCACATCTTTTGCACAGAAAGTTTATTAATAAGAATTTCACATTTGCAATTCCAAACACCTTTCCATGGGGTACATTTCTGATTTCACAGAATGCAGTCATTCACTTGTTATTACCAAAGCACACAGTCACAATCATGCAAAATCTAAACTAAACAGTTTCTGAATATAATTCAAGTGGCAAACACCCATAAGGCATGGCTGTTATTCTCCCTTATCACCTGCACAATCCCTCCTGACTCTGCCAAACACAACCCAAACAGACTTACTGGCTCCGGTGTACCAGAGAGCAGCAGATCTTTGACTGTCAGCGGGAATCCAGAGGACAGCTGTGGTCTGTAAACATCTGAAGGATACTGTGTAATGTTTGTCTTGCCCATTGGGAAGCCAAGCTCCCAGGCATCTGCATCTGCACAGGCACAACCATAAAAATTTTGAACATGCAGACAAAAAAAAAAAAGAAAAAAAAAAGAGACATAAGACAGAGTAGTTAAAGCAAATTGTATTCAAGCTAATGAGAATTCAGGGGAACTGAAGCACTCATTTAAATAAAGTAAAAGGAAAAAAATATAGTTAATTAAGACTAGGTATTGAAAGCACCTGAAGTAACACCATAATATTTATATATAATAAAGAGAACATGAAAAGCAAACCCCCTGTTTTCCTTCATGACAGCAAGTGGAATATTCTTGTTGTTTTCATGTTAGTTAAATAATTTAAAGACATATCTTAACGGACAGTCCTTCATTTATTTATGACCAGCTAAAATAATAATTGGTTGCAATCTTTGATTTCAGTCTGTCATGTTGTGGATATATGTCACTTACTGAGTTCTACGTTGGATTCCAGGGCTGCCTTGGTTTGAGGTCTTGTACCAAGGTACTGAGTGTCCCCGGGGGGACTTTCAGAGCGCTGAGGACTGTCCATCTGGTCTGATGGAGGATCCTCACTGATCCCGCTATCACTGGGAGATGGAGACCACAGCGGTGAGGCAGACACAGAATCATTTCCACTCAGAAGGGCATTGAGAAAGTCATTGTCTGCCTGCTCAGACGTCTGCAGCATCTGCTGGGTGAAAACCAGACATGCTATCATTAGTCTATCTTTGTGAGATTTAGTGACAGAATGAGCGACTTGTTAGAAACTATGACACAGAACCATAGCAGGAGGGAAAAATGCAAAAAGAGATTTTACTGGAGCATTTGAATGACATTAGAGAACCAACAGCCTTACGCACATTAGGCTCTGCATATGGCCAGCTGTGATGGTTGCCATGGTTTCCTGTTTCCTCGTGACGGAGAATTCCGTCATTTTTATCAAAGAGCCAGTCAAGCAATTCAGCGCAATCACAGCCCTGGAATGAAACATTTCAGGATAAATTATGGCATTTTAGCTCTGTCTTGTCATATTTTTAGCATAAAAATTATTTTTATTTTTATTTTTTGTTTTTTTTAAGTTTCACAATGACTTAATATGAATTTCATATGTCTAAAAGCCGACATTTGTGATTTAGAATTAAGATTTCAAAGCAGCGTTGCATTTACAGCCGAGTTTGACCTTTGTTCTGAGGTACTTTCCACTTTTCTCTGCCACAATGACTTCCATCTTGTAAACGAAAATGAGAAATCCAAGTTGAAACATTTACCTGATCTGTGTAGTGCTCCATACTTCTCCTGCTCAGTTCAAGCCCCCAGAACAACTGAGTCCAATCCGAAATATCTGATCTTCTATTTTGCGGAAGAGTAGTCTGTGTCTCCCTAACAAGTCTCCGCTGTATCTCTCAGCTCCTTTTCTCAGGTCCAAAGTTTAAACTCCAACACAACACACCCAGCTGACCTGCTTGCTTTGTTGTTATTGGCTAAGAGAGGAGATACCAGTAATCTAATAAGCAGCGAAGAGTACACAACTTACTAACTAACCTCAGAAGTTGGTCTGTCTGGAGCCAGTGGACATGAAATCTGTAGTAAGATGTGATACATCAAAAAGGGCAAAGTCTGGTGCTTCTTTCCCCCCCCCCCCCCTTTGATAGCATATTGACATAAGGACAGCTCTGACCTTTGGTATATATTCATAACACAATAACCTTAGAAAAGTTATTAAAGTAAATTATCAAGATTAGTTTTGTAAAATGAAGAAGCTTTACTGTCATTGTACAAGAATACCACGAGATTCCATTTAATAGCAGCTCACAAGAAAATATTAAAACCTGCAAAGTGCTGAGATGCCAGACCTCCGACAGCAGCTCACTTCCACGCATATTGTTATTTCCACCCTATGTTATAGTCCTACATACATTTTATATGTAAATACTGTTAGATTCATACATACATTAATAATAAATCCACTGTGTCTTGCCTGTGTTGTTGTGTTTGATACATGTTTTTATTTTAATTCGTTCTCGTGCAGTAATGAAAATTGCAAAAATCCCTTTTGTTTTCTGTTCTGATGTCTAGAACTTTGCCAGGATCCAGATATACCTTTGGTATCTTGTAAAAAACCCAGTGGGAACTTCTACTGCACTTTTTGGCCAAGAACCCTGAGATTTATTATGAAGTTATACACATATATAGTGAAAATTGCCACACCACACAATGAAAAAGAATCCCTCAAAAAATGCCAGGTTTTACAAGGTGATCCGGATCATTTAGAAAATTTAGTTAGACCAAACTATATTCTCGGGAAAAATCATGAAAATAGTAGCTTTTGCTTGGTAAAAATATTACTAAACTATTTCAGCATTTTTACAGTGATTTACCAGTCTTAGAAACCCACATTTTATTTTCAATAGAAAATAAACCACACACCAGGTGTTGAAACTGAGACATTTCACCATTTAATAGAAAATATCAATTAAATATTTGAATTTAATTGTAGAAACAAAGAAGAATCTTTAAAAATGTGGAACAAGACCAACAAAAAGCTGGATAAGTGTCTGGCAATCAAAAACAATACTTTTGACAACTAGGTACAGAAAACCACTCAAATGTAGAGATGGATTTTTTTTTACCAGTATCTGACAAACTGCATCTAAAAATGATAAAAGAATTTCAGAAAAATGTTTTTCAGTGTAAAATTGCAAAGACCTTGAAGATCCCACCATCATCAGTTTTAACATTCAGAGAATCAGCTTGAATTTTCGTCAAAACTGGATGCTTGTGATCTTCAGGCCGTCATACAGGACAGAACTGCTTTAAAACAGACATTATTCTTTTCTGGATGTTACAACAAACTCAGGTAAACTTCAACAAATCGTTGTATCTAAACACAGTTCACCATACAACTTTTTAAAAAGTTTTTTTTTTTTTACATGTGTTTTCTTATTGCTGATTTATGGTGTTTGTCAAGTTTTCATGTCAGTCCCTGCTGCTGCTGCTCATCAGGTTTTGTTTGGCCTTTTCAGTTTGTGACTTCTGCTCATTTCCAAGTTTGGACTTCTGTAAAGTTGGTTGTACTCGCCTAGTCGGTGGTTTTTTGTAACTTTTCGATTAAAACTGGACAGAATCATGACATTCAACAAGACAAAGAAAACAATCTTACATGCCTTTTTCCAAGAAAATATCCAGGAGCACTGATATTTGACACTGTGAACTAATAAGAAATAATAGAAGAGAAAGTTACATGGCCACAGGTTGTTGTGGAGGCTTCAAATCATAATGAATTCTAAGAAATGGAGGAAAATCCAAAGATTACTTGGAAAGAACATTCACACTCTTCTTAACACCTTGAACAATATAATTAAAGATAAATCTGCCATTTAAAGCAGGGCCACAATTTTGTGAGTTTTCATTGTTTTCCTGCTTCAACACAGCAGATTTGAATAGGTCAATGTGCAAAACTTCATAGGCTGTTGGATCCATATAAGTTAGGTGTGTTGGAGCACGGACACATAGAAAACCCTGAGGACAGTGGACCTGGAGGACTGACTTTTGACACCCCTGATCTAATCTTCCTTAAAAAATCACCTTCTAGAATGCAGAAAAAAATGCTTAGTAGATAAAATAACATTGTTTTAGGTAGATGAAGACTGCTATCAATTTCCATGTTGGAAATAAAACAGGACAAGACAATTGGTTAAAAAAAAGGAACAGTGACCGGATGACAGCACCAGGTTAATTAAGCAACTCTAAGGTTTTTAATTTTGAAATAATTGGTTAGTTCCGTGTTTTCAATTAGCATTTACATAAACATTGGAGCAGGAAATTAATTGAAAAACTATTTCAGAGTTTGCATTTCATATACAGCATCAGACAAGTGCTTCTGTGCCTCCAGGAACAGCTTATCTATCATGTATTAGGAACTATTTTTGTTTCTAGTCCCTTCCCTAACACACAACCTTGTAAATAGTACTGATGTTGTCACCCCGGTGTTTCTAAGATTGTCAGACTATTCCTTTTAATCTTAAAACCTAAGGTCAGTGTGATGATGTATCTACCTGTATAACCATAACACCTGAGATCATGAAGGAAATGTTTTGTACCATTCCACCAACACCTTAACCTCGCCTCATTTCTGTGCTGCCATGTAGAAAAAATTACAATGAGTCACTATCTGTAAAGATGATTTTATGATATCAGTTATTGAGGTCATTTTGCTCTTCAAGATGCCAACAGGAATTTGACTTGGCGACATGAAGCTGCTGTTAAGAGCTGCAACTTTCCGCTGCAAAATAGACGCGATAAATAACCTTCTCATCACTAACTTTGCGACGCAACCTCAGCTGTCAAACAACAGCAGGATGAGTTGGCGGAAGCTGCATTAAGGAGGGTTTATGGAGCAGCAGAAGCAGCTGGACTACATCTATAGCTGTAAGAGTGAAGGTTGTCATCTGGTGCAGTCAGTTTTCATAAAAGAGACATTACATAATGGTTATTGCCTTGTTATCTGATATATAATAGCTCCAAAGGGCAAAAACTTTGTAATTGCTCTTTAGAAAACTTCAGCTTCATAGAATGTTCTGTGAGAAGTTCAGTAAAAGCACTGAGTGAGAGTAAAACTGCTGCTACAATAACTATTTTCATGGTTCTTGTTTCAGGTTGTTTTTAGCTTTGTTATAATGCAGGAAAAGACGTGTTTTTTATGTGTCAAAAAGATGTCTGCTATATTTTCCTTATCCCTCTATTTGTTTGCGTTTTCAGACTGCTGAATTTATAATCCCCCTTTTTACAGTCCTGCAGAGCAGCTGGCTTTAACACACTGTCAAAATCCATATTATTATAAGAAATAGAGTCTTTCCTTCAGAAGGAACAGCATGGAGATCAATTAAATGACCTGAATTCATACCTCTAGTTACTCTTAGTAAGATTTAGAGAAAGATACAGACAGACAGCAGGCAGGCCAGTCAAGCACACACTACGGACTTGGTGGATCATATCAAATCCTTCCCTCTAAAGAAATAAGCTTTGGATTCAAATATTATCTTGAACAATCTTTTCCACAACCCCTTCAATTTTGTCTTCAGCTGTACCAATATGAATACTTACTTTTGTAGTTAGCGGCCTTACACTAATCATCAAAGCACCTTTTATTGAAAATAACTTTGGGAGTTCTTTCTTATCCTTGGCACAAGGACCCACATAGTTTCTTTCTTTCTTTCTTTTTTTTTATGTATTATGTAAAGCAGCTGAAAGATGTATTATTCTGATCACAGACCACATGTCCACTGTCTTTCTGTCCATCTGGGATGAGTTTTTGTCTAGTGCTCATGAGGGCAGATGTGTGGCTTTCTCCTTGTGAAATAATATTTCAGTTCACTAATGGGACGTAGCCAGTTTGACAATGGGTTTTTCGAGGTACTGCCAGTCCCAAGGACATAAACAGGCAAGGACTATTGTTGCCCAGGCAACAGCTCAGTTGCCTTTGCCTTAGAAGGGAGTAGGAGGTGAAGCATTATTGTAAAAATATAAAAAATCCACTTCATTTAATTAATTTACTGTGATACATGTCTGTTTAGGAAGCATTCTAAGTTGGTTATTAACTTGTCGTTAAACTGTGTTACTATAAACAAACTGTATATTGTACCCACACATGGTTTTATGAATGTGTTTATTATCAAAGCTATGAGCTTCTACATTAGGACATAAAACTAAAAGGCTTTGATGATGTTTTTCAGCTTTCATTCATTTGATATTTCTGGCATGCTACACTGCACGAAATTGAACAAATGCCAAGTGAAAGTGAAATGGACAAAAAATAAATCTAAAGTTTGAAATAATCAACAATTTTTTGAACCCAAATTGCTACAGCTTGTTTTGCCTTAACCTAAAAATGTTCAACTAACTGC
Source organism: Telmatherina bonti (assembly GCF_933228915.1). Taxonomy (NCBI): domain Eukaryota; kingdom Metazoa; phylum Chordata; class Actinopteri; order Atheriniformes; family Telmatherinidae; genus Telmatherina; species Telmatherina bonti. The sequence goes on from NC_136626.1 coordinate 26,980,042, forward strand.
ACCCAGTAAGAATAAAGGAAACAAGGACGTTTAATGCAAAAAATAAATTGGAAACAAAACTAACTTCAGTGTCCTTCAGCCATATGAATTCACATCACAGGGGTCATAAATTGAAGAAATAAACTCAGTTTGTTGCGTTAGTTTTTCTCCCAGGGTGTAAAGTGGCTCCTGACTTGGGATTAATAAATGCAAGATTCAATGTTATCAGCCTTGCTTCTGTCATCATGTGCACCTTTGGGAACACAGTTTTCAAACTACAAGGTCATCGGTTGGACAGAAATGTGAATCAGTCTTTTAAAGATGACATGCAGGTGTTTGACTTTCTTTTACTAGAATAACTACTACTTCCTTCAATTATTGATTCCCTGTAAGGTGATAAAAATTCAACTCTCAAACTCTTTTTTTTAAAGGAAGGGATGGTTGCTTGTACTGCACCGAAGCATAGCGAATGAACTATTTAGTGTCTGTTGTTGATGGGTTGATTTGACATTTTGGTAAGGCGCCATTAATTCCCCATTTGAATGCCCTACTTTCATACTGTATTCCGGAAATCCAAAATAAGGGTCAGATGACAATATATTCCTAACTGAAAGTTGGAGGAAGAATATGATAATGAGCCTCTGAAAACAACATCACACTAAGAATTTAGATGCTGAAGACCAAACGCCAATCATTACAGTAAATGTAAATGCCAAACTAACAAGAACTATCCCTTTGCAAGACCTCCCAGGTGACATCCATTATTTGAAATAATCATCCATAAAAACACTGATTTCCCATGGACATAAAAAAGAAAACATAGAACAATTATCCGGTGATTTGATGTAAAAGTTTGGCTGACAGATTTGGCATTTGGTGGATCTGCTAATGTAAACATCTTGTGTATGCATGAATATTGTAATTGGTTTGTCAGTGTATGTTTAACAATGAAGATTATCCGTGACATTGACACTGTTGTTTTTACCTTGCAGCCATTCAGTTTAATAAATGTTATGTTTAGAACAATTTGAGATTTTAGAGCTTAATTTGTAGTTTAGTAGTTAAAGACAATAGTAAAGGCACAAAATCAAGCAGCTAATTCTTTCAAGCATGCACAGTACCCCTCAAGGTCTGACTGAGACTATTAGCATATCAGACCCAGCAACATGACAATAAACTAATTTGCATTCACTCTCTGGTGTGACTAAAAGTTGGCATGACAGTTGCATGAATAGCTTATCCAAGCTCTGCATGATGTCCTGAACAATAATGTTGATGCTCAGAAGACTTGAACAATCCAAACAAAAAATAGGAACATTTTATGATGCAGTTGGAAAAAGCAGCTGTTTGGCTAATGAGGGCCACTGACCTGCAGGTTTTATATGTTGTGCACAACTTCACAACAGGCTTTTGGGAAAATTCATTCCCTTTGTTGGGTTTATGATTTATGAAAATAACATTTGGGTGTAGAGTTGATGTTTGTGCAGACCACATGCTTACTGTGTGTGTCTGTGTGTGAGAGACATAACAAGAGAGAGACAGGGAGAGAGAATATAATCTCTGTGGTTTTAATTGTTATGTTATGTACATGGGTTATGTGAAAGCTTGTGCTTTACTTTTAATTTGCATGAGTGTTTTTTTTTTTTATGCGAAGCACTTCATACTGCTTTCTTGTGAAAATTAATTCAGAATCTCATTTCATTTAGATTATTTTCTAAAATTAATATAATTAAGATATCACAGACATGGAGTCACCAAAGTGACTTATTTCTTTAAATTTCATTGGAGAGATGAAAAATGCGCTCAAGGCTGTAACAAATGAAGCTTAATCCATCAATAATGGATATGTTATTAGAGTCTGTCTGCAACATAGCAAGAATTTTCTGTCAACTGCTTTCATAAAGAAAATACTCTCCGAAATTTTGAAAGAAGAAATCATTTCTGAGCTCAGACACTCATTTGCTTCAAATGTCTATAATTATTTATAGAGACTGAATGTCTAATGAAGCTGTTTTATCTACAGTTTAATATTGTTTATACTGCGATGACTGATTAATAAATTAGGCATGTACCACCTTTTGAAACTAATTTGTTTTATGCCCTGAAGAACAAGTTCCTACTTTTAACAGTCCTACTTGGTGATATCAAAATAAAAGATTTTAATCACCAGCATGCTGGTTTAAAGGATTTTTGTCTACCCACCCCCCCAATACTTCATATTTAAATTTTTAGTCTTAATTATAAAATTAAATTAAATTTTGTGCAGAGAAAATGTACTGAATGAATAAATAAATAAATAAATAAATAACTTTTAAAAAGCATGAAATTATTTGGGATTCTCAGTTAAGCTCCAAGATCTTTTACAGGACAAATTTATTGAGATGTCCTTTTCTTCAGCAACAAATTCGATGCTTGAACTTTTACTTTAATAAGCCTTTGTTTCTCAGAGCATATTTTACCTCTATCTGCATTTCCTCAGAGTGCTCCAGATTCATCCCAATGGTAGACATGATGCCGGTCAGCTAATGCTTAAATACAAACTTACCCATCATAGTGCTGTGTTGCCTCTAATGTGATAAAAGTGATCTGTGAAAGGCCAGGGCACCCTGTGAGCCTGAGCAGGAGAAGATAGATGGCCAGATGAAACAATTTCACTGCAAATTCTCAAAGAATCAAAGTCACAGAAGCACAGTGACCGATTGGATCCTCAAAGTAAATCTTATGATAAGCCAGATTTACATATTTTCCTGCTTTAATTTACTATCAGAGCAGACATATAATTTCTTACTGATAAAATTCCTATTGCTGAAAAAAGGGATGTGCAAAGGAGGAGCACACCATGCAATGAAAACTGTTGCCAAGAGCTTCTCACCAAGCAGCAGAGTATGCTGAGATACTAATGAGCATTTGTTGAAATGCATTTTTTAATGTGCAAGCATGTAATGATGATTGCTAAATGTAAGTACAAGAAAGCAGCAAGGCAGTAAGGATTTGAACAAGAATCCTCAACACCACAACTCCTTGAAATCAGGTGCCATTCATCTTAAAGATTTAAACATGGCTAATTTGAATAAATAAAGTCTTATTTTTATGCCCTCTTATTTTTCTTTTATGCTTCAGAGACTCCCGTTTATTTGTGTTTTTTTCTGGCTCTGGAGCTATGCTCTTTGTTCACTGTGTGATTTTGACTCTTCAGTTTACTGGCTTATTTTGCTGAATCAATATTTGGGCACACTTCTCACATCCATTCATGCTCTGTTGGCAGTCAGACAGCATTGAAAATGAAGCGCCTATCTGTGTTTTAATGGGGTGAAGCTATTTCACAAGGTCAGAAGCTGCTCTCAGGTTTTTACTCCCTAGCAAACAATGTTAAGTGTTGTGTTATCGTTATGTTCTGCACAGCTGTTAACCAAGCAATGTCACAACCAAGTGCAACTGTTTCTGTCAAATGTCCTGAGACCTTTTGTCTCACCGTGTCCTTTTTTATATAAATGTGGAGAGCATCAGATGTTGTTTCCATACTTTTAGAAAATCAAGCTATGTGTTTTAGTTTTGCATGTCAATTTTTATGTTATAACAATCTGGTTTCAGGTTTAATAATGGTTTGAAGATTTAATTTTGCATTGTTTTAAACACTATCTTTCAGTGAGGTGTCTGTGCCAGGCACAAAACTCTTTTGTAAGCTTAAAAACAAGCACATTATAACAAACTTTGCCCTTTTTTCCACATTCTGTTCCAACAATAGCTTTTAGTTTCTTATTGTACTCTTTTTTTTTTTTTTTTTTTTTTTTAGATTTTTATTGGTCAGGCTCTGAAACTTATATATTTCATTCCTCTTTAATATGAACTGATCTCACACATCTCATTTCCCTCCTTACAAAAAAAAAAACAAAGAAATAATAATCATAAACACATTTCTACATTTCAGCTACAGTCTATCTTCCTTAAACATTTTATCAAAGGCTAATTATTATTTAGACTGAAGTGTACTAAAATAGCTGATAGTGTGAGAAAGGAACTCTAAGTGGAGCATTGCTGCCATCTAGTGGTTAGTATTTGTAAGTGTAGGTTTAGAAACACTCCAACTACTATCCAAATAAGAGTTAAAGATCCTTGCATTAATAAATACGCTGAAGTACAAACTTTGTTATATTTATGTTCATATTGCTTCTGCTTGCTTTAGAAAAAAATTTAAAGAAAGAAAAGGAAATTATTTACTGTCATGAACTTCCAGTGTTTTTTGTATTTATGTGTTATAAGTCATGGCTACTACAAGGAGCAAGAGTAAAAGTAACTGTTAATGATATAGCCTGTTCATAAATATATAAAATCCATTCAAGATATACTCCTGAAAATTTACAGATGTGAAACTGACTTAAAAAATTGATGTGTTACAAGTTACAGAGGAAAGGGCAGTGAACATTGGACAACAACAAGGGCCAAGCAACACTGTCAGAGTGCTAGCTTGTGTGAGCAGCTGGAAAACAGTGAACCCACTAAAGACTCCAGTACAAAAGCATCTTATTAGTAACGGTAAGTAATGGACTTGCAAGCATAAACACCTAACTGTTGTGGAGCAGTTTAACCTCCATCAGCAGCTCCCCAAATGAGCCAACTGGTCCCATTTTATCTTCTCTGCTGCTGATTGGGCAAAACCATTTTACACCTAACAGGTATTCCCCATAACATAAAACATTACATTAAAAAAAAAAAAAAAAAACTCCCTAAATGAATTTTGTAAACACATTAAATTACCAACCCAAACCATGATATAAATGCACATAAGCTAACCTTAAAACCATTTCCCCAACCTAAAACCCAAGTGGCATTAACCAGTGTCCCTCCCATCTGTCTCATGAGCTCTCCCAGAACCTTTAAAGCATGTTCAGGCCCCTGGGGAAACATTTGCCTGAACACCCAGGAGAGGACACCAGTCAGGTGAGCAAAAAACGACCACTTCACCATTAACCACATTCTGCACATTTACACGCTGCAATTAAACATGACTAATTCTTTTCTCTCACAGGCATCTGAAGACAAAACTCCCATAAATCATGAATTGCTAACAAACAAACATTTGTGTGTAATACTGTGCATATTTACGCTATAAAATGTGAATTAAAGTGCAAATGTGGCTTAACTAAGAAACTTGATGTGCCATACAAACTTACTTTAAATTTTTGTTGCTTTTTCTTTTATTACTTTAAAACATTTTATGTAACGGGCAACTGCTTCGTTACAAACACCTTCCCCCTTTTTATGCTTTACACTACTTTTTTCTCCCCTTTTTTGGGGGGGGTTTACCACTTGTAAAGTAGTCCCTCCATGTTTAAAACACACGTGTCTGATGTAGAGGGTTCAGTAGTCAGAATTGTTGGCACACCTTAAATTACCTGTTTGAGCAAATACAAAGTTAGAAACAATTTTAGGCACTGAAATAAACAATCTGGATAAGACTGCTAAAGTCATTTGACAAAAACCAAATCAGATGAAGCTTAGAGAAAGCCTTTGAATGGTACTAAGCTGAAATACTGGTTGTAGCCTGGTTGCTTTACTTATAGCTGGACTACAGTAGCTAACTAAATAATAAATTAAAGACGCAGCTAACTTCTAGACGTCTAACTTTGCTACATTTGATAAACAGGTTTATATTACTGTACATGTGTGCCAGAATTAACTCTGGAGATCCGACTCCTTAGAAGAAGATCCACTTTGAAAAGAGATAAAGCATTATTTCTTAGGCATATGCCTGAATGGACCATTTGCCTTTACGGTTTTCTTCCTTTCATCTCAGGTAATCTGTATTGTTCACAATACATGTCTACCAACAAGAAACTTGCCTTGTGTTATTTTATCATTGTAAGTAACGTAGTTACCTAAATAGCTTGGTCTGTCGTGTGGGGTTAGGATTTCACAACTAAAGCACATTAAGTTGTTAATTTCAACAGGCAATCAGCGTCTTTATTGGACATAAGAGTTCTTGTCTTAGCAACAACAATAGTGAAGTAACAAGTTGAAGGTCATTAAAATGTGCAATAAAGCTGTTCCCTTCACATGTTTTTTGTTGTTCGTGAAACAAGTTGAAAATCTGGATTCAGAATACAAAAAGTCTTAATTTTATAGTCTCACCAGACAAAATCACTGCTGTCACAAATTTTAATCTAGCCGGGATTTCCTTTTTGAATGATGATCATTCAGACAGAAGTTTGAAAAGACAAACCTCCTTGAATGAGTAAATGAGTGCTTATTAGGAAAAGAACAAAACAAAGATAACCTTCAGTAAACAAAATAGTTAAAAATTAAATATTAAAAGATTTAGCATCAGCATTTTATAAGGACAACTGTAATACATACCTGTCTCTTAATCTTCATATTCCCATTTAAACAGCATTATTTTAACCCAGTATTCCCTTCAGAACTGCTCCAATTAATGATATTATTCGATGTAAGATGGCATCTAAAATGGTGACCAGGTTGCAGACCAGACTGCTATTGACAGAGCTCGGATTTTATAACAGCAGTGTAGCCTAACAATATCCCTATCCTGTGTGGAAACAGGCTATATTCACATGCAATTCAATCACTCAGAGAGAAAGCCAGAAGCAACAATGTCTCTGTCACGGTGCACTGCTACCAAAACTACAAAGACAACACTCTTTCAGCTGGAGAGAAGCTCATTCCCAAGAGGAAGCATCAGCGTTTGCCTGTTTCAAAAGTCACCAGAACTGCCTTCAGGGAGCTCTGAAAAAGGAATTGCTGAAGGATCTGAAGTCTTTTAAAATGCAACTGCTCTACTAAACAGAAAAAAAATGTGGGATAAGCTGCGCTTCCTAAATTGAAGCTTAGAGAAAATGTGATTTACGTAATTTGTACAGTATGTTTAAAGTAGAATTTCAAAAAGGACTTGTTAATTGTGACTGAGGACCTGGAAACTAATAACAAGCCTAAGACACCAAGCCCACAATTAGTATCCGGACATTTTGGTAAATTGTTAAAATCAGATGCTATTTATAAATGACTTTTCAAACATAAAGTAGCGCAAAGTGCTTAACACAGTAAAAACAAAGTGAAAGCATGCAACATTTAAAATGCAAAGCACCATGGACATACTGTGTATATATCATGTCATTCTTTGTCCTTATTTTACTTTCTTTTTAGGTAACTGACAATGTTGCTCATCTGTCCTTGAATCATTTTTCTCTGCAGCAAAGTGTGCTTCATCAATCTACAGGAGCGAGGTAAGATTGTCCTCTTGGTGATTTTATACCATATTTTAGGCTTAAAAAGCGGCGGAAGCTTCTCTTGATCTTGACAGCAGTTTTTGTGTCTTTCCTTCTTCATCTCTTGTTGAAGGCTAAATGCTATGCTTTGTATTAAAGAGCTTTCATGACGGATCAGAAATATTTGGATTGGTCCATGGAAAAATATGCTGTAATTTTGAATAAAAAACATCAAAGCATACAGTTTATATCATTCTTTTTCTCAGCTTTCCTTGACTCTCAAGCAAAGCATTGCAGAATCAAATCCTAAAAATATTAGTTTGTGGTTCGGTTTTAACTTTATGTATGGAAAAATTTATAACAAAACACTTGGCTATGGTCCAGAAATGTGCATCCTCACTTACTCCACTGTTTCATAGTAGCTTAACTGGCTGCAGCTTCATCATATTACTCAACTTTACAGAAATAACATCCATGAGAAACATTGTCTTCTCATAATTTTTGTGGTGAAACCACAAAACTCCTGATATATAGGTAAATGGTATGGGGGAAAAAAAAAACCAACACACAAAAAAGTACTTAGGTTTGTGCCTGGTTTTTGTTTTTTTTTTTTTTGTTGTAAAAATGCTTCTTTATAGTTAAATTTCTTTTGCTGGAAAGTCTGTTATTTCCTTTTTAATGATGCCACATATAAATGTAAAATGCATTTGTGGTTGAACAGCAGTGGTGAGAATGTGGGTTGCGCTCATTAAACAATTGTCTTTCCTTTTGTTTTTCCAGGACGTGGTAACCATCTCTCTAGATGGCATTGTCAAGAGTCCATGGGTGATAATAAAGGTTGTAATTTAAAATAATTTCTCTGGTCATAAGTTGCACCCTATAGACCCTTCCCTCACCACATTCTGACATTGAAGGAAGTAATAAAGATTATCCTAAATTATTCTGTTTGTTTAAACAGTGTATAAAAACTTCTGCTGTCAGCCAGTCATGAAGTCGAACAGATGAAGAAAAAGTCGAGTGGCAAGTACTGCTGCCTTAAGCAAAAATAACAGAGAAGACATGCTGAGCTGTCTTTTCCCAGTAGAAAAGCTCGGATCAATATCTAAAAATTTTTAATGCTTCTTTTTGTCCAGGGACCAAATAATGGACAACGATGGTGCGGCTAGCCAGGTCCACAGTTTCAGTCTGGTCTTATCACATCTCATCAGTCTGTTAAGTCACTGGTCCATGAAAATGTCCCTGCAGTGTGATATGCCATCATCACGTCACACCCTAATTTTCTTGAACAGCACCTTACACTTGAACAAGCTTTGAAATGCACAACCAGAGTGCAATTGTGAATTAGGCACCAAGGGATATGTCAAACTCATACTGCTTATTAACCCACCACACTTTCTGAACTTCACCGCGCCAGCCTGAGCAGAGAGAAGCTTTCCTCTTACCGCGAAATGTTCCACATGTTTTCAGTCCAGCCTCCATATTCACTAGCATAGCACATAACATGTTAGGCCTTCTGTTCGTATGCACTATAAGCTGATTCTGTATTGTTTGTACACAGAGAGCAATGCTCCATTTAGACAACTGATGTGTGTAGGATAGTGTATGTCTGTGTAAACTGTATGTGGACAGCAAAGAGAATGCAAACTGATTCCCTTGGTTGCTCGAGTCTCCCTGAGGGCCTTAAACACTTCCCAAGCTGAACAGATCAAGCCAAGCTGCCTCCCTCTCAGTGTCCGGACCGGTTAACAAGCAGCAGAATGAACGTCAGCAAGTTAAATTGTATCTAACTTTTTAGTTCTCACTAATAGTGTGACCTTTATTGATTTCTTGCCTCTCCCTTCAGCTTCGTGAAACACTAATGGCTTTGGTCAATAAAAATCTATGAAGTGGAAGTTCTCAATACCCCTCCCCCTGCGTTGACCACATCCCTAAAAATAGCTTCTCGGCCTCCCTCAGAGGCCGTTGAGCCAATGCCATGACAGCTCACCACTCTTACTCAATATGAGCTGCACTGTGCCCCTGTTTGTTTCCTCACCACAGATGTAAGTGGGCTAACATGCTGAGCCATCCGCTGAAGACTTCGACTCCTGTCCCTGCCAGTTCCCATTCAGACAGCCAGCCACATTCAGCGAGAACCCTGCCTCTTTTAATCAATACATTTACAGCATGATGGAGCGGAGCATGAAATAATACTTTGACTTTGAAAACAAACAGCATTTTGAACAACTGCATCTTAGGTGGTGCTCTGTGCGACTTTGAAGAATACTCGCATTTCAAAAGAACGCGTTTACAATAAAAAGGCTTCGTTTCTGTTTAGCTGCCACCTGCTGTTTTATTGACTCTCGCTGTCAATGTGTACCCCTGCCCTTCCTTTCCTCGACGCTGCATTTATTGAACTTGCCAAAATAAATATTGCGAGCAGAATTCAATGATCTGAAATGATCTTTGCTGCCCTCACAAAGAACACAGCCATCTCCTGTATTCACTTCACGTCTTCTCCCAAAACTTCTCAGCACTGAACTTTGATGACCAGCTCGTTTTTACAAGGCCATTTGGAAGTGAGGCTTTCCTCGCTCTTTAGGTGTACAGCTGAACTCAGAGCAGCAAATGAAGCTGAAGGCAGTTCTCTCACACAGGGATGCAGGTATTGGGATGTCAAAGTTCTGAAGGGGGCACCCCTGTAGTGCCGTTCCTCCACAGTTAGCAAAGCAGAAGCGGCAGCTTGCAGTATTGATTCACCTTGCTGCCTTGAGCCTGCTGTCACAGGCAGTATATCACTTCATTTAATCCACTGTTAAATAGGCTGTAATTAGAAATCTGTCGTGCAGATGTGTTTTATTTAAAGGATGCTTTCGGGTTGAGATGGAAGCCTGCTTATGCTGCACGTTAACTGTACTGGAGTTGCTCTTATTCCAGTGGTTTCATGTGGTATTTTTATCTGTGTGCAATGACAATATCTACAAAAAAAGAGGGCAAAGAATGCAAATAAACTCTGTTTTGGGGGATTAAGCTGCATTGTATTTGACATATAACAGTAAGTGTCTTAACTATGGTTAATATATAAAATGAAAAGGCTGCTTCTTGTTCCCAATGCACCTCAAACAAATTAGATTATAGAATAGAAAACCTAAACGGTCTTGTTTATCTATAAAGACTCAGAAAGGTCTCGTGAGATCATTGTTACCATGTTCACAGTGGACGCTGCTACATGCATGGCACGTTCCCAGTTTGGACTGTCTGCTTGCAATGGGCTGCGTTCCATCTCAAATGACCTTAGTGCATTGCATTAAAACCCCATTGGTGCACCATTGAATTACTTCTGCACAAGCAAATACTGAAAATGTTATATGTCCAGTTTAAAAACTATATGCTATTACTTTCTGTAAAAAGAAAAAAAAACAATTAAATTCCAATTTCATTTCATTCCATTTTCCCACATTATTTCTCAGTGGTTGTTCAACTGGTAGCCAATGCATGTGCATATATTTGATCATCTGTGATCTAAGCCTGACTCTGACCTATAGCCTGTATGCCAACCGTAAATCCAGCATTTCATGTCTTTAATCAAGCTTATGGGAATGTCCTAGGTTGTGAATAATATTGAACTTTAACCCTATACAGACCAGGATGACGTGTGTTGTGCATACAGTTTCTGAGACATTTTGCATCACTTTATGGTAAAAACTTACACTCAAACTCCTGTTGGGCACAATCTGGCATTTCTACCCCCTAATAGATACCAGAAAGCAGAAGATTGTACAATGATAATTTTGACCAAATACGTGGTAATAAAGGGTAAATATCCCTTCAAAGTCTTGTTCAAGTTTTTATGTTTTCTTAAAGGGCAAAATTAAGACCTTGTATTTTTTCACTGGTTTGTTGTGTTTAATGGGTCTGGCCTTGAAGGCTAGAGCCAAATTGTTTTGGAATAATCACCCTGAAAGAAAAAAAACAAGTAGCTTGATTTTTTAGGTTGGATCTTGCAAGCGCTCTCTGAAACAGCCTCTGATGACATGAGAACAATAATAACTTTGGCTTTTTAAAAAAAACAAAACAAACAAATACATCCATCTGGAGAATGACATGTCATTGTCAGTATAAACACTCTACGTGACTCCATATGAGGCAGCTGTAGCTCAGGAAGAAGAAAAACCAGAAAGTTAGCAGGTAAATTCCAGGTCTTCTCTGAATACATGCCAATGCATCATTTAGCAAGACGCAGAACCCCAGGTTGCCTCCTGGTGTGTCTATTGGGGTATAAATGTGTGTGATAGACTAGAAAAAGCACTTGGTATATAACAATAGAAATGCTGTTTGGGGGTATGATTGTGGCACTTAGTGTAAAAGTGCTTTGAGAAGTCAGTATATGCATAGAATAGTGCTAAACAAGAACAGTCCATTTACCATGAAAATGACATTTGAAACTGATCTCAGTGCATATTTAAAGGCTTATAATTTAACAACAGAAGGGTCTAAAGACAAGGGATCAACTGTTATAGAGATGTCTTGACCTGAGCTGTCATGTAATAACTCAAGTGCTACCCATCAACTGAGGACGCTGTCAAATATGAATAAAATACATTTTCAGCCATTTAATTATTAGATTATTCCTATTAAGATCTTTATCCCCCTACCCCCAATGTGTTGAGTTTCAATATTTGCTCATTTAAATTAATGCAAAATTATATTAAATGTAAAAACTCCAGTTCCTTTCAACAGTGTCAAGCAGTTGAAACAAATTAGTGCTGATTGTAGTTCTTCTAGTTTTTAAAACAAGCTGGGGTAAGAAAGCAACATATCAGTTACGTGTTAGATGGAAAAACTGGGGGACTATGTTTCTTGGCCAGTGTGGGAACACATTGGGATCCGCCTGGAGGAACTGGAAATGTCCAGTTGAGCTGGAAGAAGTGTCCGAGGAAAGGGAAAGTGTGGGCTTCCTTGTTTTGGCAACTGCCCCCATTGTCTGTAAGCAAATGTTTCACAGCGTACCAGGAAAAGTGTAACTTTTGCTCATAAACTCATTCAAATGAATAAATACTATCCATAGTTTTCTGTTGTTGATTTTTTAAAAATTTTTTGGGGTAAAACCATAGACAAGATGAACGTAGTGCAGGTGCACTGATCTTTTGTGTTACTCTAAATACGTTGCTGATCAACAGAATGTTTATATACATATATATATATATATATATATATATATATATATATATATATATATATATATATATTTCTCCGGGTATCTGTTGGAGCCACTTCTCCAGTGTGGAGGACAGAGTCTTCGGTGCTCTGATGATGTGTATCACTGTTGCTTTCACCTTCCAGGCCTTCTCCAGTTCTTCCTTGAGGCCTTGGAACTTCTTGAGTTTCTCGTGCTCCTTTTTTCCAGATATCTATACACTAAACATTGTACATATTTTAACTGATGAAAGTGGAAAATTAAAGTTCCAGATGCAAATTACAAAACTGAGAGTCTGACTCCTAATTTAGTGGAAGAAAATTAGCATAACCTATATCAGAATCTCTTTAGCACATTGTTTTACAGCAACAACAAAGACACATGTACCAGAAGAAATATAACCAGTCCCCCCCCCCCCCCCCCCCCCCCCCCCCCCGAAAAAAATCAGTTTGCAGCTCAAGGACTCAGGTCTGCCCTGTGATTTTTGAGGCTGCCTGTATTTAGGAATTTTATTGTCAATTTAATTTTATATTCACTGAACTTTTTAAATGCAGGATATTTACTGTTAAATAATCTTCAAACTGGAGGTATTTTAACAGTATAATTTCTAGCTGTAAATGGTGCCACCATAGCGTATAAGATGCATAAATGTTTTAATTACTTGAAAATCAACAAATTTTGATTTCAATTTTGATCTGAACCCATAAAAAGAATGAGTAAAAGTGGTTAACAGGCTGTTGCCCAAACTTTCAATCCTGAGTTGTTGTTCTTACTGGTCACCACTGGGTGTCGCTCCAGAGTATCTGATATTACCTTTGTGCGCTTATTCCGCCAATATCACCCCCCTGCTCTTACTGTGTGTGCGGGTGCGTTGTGTGTCGGATAGAAAGTCAGCCTGGTTTCCAGCTGAGTGCTTGCTCTCTCACAGTGTGTGTGTGTGTGTGTGTGTGTGTTGTCATTATTATCCACTCTGCTCCCAGCTCAGAATGGCCAGATTCACTCAGACTGAAACAAGAAGGCAGCACCATCCACAGCAGCCCCAGCCCGCTCACTCCAGCCTGGTTTTCACCGGACCGGGGGCACCACCGACCCAACAACCACTACTACTTATCCCACATCAGCACCAGTACCCTCAGATCACATTTCCGAAACCCATGAACGGGTCAGAACCCATTTCAATTCATCCGGAGAACGGCAACATGAAAGACCAAGATGCCATTAAGCTGTTTATCGGGCAGATACCGCGGAACTTGGAAGAAAAAGACCTGAAACCCCTGTTTGAACAGTTTGGGAAAATCCACGAACTGACAGTTCTCAAGGACCGATACACCGGCATGCACAAAGGTAACGTGTCGCCCCTTAAATGGCCGCGAGGACCACAAGAAGCTTAATTATCCCTTCTTACTCTCTTACCTGTAATTAACTGATGGAAGCGATTGGAATTCGCGTATTTGCGACTTTTAATCTAACATTTAATCCAGTTAAATCTTTACATTTACAGGCTAGCCCAAACAGGTCGTCAGTCTCATCGTGTTTCCCCATTTCATTTAACATGTTACGATTCAGGCAAAACAGAAGTTCTTCCTTTTTGACAGCGTAATTGTGTAATGAGCATTTGCATCAATTTAAAGAGTTTCATATTGTAAACAGGGCAAAATAGGGATAAGGGACATTACCTACAATAATGTATGAATTCTTAGAGAAGATTTCCTTGCTTAATGTTATTGTAATCGAAGAGTGTTTCCTTAACACGCTCCTAAGTGGGGCAGAGGCGCTCGGAAAGGATGCATTTTTAAAGACCCTTCCATTGCCAGTCCCATCTTTTGCGGAGGGGGTGGCATAATTTATTCATTCATATGCTTTCTTTAACATCCCTCAGTGTGGGAATGAAGCGGGCTGAGCGCAAAAAGAAAAAAAAAAAAAAAGCCGTCACAGTGAAATCTGTTCATACCACAATGTCTCCAAAGGGGCGCGCGAGCTGTCACAAGATGACGGACGTCGCCACGGAGATTGTGATGCTGCGCTGCCTGTGCTGAAATGGAAGGCTGAGGGAAGGAGGGTGTAAATCCGCGCAGTTTACTATATATAGGCCACAGTGACAAGTTCCATCTTCCATAGGTCTAATGAAGTTGGTTAGCGGGGGCTATACGGTGTGCAGAACGCAGCGTGGCTGCGAAAATTATTTCACACTAGGCGTTCGTGTATGTCCCCCCCCCCCCCCCCCCCCCCACACACACACACACACACATGACGAGTAAACGTCATGATCCTCACCATTATTATCGTCATCATCACCAGCCATCAACACTCAAGTTTAATTCTGTTGTTAACACCCAGCCAGGCTCCACAAAAACACAACGTGATTAAAGAGATAGCGGCTGAAACTAGCAGGGAAATTTGTCTGTCATCATGGTTATGGCTCTCAGTGTTATTTGACTGTAATTGCAGCTTTAACAAATTCGCCAAGTATTGTCAACAGACTGTGGTTTGTAATACAACGGAGACAGTGGATTATGACATTAATGCTTTTTGCACAAGGTTTACTGTTAAATATTGGATTTTAATCTTTGCGTCTCTAAACCTAAACTGCCCTATTATAAGTCACAGGCCAAAATGACTATCACTTTGTGACAGAGCTTGCAAAATATTAAATTTTTTAATGAAACAATATGGTCGGTCCTTCAATAGAAGTCAGATGTTGACATGTGAGGGATGTTTGGCACACAGATGCCTTTTCTCACAGCGGCATACGTTTAGGGAAGACATATAAGGAGGTATGACAGTAATGTAAATGCTGTTTGTAAACACTTGAAACCTTGTCATGCTGTGTATGTAGTCACTTGCAAAAGATGAAAGTGACTTTTGTTTCTAATTGAGAGGCTGTCCAGAGCTGCCACAGATGCTTTCTGTATATTAGGTCCCTGGTTTTTGTCATAGTAACTTGAAGTGTGTGAACTTGTTCTTAAAGCATGGTTTATTTTTTGCCTCCTGTTCCATTGGGCTGTAACAGTGGATGTTGTCAACTATAGAAGAAAGTAAGGATTTTATTTATTTATTTTAGCAGCTTTTATTTGTTATTTTTAGGACATTTGTTGATTTTGTGAGGGTTGTGTGCTTGCACACACAAAAATATCATTGCACCGTGTTGCATAATGATTGCAGTAGTCGACTTGCTATCCCTGGAAAAAAATAACTTTTAAGGCTCCTATACCAAAAACTAGACATATTTCCATACCACATGCATGAATAGAATTATGATACGTGTGATTATTATAGAAGTGAAATATGTGATGTGATTCTAATCACTGTGGCTTATCACTGTTAATAATTGAAAGTTTGATTTTCTTCACATTTGTTTTGCACTGACTATCACCAGTTGATTATACGATTCCTCCGTGGGTAGAGAAGAAAACGCAGGGAATTAATCTTTTAGTTTTTAGGTCTATAATTGAGATGTACTGCTTGCCTTCAGTGAGAGTTTCAGAGTCTGTATGATCATCTCCTCGGGCCGCTTGTCAGTTTGAAATGCAAAACACAAACTCAAAAGAGACTTGTAATAAAGAGAAAAAGAGAAAGTCCCTTTTTGAAAAACTATCTGAAATTTAGGGGGAAAAATTGTGTGAACTTTTATCTACTGATCAACTGCATCAGCTTCCATTTTGAAACAGACAACAAAAGCAAAGGTTTATTGTAACTGCACGCGTGTGAAAAATGAAAAACAAAAAATGATGCCAAAAATAATTTCAGATGTATTTCTCAAATTGAGAATTTGTCCTCATTCATTAACTTACAAACAACTAATTACTTTTAGATAAGCAGAGTTCAGTCAAATTGAATGTCTTGGAATGTAATTATGCCCGAATGCACAATTAATATGACCTAATCAAACTGTAATATGTCAATGATCTTTCATAGTTAATCATGTTATTTAACAGAAGGGGATTATGGAGTCTGCATCCTGATGGAAACACTGGGGTTGCACCCTCAAAGAGCTACATTCCCTCAAATATAAACGTAGATGGACAATGGAATCCAAATACACACACATGCTTACAACTCGGGCTATTTTCATTCCACTAAGTGTTTTGCATTCTGTCATTTTGATTTTCATTTCATCCACATTGTGCTGTGTGTGTTTATTATTTCCTCGTTTCTTATGCAACTATTTTTTTTCCCCTTGGTAATCCATGGGGGAAAACATGGAATTAGTTTGTAAAGCGTGATAATAATGCATGGCCATAATAACTTGACTCAAGAGGATTAGCAAATGTGCATTGTCTGAAGCAGCAGTCTCTTGGGTGATCAGCTGGTTGCCTCCCTAAACAGTGGCTGCCTCTCCCAATTAAAAATTCAGTCTAGTCTGCCTCTTCAAATGATTAATTCTGCCCACGCTGTCAATGGCCTGCCAATTATTGTCGCCCAACTGGTATTAATTGGTAGAGGATTTCCTGATGTTGAATTTATCACAGACTGTGAAAACTTCTCCCTTTGGCTTTAATTAGCGCATGCATATATATATGTATATATATATATATATATATATATATGTATATATATATATATATATATATATATATATATATATATATATATATATATATATATATATATATATATATAATATATGATGTTTTCTTTTGTAGTATACGATTGTCTTTTCTGTTGTTTATTAAATTACCCACTCAGCCATGAAAATGAAATGTGGATGTATTTATGGAACTGTCTCTGGACAGATTATGCCTCTCTGCTAAATCAGGGAAGAATAGAAAAAAGTGATTTAGCACAACAAACAGACAGACAAACAATCTCTTTGCTGCTCCAATCTGCCGACTAGGGCAGTCCTCATATCAATATTAAGCTTGTGTCGGCTATCATTCTGTTAATGCATTTATAAATGGAGATATTGCCGTAGACCCCAGCCAAGCAGAAACACATTAAATCACAGAATAATCTGATGAAATATTTATTCTAGTTTTTATTCAGCACCCCCCTCCCCCCCTTTTAGCCAGTCTGATGGAAAGGGGTTTATTTGTGAGTTGTGTTCTTGCTGAGGAGGATAGAGGGGAGGAAACTGGAATAGTTGGACCATGATATTCACCAGGAGCAAGATAATTTACTATTATCAGACTTCATTTTCCCCCAAAAAATAAAGTAGCTTAAAGGCTGTGGCATTGATTAAAGCAATCTGTGGTTTGTTGAAGCAGCCTTGGCTTTGATAGAAAGTGAGAGCCCATTTACACGTCTCTGTATTTAGTGCGCCTTATGGAAAGTGTCAAAGATCACAGCACTGCTGTAGGACATTATCCCCCCTGAGGAAACAGATGGGATAAACTCACTTAAAGGCCATAAACAAAGCTGTATATATGACATGGACGGTTCATACACAGCACACGCTGTGGTGACAACAAGCTAAACACCTAGCAGTGTGGCTAATGGCTTTTAACAGTACTGGTTGCTATTAAAATGAGACAATTTAATCAAATTTGGCAAGAATATGAAGTGCATTAAAAGGAGAAAGGGAACAACAAGGTAGCATTGAAGTAGACTTTGTCTCCTTGTAGTTTTGTGCAACAATCTGACTGAACAAATCTAAAATAAAAAAAAAGAAGAAAAAACTGCTGTAAGGGCGAGTGAGAGAGGGCCACTGAGCCAAGCTAATGCAGTAAAAACACTCGCTTTGCTATCTTTAAACGTCTGTAAATATTGTAATAAGCAACAGGGCTTTCCTCATAAAAGATGCAGCAGTTCAACTGGTACTGACAGGCGCTGTGGGCCTTGACTTCAGGATGAGGAGTGCTGCCTCTCTTTCTCCCCCTGCTCACTTCTGTTGGCTTCCCAAGGAGCCTGGTAATCTTGGATACGGACAAGGCAGCACTCTGTTGGAGGTTAGCATCCTCACACCAGATTCACCTGACTTTTATTCCGTCTCCGCTACTTTCTTTCCCCCCCTTAATCCCTGCCTGGGAGAGCCTTTCAGATGGATTGATTTCCTGCTCCAATGTAACATTTATTATTGCTTGCAGTATGTAATACTTTCAGTGTTGTAAGTGCTGTTATTCCATGACCTTTGTGGAATATGTTTTCTGTTAATGGGCGCCAGGAGCAGGGACAGACATCGGTATGTGTTCTTTGAGGTCCAAGACAAAGCAGACCAACGTTACCAGTTTATTTAGAAAATTTGCATTTCCTCTGTTATCCATTTTGTTGTGTATTTTAAGTTCTATTGAACTACGCTTTAAGGTCACCTGCTAAAATGTGTCACTTCACATCAAAACTTTACTTTGTTATTTTGTGAAAGGAAAATATATGTGAGCCCAGTTGAGGGGCGTATTTGGCGTCTTACTTCCTATAAACCACTTTCAGTGTTTCTCTCAGGCGGATCAATGTTACTTAGCAACGCAGGTATACTTTGAGTGAAACTATGTCATGACCAAGCTAATACCTGCTTTATGCAAATATGCCACAGTGTAAAAATCCACAATGTAGCCTTTATTTCAACTGCTACAAAAAATTTTTTATGACAAAAATGTATTTTTTCTGCTGTCCCTACTCTAAATAGCTTCAGTTTGGCTCGTCCCAACTGGGAGCTTTTACGGTTTTCTTTGGTAGGTAGCATCCTAAATAATAAGTTGTTTATTCAAACAAAAAAAGAATCTTTCAATGACAAGCATTCAGTCTTGGTTGGATTATTGATGAAAGCGATTCAACAATTCAAATTTAATCTAAAAGTGAATCTAGGTTTTGATATCGGTATTATATTTTGAGTTATTTATTTATGCTTTTGCATTGCATTGGTAGTCATATTTCTTTACTAAAGGTAGAGTCTTCAGAAGTGCACCCCCGTCTCTTTTCCTCTGCCAACGTTGCAACTATTTTCTTACTCTAAATAGAGTGATGGAAGCATGTCTATTTTAAAAGGGTCGCTTTGCATAGAGTGCCGTTGCCTACAGAGCAGAGTGTACTCTTATGACGGGGGTTATAATGGCAAAGAAGGAAGAAAAAAAAAAAGGAAGGAGCATGGTGGGAGGGGGTTGGTGGTTTCTGTTAGAATAGCATGAGCTCTTTAATGTTGTGTTTGAGCCTGACTGGGCACAGATTCATTTTAGAAGGAAAATGAAATAACAAGGGAGAGGGGAGAGAGGAGATTTTAATGCAATGTTTTGTGATAATCCCTCTCCATTTTGGAACGGTTCAGGAGAACTCATGCGATAAAGCCTTGTACAAGCCGAGAAATAATAAGTTATTTGTCTTTCCTTATACTGCGGTGCCCTTGGAGGACTTGCTAACCCTCGTGTTTCGGCCAAAAAACAATCACAGATTAGTCAAGCTGTCACATCTCTCTGATTGCCAAATGGTTGAGCCCTTGATGTTGGCGCGAATGAACAATGCATAAATGTTGTACATGTATCTGCCTGAGAGTGCATGCAAACTCAAAGCTTTGTGGATATGCCTCAGCACTGTCACCCAATCCTTCTCTGTCATACAGCCCGGTGTGGTAGAGAAGAATTGGACAGCGTGGATGGCGCATGCATGCAGCGCGGTCTACAAGGCGAAACGACAGACAGACACACGGCACAGAACAACGGATGTATGGACAGATGGATAAGTGGAAAGGAAAAGATGAAGTGTTTGTCAGAGATGCAGAAACAAATGGTAGCTTTTATCCGGAGGCACTGGGAGAGTGGAGTGATGGCTCAGCTTGGGACATGGAGGATGAGTCTGACAGGCTGAGTGGCGTTTTGGCACTAGAGGGCGGGATGGATGGAGGGTTGAGGGGGAGGAGCACAGGCCAAGGTTGGCAGATAAAATAATCACCTGAAAGCTGTTGACATGCGAAAAGCCCTTCAGTATCACCAGTTATACATAATTTAAATGCTGCCACAGCAACTGCATTTGCTAATATGGTGTCAGACTCTGAGATTAAGGATGATTTTAATAGAATGGTTCATATTCTTACTAATCAAACAGAGGTGAAACAATTCTTAGAGTAATAAAACAAATAAATCATGAAAATAGCAGTATTCTTACATGCTAAAAAGCTTTTTCAGTCTAAGTTCAGAGTAAAAACAACGTTACTACCTTGTTATCTGAAGATATAGCACATACAACTCCATATATAAGGAAGACACATTTTGGATTTGGAGATGTCTACGAATGCTGAGTCCGTGAGGGATGTGTGAAGATACATGCTGTTCAGCGCGGTTATAAATAGAAATTCTGTGGTATTTCCAAAAATAGGTTAAGCTGCCATTGCTGCACTGCTGGCATGACATCACTGATTGCCTGCCAGCTTCCCCCAACCCCAAAACCCCCCTCCCCCCCATGCAAAAAAAAAAAAAAAAAAAAAAAAAAAAAAAGCTGCTCACACACTGTTAAAAATGAAGGCGGGTGGATGGGTGGGGGGGTGGGGGACACAGAGGGAGCATCTGTGGGTGGCTGCAGAGCCTTGTCCCTGTCGCTTCCAGTGCCTTTGCCCACCTCCCTCTATCCTCTATCCCTTCCATCGCAAAGCCATCTCTCCCTCCATCCTTCCATCGCCTGTCCCTCTATCTTTCCCGCTGATGGAGCGATGCTGTGGCCAACGGCCTCTGTGCTTTATTGCCAGTGACACAAACTGGTTAGACGCTTTGTACTGGAGATGTGTCACGTCCACACTTTTTTTTTCTCTTTGTATGATGAGAGCAAATGGTTTGCAGAGGAAGGAGAGAGATGAGAGATGGAATTTGTGTTTCTTTTTTTTTTTTCTTTTTTGATGATCAAATGTTAATTTGGTTTAATGAGCAGAGTATATGGACTTTATAAGAGCTCCAATGTGGCATCTGATCCGTGGTTCACTGTTTGACAGTAGATCTGACTTAATTAAAAAAGACTACTTAAACTAATTAATGGCTGATGGGATATCTTGCCTGTTTTGTCTGCTCAGATTTCACTTCAGAGGTTTTTATCTATCTATCTATCTATCTATCTATCTATCTATCTATCTATCTATCTATCTATCTATCTATCTATCTATCTATCTATCTATCTATCTATCTATCTATCTATTTCTGGTATCTATGCTGTTATTCGGAAATATATGTCAGTGCAATTAACACCCTGCTGCCTGGTTGTTAGTCACACCATTACTGGTAATTATTAGACTTTTCCAGTTCCAGTGTTGACATGAGATAAATAAATAAAGGCAGAAAGCTAGGACAGGGACACAAAGTTATATTTTTGGCTTGCAGGATCGAAGTGGTGAGTGAAAAGCAGCGTATCATTTTTTATTCTGAGGCTGCATGAAATGGAAAAGAGGACTGGGAAAAGCAGACACTCTGCTAAAAGTTTGTTTAAAAAGCCTTGTTTATTTATTGTTTCCTCTTTAGGCTGCGTCCGTATAGCAGTGCACTGATAAGGATTGTGTGTTAATGGTGTAGCAATTTTTTTTTTTTTACTGCCCCTCTTCTTCAAACATGTCTTTCTTCCTCATCCTTTTCCTACCAAATCATCCAAACAGCTCTGGGTCTTTTGAAGCGGTATCTTTAAAGGTAACTTTCAATTTGTAAAATCAAAGGAAGTGAGAACCTGATCCTTGTCTGAGACCACAGTCCGTTTGCAGCTGCCAGTGATCTGAGATTGTGGCTTTGCTATGATCTATCGATCTGTCTCAAAGTTTGAGATGCTTTCCATTCTCTGACAGAAGACAGATATTGTTAAGTAAACTCTATCATACGTGTGTTTCAAACACTGGATGAAGAGTTTGTGTCAGCTGGACAAATTGCAACATTTTGTGCCATGCTGCGAACAGGAAGAGCCAAATGGTGAGAGCCAGGTGGAAGTGATTTTATTATTTCCTCTCCTGTAATCCTGTTTGTTTTTCTAAGTGGTTGTTCCAGTTCATGAAGAGGCAGAGATGGAGTTTTCTGTCTCTGAATCAGGCAAGGGGCTCAGAGAAACTTTTATTGATTTCTGTAAATCCCTTGGCCGGGGCAGACTTGGAGGGAAGGAGGAAGGACCGGTTGGAGAGACGGCACTTGGCAGGTAAACTCTTGTTGACCTCCCAGAAGTAACACAGCAGGAGGCAGTAAGTGTGAACCTACACATTATTTACAGCCCTGTGAAACTCCATCCATTAACAGTGTCAATTAGGCCGCTCATCAGGGATGCAGAGCACTAGACGTCTTTATAGATCAGGTCGTTGCTTTAATAGCAAAAGAGGAATGAAGTATCCACATAGTCTAAAGGCAAAGGCTGACTTTAAAATACTGCAGGACAGTAGAAGCTGCCAAAGTGCTGTGTCGTAAATGTTTTCAAATCACATGTTGACGGAGCTCAGGCCAACTTTGGGATGAGAAGCTAGCAGCAATTCATCATGTCACCTACCTAAACTGTGCTGGCTGCCAAACAGCCTCATTCCTACCAGGAATAAGTTGAAACAGCAGTTTTAACCTCTCTCACTTACTGTATGTAGTCATAAGTATACATGTCAGCTTTTGAGAGAAATGCTCTACAGTTGGATTTTATATGAAGCACCACTTGTACCCTGAGAGAAAACTATTTAACCACAGCACCATGTGTATGAGGTGTCAAAGTGAATATATATATATATATATATATATATATATATATATATATATATATATATATATATATATATATATATATATATATATATATATATATATATATATATGTTTACATGCAGCAACAAATCAATGGCTCAGGTCTCCTGCTCAGGGGTCAGAGAGGATACCAGGGAGGGTGCAGGGACCATTTCTTGCTCTCATGATAGACACTGATGCTCCTCAGCACTCTGCTGTGCTCATCCTCCCCCAGCTTATTGCTCAAGGTGATGGGATAATGGCAGGGGTACTGTAGTAAAGGGAGAAATGGAGGAGATTTTGGAACTTGATGGCTCAGTGGTGAAAGGAGGAGGTGCTTGACAAAGGCGTGATGGAAAAGTTAGGATTCAGGACCAGGAGATGTTGAGTGAGCACACCGCTGGCATCCTTGAAGATGACTGTCTGGTTTAATTAAGGTTTACAAGTTCTGCTAGGCTACTGCTTTTATTATACAATCATTATGAGCCCATTTGGCCAGGGCAGAAAAAATATTGTTAGAGCAATAAGTGAGATTATTGTGGGAAATTTCTGCCTTCAGCTGTTCCTCTTTATTAAACTTCTTGGTCTATCCTTTATTACACTAAACAAAAGCATTATTGTTTGAGTATGTAAACAGATCAAGGGTGTTTTTCCCTATAAAGTTGAGGAGTGATTATATGAGTTAAAAGTTTCTCTGAGGCACAACTGGTCATCCCTCTTATGGTCAATTTGTGCCACTGAGCTTCTTGTCTCTCAGCTTGGCATTGATTCAGGTCATCACCACATTGTATCAGGCTGGTAATGTGTGTTTCAGTTTCCCAGTGCTCTGAAAACCCATCAGCCCCCCCGAGCCCCACATAGCAGTAAATGAAGTAAACAAGTAATCTACTCGTACTGATAGCATTTTCCAAAAAGTGCAAATGATGTGTGAGGTAGCAGGCGAGACCGATGCCAGGACTGGCTCAGTTTCTGCTACCTTCACACTTTCTGGCCAAGGAAATGCCACAGTGAGAGAAAGTTCACACTTTTTCATTACACTGGGGTAGCCTGGCTCCTCTGGGGCAAGGAGGCGGAGAAAACGGTAAAGAGGATATGAAAGGTGGAGTGGAAAGAGAGAAGTTGTGGATTAAACTGGTTCAGTCTTCTGGGACTTGCATTGACATTTTGACAATTCTGCAGTGCACAATTTATGCTCTGTGCTAGAAAAGAAGAAGAACATGCACCTTGAGCTGCCGCAGTCAACACCGCGGCCTGCAGTCAGTTACCATGATGGTGACCCCAATATAATCTGATCATGTCCCTGATGGTGTAAACATCAACTTAAGTGGTTTATTTCTTGGTGATTGGCTCTTTTGCAGCTGGATAACCATGGATTTCGGCAGATTTTGCTCTCTTTTTAATCACCAATTTAAATCACCAACTGTGATCATTTAGTCAACTTTTTCAGCAGGAGTCTGAAATATTGATCAGTGTAAAGGTATTTTAAAATGTTATTTTGCACAATCAACAAAAACAAAAGCTATGTAATAAGCTGTATGCGGCAAATTGGAAGCTTTCAGTAAATCATAATAGCAGAAAGGAACTGACGGAAGTGAGGAAGTGGCCTGAAGTGCAAAGCTACTTATTACCTACTGAACTGTTTTTTTTTTTTTTTTTTAACTTGAGATATGTTCATTTCTTTGCGTGTAACATTTTTCCACGAGTCACGGTACCATTAGCTTGATTACATCTCTCTGATTTGTATTCCGGCTGTCATTTTGGAAATAATTGCATTCTTGAATAAATATTAGTTTGAAAAAGAAAAAAAAAGTAAACCTATTTTTGCCAAGTCATGAATCAATTATAACTATCAAGCTCCACCTACTTGTCCGAAAATGCTGACGTCTGGCTCAAAATCAACGAGCAGTTGATAGTCTTATACTAAACTCTTGATTTGGAAAGTCCCAAACCAATATGATGCATTACTGTTGCATTAAATGCTATGTAGCTTATTTAGGACATATTAAACTGTGCTGATGTTTGTAGTTGAACAGTCCTTAACTGCTTCTCAGATGTAAATAGTTTTGCTATTAATCAATAGTTTTTTTCTTTACCTTCTGGTAAAGAAAGTGCAACACTCTTTAATTACATGCCTAATTTGGGCGAGATTTGGAGACTTCGTCTTCATGTTCCCATATAAACATTGTACACTTAACATATATATCATTGAGGAACGAGAGTCCAACCACGTAGAGCGTCGACTGATTATAAGGCAAGCTTGGCAAGAGGACAGAAGGGCATGGCTGCAAAGAGAAATGGAGTTTAGATTCTTTTGGAGCTGGAATCTTTGTGTGAGATAAAGCTGTTTTACGTTTTTGTCAGATGATGCAGAGGATCATCGCTCACTGTGGGAAGGCTTCCCCCATTGCTGTGTCAGCAGGCTTTGATTACAGTGGCTTTTTGTTGTGTTTCAAACAATTTCATCATACTCACACACACACACACACACACACATTCAAATACACACACTCACAGACTTTTGCTCTTGGTATGCGATGCAGCACTGGCAATTTGTACGTGTTTGGATTCCAATTATGGAGTTGTTAAAGCTTTTTCGCCCGTGGCCTGCAAATTCTTATTAAGCCATACATTAAAGAGCACAGAATCACATTTAAATGGAGTTCATGTTTCTCTTTTGTTTCCCACTGTTGTGGTTGTTATTAATTTATTCTCAATGCCCTATGCCTTACACATTAACAAATAAATCGTCTTTGTGATTGTAATGCAAAATACTTGTTTCTTATTCAGAGATAGGGCATTATTTGTCAAGTAAAGCAACAACAAGCCCAGGGAGAGCTGAAAAAAAAGAGAGGAAAAACAACCACCAAAATGGAGCCATTCCATCTTATTACCCTCTCCCATTAAAAAAACAAACAAACTCAAAACTGCAGCATCCCACAGCCTTGGTATTTCTTGTTGATGCAGAGGAGAGATGGTGCATTAGACAGCAATGTGAGTGATTGAATGATTTACTTGGTGGCAATTGGAAATCATTAGGTTAGGGGTGCTGGGACATAAGAGGCTATGGGGAGGTCTGCACAATGAGATCAGCGACCTCAAAGGTCCTGACCCTGGGCAGACTCCATTACTGTCTGTCTCTCTCAGTCTAAAATGCATGGCAGTGTGCATCACCGCTGTCCAGGACAAAAAGGAGAATATTCATGCAATAACTCAACCATCTGAATGCGATTTAGATAACAGGAGTAAAGTGTTGGATGTGCAGGCATAAAAGTACACATTTTTATAAAAATTGCAATACAGTCAGGGGATCAGTGACTTTTTTTTATTCAGTTCAATCCTGTCAGGGAAACAGTGGAAATGTAGCCATAGTGCACTGTGGCACAAAAAATATGGTGTGTAGATGAATAAAAGTGGTCTTGTAGGAGACAAGAAAAATGGATTGGAATATTGTCCGTGTAAAGACACTTAATACATCACCACCCACTGAATACATTTGGCTGATGAAATGAGATCCTGAATGCAATGGCTGCTAATAAACCATCTTCAGAGTGGCAGAAATATGATGCATGCTAACCCATATGAACCTCATTAATAGAACACAAGCAAATCTATTTATCTAGATAGTCAGGGGGAAAATGATTGCTTCAATACTCCATCTGGTTTCTTCTCTCTTCTCTTCTCTTCCCTTCTCTTCTCTTCTCTTCTCTTCTCTTCTCTTCTCTTCTCTTCTCTTCTCTTCCCTTCCCTTCTCTTCTCTTCTCTTCTCTTCTCTTCTCTTCTCTCGTGTTTGATGGCTGTTGAGCTCAAGTCTAGACAGTGACATAGAAAAGTTTCTTTTACTGGGGACAGCTAAATGAATAAAAGCTTTTGCAAAAAGACAGAGACTTAAAGATGATTCATTTCTTCAATATCAATTCTTTAAGAAATGACACTTTATTATTTCCAGCCTTTAGATTTAAAATAACAAAAAAAAAAAGAAAAAAAAAAGAAGCAACCTAAAGAGGAGCCGGTCATGGTCAGTGCATAAGAGTTGAGTAATATCACAGCTGGTAATTTTTTTTTTTTTTAGTCAGCCCTATATCTTGTATTTTGAGGAAGTTTGCGTTTTGTCTCTGTGAAATGCTTCTGGACCTGGAAGGGTATTGGGCTGTTCTTCATTGACTGCCTTTTTGAGGTCTTTATGTACGTTTACTCTGATGTTAAGGCAGGTGGATTGTGAAGGCGATGGCTAAACCTTTAACTTGCATCTCATGAGGTTGCGGATTATTAGGTGGGTTTATGGAAGATCACAAAGAAGCTTTTCTTTGTGAAAACTTTTCAGAAAAGCTTATCTTAGGAAGTTTTGTCAGTCTTTAGTCTTAAACTTTTCTTGAACCAGTCCTTTTATTTAGATATTTAACAAAAGATGGTGGAACTTTTGCAAGGCGCTGTTTGTGCACATGTGCGGGTGTCCGTCTGGCGGCACATCTTACATATTGCAGTTACACATTACCCAGAGGTTTTTAAGACCATGTCCTGCTTTCTACTCTGTGAGTTGTGTGTCCTGATCCTGGCACTGATCCTTTTCTCTTTTTTTGTTTTTCGCCCCTACTATATCCTGCTTCCTTTATCTCTACTGTTGTCACAACTATTCAGGGTTAGGACACTGGCCAGACTGTTACAAGCTTTGGACAGGGCATGGCACTAGGGATAAAGAGGCTGGAAAGGCCTGACAATTCATCCAAATAATCCTCTGTACACATCTTTTTTTCTTCTCTAATCTCTTCTCTTTTTGCAAAGATAGAAAACAAGCCAAAAGCCACACAGTCTTTCTTGATTACCTGTTTCTGAAACAGGACTTTTTAATTCCAAAAATGCGGTGATACACGCAGAATTTAGTTACTTGGTTGTCTTAGGTGGCCATTATTTTTGTGAGCATTTCCTTGTTCTTTAAAACTACATATGTTCATGTAACATTTGTCATTAATTTTGGACTTTATCTTTTAATTCTAATCAGGGTTATATGCTTTGTGGCTCTGTTGCAGGTTGTGCATTTCTCACCTACTGCGCCCGTGAGTCAGCCATCAAGGCCCAGAACGCCCTCCACGAACAAAAAACACTGCCAGGGGTAAGTGTCTGTCTCCCTCTCATTCCCTCCCATTGTGGTCAGCCGCTCCATCTGCACCCGACTGCACACCAGCCGGCATTTTCCTCACATAGTCACAGAGATGAAAAACACTTTGGAAAGCTTTTCAATCAATAGCACAACCTTTTGAAGGCCAGGTTTTAACTTTTCCATGTGTCTGTTCTCGAGGGGATCTTCTAAAGCATTGATCAGACCCACTCTGCCTCATACCTTTTAACCACAAGCATAGAATGACACAGAAGTAGAAAGCTCTGTGGTTCTGGAAAACTGAAAAGAAGACAAAAATGTCACAGAGCAGAGCTCAGTGCAACCTGTGAGGTCGTATTCACCCACATGTTCTATTTATGCAATTTGTTTGGTGGTTCTGGTTTTTTTGTGTGTATGCTGTGCAAAAACTGGAACTACTGTGAGAAACAAAGACAGCGTTAGGTAAATGAGGAAGGGGTAGGGATGACTGACTTCACAGAGGCAGTATGGCTTAACATGATCAGACCAAGCTGCACCAAGGAGAGACATCAGTAAGAATCTACACTTATTGCAACCCCCCCCCAACTCCCCTTCTCTGATGGAAGACAAAGAGCCTGACAAACCTAGTCAAAAGGCACATGTTTGAGATTAAGCATGCAAATAGGACTACCAACTTTGAACATTTTTCCAGTGGCTTCCTAGGAAAACAAGTTGTTTCGTTTATCCCGCAAATTAGCCAAGCGAGAGGCTAGAGGGCATCATACTACCATTTTGATCTACATGTTGAATAATAGGCCCTAATAATACAGCAAAAGGTGGGGTAAAAAACTAACTAAAAACTCTCTACTTAATAAAACAGGGTGTAACAGTTACAGGTGTTACTGCAAGAAATATGGTACACAGGGAAGGTTATATCAACCACTGTATCTTGAAGTAAAACACAAACTATAAAATATGCATCTAAAAGATGGGCACAATTACTGCTCTGAAAAGGAAAACCAATGCGGGAGTGCATTAAATTGTTACAACACTGATAGATGCTGTTTCCATACCATCTTTGGCTCCATTGGACATCCATTAAAATGTTGATTTCTCTTATGAAATACTAAATCAATACATTTTTCTTCTATGAAGCCATTAAGGTGCCATTAGCTAAATTCAATCCTTTTGATGAGTGTGTTGGTAGTACTTTTGACCACACTTCTGTAATTAAACAGATATCAGGCCCCACAAAAAGACTTATTGCAGTTATTGGACACCAACAGGTAATTCTTAAAGGTATAGCTTGTAACAAAACAAAAATCAATGATAAAAATGTTTTATTTAGCATTAAAAACTGTGTTTCTATTGGTATCTAATCTCCTAAATAAATAAACTGTTACGTTTTCATTTTCATTTTGAGCCATTTCTATCTACTTGCTGTCCAAATTTTCCATATACATGACAGCTGCCATATTTGTGCCACCATTTGTACAAGGGGTTCTCTGAATAGACAATCACCTCTATGTAAGGGGAGAACCATCTGAGGTTTAAAATTTCAGCACAAGCTTTGTTTGATGAGATAAGCCTGAAAAGCCTGTAAAAGAAGAAAGACATATGTAGACAATGTTGAAATACTTTTTAACTTTGGTTACCTGTAGTGGAATCGTTGCTGCACCCGAGGCCACTGGACTCACTTGTAGATAAAAACATGAATTAAATTGAGAGAAATCAGGGCCAATGACGGCTACTGTCTCTTAACTGCACTTGGTATTTGAAGTAATTTCTATGCCCACCTTAACCACTAGATGTCGGTAAAACGTACACACTGCACCTTTAAACTCAACGCTTCAAAGTTGCCGTTTACAACCTAACAGGTGCCTTCATTTATTTGTTACACACAATCTGTGGTGCGACATTAACAATCTCTTGTTTCTGTAACCAACTGCAACTTGGGAAACTAAGATCAGACTATTTGGACCAGATTCTTGCAGTGATATGTAATATTGCTTCATTCTAAAGCCGAGTTGATATAAAAACATTCCTCTGTAATGCTTCATGTTTGTGCGAGCACCTCTTTGCAATGCGTGCACACTCACTGACATGAAGGAGGGAGTCAAAATAAAAACAACGCCTGCTATCTTTTATGCTTACTTTTGTCATTTTAATGGCTTCCCCCTTTACCTCACATAGTCCTTGCCACACAAAATCCTCCTGTCCCACTCCCACTGCTGCGGTTCATCCTGAGACACAGTGTGTCATCAAAATATAACAAGCAAATTTTGATGATTGTCAGGCTGAGGCTGCTGTACTGTTCTTTTCCCTTCAGATTTACTCACATACACAAACACCAGTAGTCCACAGAAACATGCACATAGATCCAACATTTTGTTGAATGAAAGTGTCCCTAAACATCCTTATTCTGTTCTACATACTGGTGGAGCAACATAAATTCAGAGATTTAGGAAGGAAAACGTAAACAGTCTGACAAAATATACATGCTACATTATGTTAGTGTGTTTGGCTGCCTCCCGTGGCTCCGCCTGCCCTCCTCCCTTGAGCCTCCTTGCTCTTGAATCTTTTGCGATATGACCCCCTGTTGCTTCTCTGCTTGATGGTAAGTAGATATGCAATTTGTTTGTTTGCAAAATCCTGCTTGATATGCAGTTTGCCAGGGGCTATGGTTTAATTAATGTAAACTAGAAATTCTCCAGAGATGGGTTTGAGTTATTAATGTCTGCGTTTTGCTATTTACCGCCACATTTCTGCTTTTTTGAAGGGGGCCTCAACCAATGTGGTTATTCATCCATATCTATTTCTTTTAGACACTTAAATCCAAATTCATGCCGAAGCAATTGACTCTAGGTGGAGTTTACGTGTTTCAAATGAAAAGCACCATGTATGAAAATTGGATCGCCAACCAGAATTTTCATATTCTCATGCAGAGCTGACGAACATGCTCCCCCACAGACACAACTGTCAGCACAAACATGGACAAAATGCAACACACACTTGAATTTCATGAGATGAGCTGTTCAGTATTTTTTTGGTAAGTTACCAGTTGGAGGGCCTGACTACAAAAGTTGTGTTTGCTATCATGTCCTTGGGCAGTGCACTGAATCTCTGACTCTCGTATCTGTTTTTCCTCTTTTGTTGAACAGGGGCAGAAAAAATAAAGACTTTTCAGACTTTAGTTGTGACTTATTAATGTCAGATTTTAGCCTCACCTGCGGTGATAACTGCATTTTAAACATCAGAAACTGAGGGAGCAGGTTAAAAATGTTATGTAGTTATGTAGTTCTAGGTACACAGACTATCTGGGCATCGTATGATATTTTGATGTTGCCCTATCAGTATCCCTAGCCCAGCTAAAAATGGTCAATTCTCTGTGTTGGAACAGCAAACATCAGTACTTCCACACAAGATAACAAGAGGATCTGGCACCACCGGTGAAACAGGGTATAAAATACTCTGCGGGCTTGCTAAAATGCCAAGGAAATGTCTGAAATTTCAGTATGGCAGCACCAGATATGATGCATGAATCCAGTAGTTCTATACATTATGGGATTTCACACATGAATGTGGTTTGACACAAATTAAGCATAGAAACATTTCGTGGGTCTCATGTTTAACAAATGTTAATCCAGGGGATGACCAGACCGTCATCCTAAACTGAAGCTCCTTGCCTTGTATTTCAGGCACTTAATCCATACACCTCCCTTAAAAGAATCAGTTAAATAACCACATGTAATATAGGAAGTTTTGTTTCTTTTTATGTTGTAATCTTAAAAATAATAGTTCTACATGTTGATGGTATCATGGAGACATTTATTATTTCACACATACAAAAACCCAAATACAAACCCAGAACGATTAGGAAGATGCACTGGTGTCTTTAGACATCATAATCCACATCCCTTGTTACACATTAGTGACTGAAAGGAACAGTATGGCCTAATGGAAGTGTACTGGACTGCAATGAAGTGTGATGGGAACCTCAGGGACAGGAGTACCTGACATAAGTTTGGCCACAAAATAGGAAAAGCTCTGACACTTTACCAGGTGCTTGCCGCTTGGCTCTATTAGTCATGTGTGTTTGTGTGTGTGCAGTAGCAGGCTTTGCGTTGCAGCAGTTCCATGTGGATATAAAGAGTAATGTATAAAGGTGGGACAAACAACATGTGCACATGACAGCTTGTCATGATCACAGGCCACCCACGACACTGAGCTGTGAATAAATTATTTGCTTGTCATTCTGGTTTGCAACCAATAGAGCTGCAATACTTATTTTTATTACATAACCACATGAGGGCTTTTTGCAGAGATTGTTAACCCAATGACTTCATTTTAAAGCCAATTTATCAATGGAGTAAAATGTGAAGAAGCCTTTCTGATAGTTTAGGGCCACAGTGGATTTTCCTACAGCAGCTGGTGTTGCTTTTGAGTGTCACAGCTCTCTACACAAGTCCACAGGAGATTTACTCCACCCAGTTTAGCATCATGACAAAATCCTGCATCCTTCACACTATGCATGCAACCACCCACCCCTCGTCACTCTCCCAATCCCCCTCTCCCCCCGCGCTCTCCTCATATGGTCTGTCCTCCCACCACCACTTGCCACTCCTCAAATCCAGCACGTCCAAGAAATAATCTCAGTCACCGCAGCAA
Source organism: Telmatherina bonti (assembly GCF_933228915.1). Taxonomy (NCBI): domain Eukaryota; kingdom Metazoa; phylum Chordata; class Actinopteri; order Atheriniformes; family Telmatherinidae; genus Telmatherina; species Telmatherina bonti. Next base: position 27,012,736 of record NC_136626.1, read on the forward strand.
GTCTATTTGCCGTAGCACAGAAAAACATGCTGCCCTCCCCTTTTTGCCATGCTAGCATTGTGTACAACAGTGATTGTCTTGGAGAGGAATTGGTGGAAACGTGTTTGCTGCATGCATTCCCTCCTAGCATTAGTACTTCTCGACCTGGGGGGAGTGTAAGCGGCTGGCAGGGATTCAGGAGGCAGGTTTATGGAAATAGCACCCGCATTAAAAACCCAATGAGAGCAGAGAGAAGATTATGCTCCAGCGCACACATGTGGGCTCCTGCAATGTCAACACTTGAAGTAGATATCCTCCCTCTCGAATGCCTCCGTCTCCCTCTGTCTCATTTTCTATCTCGCTCACTGTTCCGCTGTACCCGTTTTCTGCATATACCTGCACTGTTAGTCTTCTATGTGAGTGCGTGTGGATGCCTCAATGTTTCTGTGTTTGTGCAGGTGTGGGTTTGCATTTATTTCTATGTGTAATTATGTGAATGTGACAGTTACTCTACTGAACCAAAACAGGATGTATGAGCTGCAAGAAGCAGACCATGCCTGGGCTTATGCTGTGGTGGTATGACGAGCGTGTCAGGGAAGTATTCCTCGACATAACATAAACCCGCCTACACTTTGTGCATGTAGGCCTACACGGACACATCACATATTCACTCATATTTCTAAGTGCATACTATCCACCTTTTTATTTTTCTTCATCATCTATAGCGAACATTCCTTGTGTGCTGTCCAGGCTGCTGAAAAGACTGAATAATTCAATGCTACCCACTATGAAGGTTGGAAGGGTATGAATGCAGTGTACTGTATGATTGTGTGTGCACTGTATGCGCCTGCGTTGAGTGGGCAACAGTGGGGGCTGGAGTGGAGCAGACCGGTCAGCATGAAGCCAATCGGTGCTGGCAGGATTGGAGGCCTTGCAGACAGGGAGAGGGGATTCATTAGAATGTAGCCAATGGGTAAAAAGGACCTATGTATCTTTGCGTGACTGTGTGTTTTTGTGGGAAGACCCTTGTACAGAACACTCTGAAAAAGGCAGTATACACACATGTATATATTGCAGCCATATATAAGTCCCACCATATATATATATATATATATATATATATATATATATATATATATATATATATATATATATATATGTATATATAAATTGAATTGAAAAAAATCTATATCAGGATTTTTTGCTTAACTTCATTTTAAAATAGATTTTTTGTCAAAAAATTGGTTTTTGTAAATTATTGTCATTTTTATCATTTTTAGTTAAAGTGGAATTATTATGTGCATTTCAGGCTAATTTATGTTTATTTCTGAGACCAGAAGGGCTGGGATTGATTGAGTTATTGTCACAAATCACTTTATTTACTTCAGACCGACCCTCTCCGTAGGCTGTCAGATCAGCCTGTGGGCAAAATGAGTGGATTGAGACTCTTCCTCATTAAGCCCCGCCTCCCGCCACTGCACTACATCGAGAGCGTGCACCGCAACTGCTTTCGCCGTCATTGTAACATCTCATAAACAGAAGGATTAGGCTAATATGAACTCAATAAAAAAACAAAATACAATGTCAACACATAGCATACAGCCCTACATGTTGGAACCTGAATCAGACCGTGAAAACAAAGTGGAAAACAGCAACCCACAGCAACGAGTGCAGCAGGATGTCTCTGTTTGGTAAACTCACCAGCCATCGTTGGAAATAACTTTATCCGACGTTTTCCACCCGCCTGATGTATTTGTACATGCCCTTGTTAACCAGTAGAAGGTAACCAATCACCGAACCTTATCCCCCGGGACGTCACAAGGATTTCCAAGTAGAAAAAACTCTCTAAAACAACGCATTTTTTGTTGCCATGGAAACCGAATGGAGAGAGTGCTGGAACTCAAACTCAAACTCAAACATGCGTTTAGGTGATAAAAAACAGTGCCGTTCACATGTCTGATGAGGATTCAACACTGTAACACTGTAGAAAGCTCAGAAAACTCGAAATACCATAATAGCACCCCTTTAACTTTTTACTTGTCTTCTTGGGCATTATTGTAGCAGAATCATCATTTGGCTACTGTGTTGGTTTTTTTCTAATTGAAATGAAGAAAAATGGCAAGCCAAAAAAGTTTTGTACATTTGTTTTGTTTTTAGTCTACAAAACTCAGCATTATTGAAAAATTGTGAGAATCACAATTTAAATCAAATCAAATCAGAACAAAAGAATATCGACACAGCCATAGCATCCATACATCCATACATCTATATCTATATCTATATCTATATCTATATCTATATCTATATCTGTATATATAATCTAAAAATTTGAAAATTGTTTTGACTCAGAACAGCTCACATTGCTGAATACGAGAAAAACATGGCATCCTACAAAAGCTTTTGTGAGTGTGTGAGCAAGCATTTTCATTGTGAATTCCCCTATTTCTGCTCGCAAAGGTAGTGTTATCTTGAACTCCATAGAACTAGTTTTTGTTGAATGTGAATATCATTGTATGTATTTTTATGTATTGCTGGAACATATGTACAATAAAAAGCTGTTATACAAGAATGCTCCGAAGGGAAATGTATATATATATATATATATATATATATATATATATATATATATATATATATATATATATATATATATATATATATATATATATATATATATATATATATATATATATATATATATATATATATATATATATATATATATATATATATATATATATATATATATATATATACATATATATATACATATATGTGTATAGAGAGAGAGAGAGAGAGAGAGAGAGAGACACAAACAGGCACAGCAACCTCTTGCTATGTCTGTGTGTACAGGGCTGCTGCAAATACACTTAAACACACAGAGTAACTGTCACACAGTTGCTTGTTTTCCACCTTCTGCCTTTATTCGCCTTCTTCCTCAGTGCTGGTCCTCTGGTGCCTCTTTAGCACAAACACACAAACACAAGCACACCTCTGCTTTGTTCGTCTGGCTTTTCTGTGTGGTGGATAAGCCACATATTTAGAGAAGCATTTCTCTCTTCAGGGGTTGGTTTTCAAGGGTATTTAAAAAAAAAAAAAAAGGAAGACTAAAACAAAAAAAAAAGGGCAGAGTTTGCACTCTGCACCTGCCTTTGGAGAATAAAACAACAACCACTGAAACACCCAAAATATGTTTCATCATAAAATTTAGTTTAATGTATAAAATATCCTCCTTTAACTTGCCAAAACCTTGGTTGCATATGTGAAAATGTTTTACAGTAATAAATGAGAATAATCTCTCTCACTTCATATGAATTAATTTGATTTGTCAGCTAACAGCCACGCATTAGAGGGGCCATTATCATTTTGCCAAACTTTGAAAAGTTCATGAACTTGCCTCCAGTAACACATGACTGCATTGAGACCCCTATCCAGGGCATTAGCTCTGATGACATTAAAGTTCTGCCCCCTCTCCTCCCACTGGTTAGAATACATCTCGCTATCCTGGGGAGACACAACATGAAATACAAAAATAATCCTCCGCACGTTCCACCTATTAAGCCACTTCACAGAGAGAAGTGTGCTATTTTCTCTGAGGTGTAGGTTTGCAAAAAAAGCTGAATTATTAATGTTTTTGATATTTTTAGCCTGTTTAACCTATTTCTGGTTGTGGCTGGAGACTGCTCGCCCGCCAGTCTGTGAGATGCAATCATGTGACACAACTGTGATCTGGGTTACGGATCTGGGCTCGGTGTGTAATGGGGAGAGTGGTGTATGTGTTTTCAGTATGGTCTGTTTTCAGCTGTGAAATGTCACTGCTTGTGTAACAGATTGACATGTGCCATTTTGGTCCATTCTGGTGCTGTGTAGCTCAAGTGATCTAATGTTTGTCAGTTTGGCTCTTTGATGCATCACCTGTACCAGTGGGGGCCAAACCAGATGAGTCTGGTTTTATTTCTGGCCAGCGGGCATGGCTGTGCAAAGCTGTGCAAGAGGAAAGGCCCAGATACTGAGTGACAATCCATCTGCAGGTCCCTGTACAAGCTTGTACAGGTGTGCCACTGCCTGCAGACACAAAGAAAGAGTGGAAGCCAGCAGAAAGGGAGTGTGTGTGGATGATAAACTATGTTGAATCCAATAGATAGGTGTGTAGATTTTTGTGTGCGTTTCTTTGCATGAATGTTAAAAGTGAAGGGAGCAAAGATTAGTTTACATAAGCTGGATATCCACACACGGTGGCCGTAAAGGAAGCAAGTGGAGCTGAAAATATGCCACAAACTCAACAATGTAGGACACACTTACAACACATCTCTGGATATGGCTAATCAGAGGTGACGTTGCAGTTGTTGGACCTTGTGGGGGATGAGTAATGTAAAGTAACAGATAGGAGGGAGGAGGGGTGTGTGTGTGTGCAGGGTCAGTTGACAGCTTAAAGTGACCCATTCGTCTAAGAATCTGTGCTTGTCTGAAATGTACACATGCATGCGGTGGAAACAGGAAGACTTCCTTTGTAAGGCAGGTCTAGCCATGCTTTGATGCAGTGTCCACAGAGAGGGCAAGGGGGCTGCACAGCACGAGAGCCAGCATTTGTCAGCAAAGATTGGGACTAATGAAATACAGTACACATGGCTGCAGGGCAAAGAGAATAGTGTGACTGACAGTAAGTTTGAGTGGGAACAGTCTGTGGCAGCTCTCAATTATGGCTATGAATGCATCAGCCAGCCAAACTGATTTGTTTTATAGGCGTTCACCCCCCCCACCCCACCCCACCCCCCCATTTTTACTCACTCATCCCAGTTAAGGGCAGCAGCATGAAACACAGAGCATAGAAGCAGCATGTGTGAGGGTCCTTAGGGGTAATGACACAGAATACAAGTGCATGGGGAGTGCTAGTGATGGGTCTGTTCATGTGGAAGAGGTATTTGCATTGCAGAAGAGGGCTGGCAGTAGGGCTCGCTCAGGGAGCCAGTGTCAGGGTGATCACTGACAGAGAAGGCTTCTGTCGTCTGCCCCGCCGAATACCCGGATGCTGAGCCAGCGCCGACAAGATTAACCTTGTCTGCACGTTCAGTGTTTCGTTTTGTTGTGATTCTGCAAGAATTTATTTATTGAGTAGTTTTTACTTCGCTTTTTGACTTTCATCAAACTTGGATTTCACCTGACATTTATTTTAAGTGTCTATGTTTTCTCTGTCATGGCAGCCCTAAAGCCTTTCATATCGTAGATAACAATAAGCTTGATGGCTGTAGAGTAGCAGGGAGCATAAATTATATAGTTTTGCGCCAGTAGCTATAGTCTGTGGCCTCTGAACTATTTCAGTCCCAGCTCCAATAAGAGGTGCCTTTTAATAATTCAGTGTAAAGCAGTATACTTGATGTCCTCCAGGCTGCAAGCTCGTATTTAGGTGGAACACTAAATTCTCTTTTACCCTTCAGTGCCAACACAACCCAAAACCAAAGCAAGGCTGTTTCTGAAACCCAGGCTTGTAGAGACACACAGCACCGGGTAGTGTTGTTGTTTGACGAGTTTGTTGGCACTGCGAAGGGCTTTATATTTAAGTGTGTAGCCTGTGTGTGTATATGAGTGACTCAGAGAAAGTGAGCATGTGTGCAAAGACTAAGTGTCGTTCATTATTGTCAGGGCTTGTGCCTCCCTGCACAGCTGGGACACATGTGCAGGAGACAAGTTTTAGAGGATGCAATGTGGAGATACGCTGCTCTATAGTTTTGGCCAGTGTGCACAGTTTTATGTGTTTTCTGCAAGTTTTCAGAGAAGATTTGACCCCATGAAGTCAGATAGAATGATGACAACAACAAAAAAAATAAAATAAATGGTGGGCAAAAAGGAAATATGGGTCATATTTGAGTCCATAGTCAGATTTAGACAGAAATGCATTTGAATCTTAGAGTTTAAACACTGAGAAATGGGACTGAGGTTGTGGAAAATAGAAAGGTATTGATGGGGGACCACAGTGCCTGGTGAAGACTCCTGGTTTGAACATGTTTCATGTCAACCAAGGAAGAAAGCAGCACATTGTGCTCTGTTTTGTTGAATTCCAAATCTAAAAGCCTCTCATAGTCAATCATAAACTTTCAGTTCCCAATTATTATTCTTTTTAAAAAAAATAAAATTTGCAATGAAAAAAACACGAGCATGTGGACAGGAGGTTTGCTTTTTTAATGTCAATATGTTATATTGCAGGGCTCATAAAAATTGCACTATTCTCAAAGAAAACCCTGGGGGAGTGCTCCTATCTCATGTGCCTCTGCTCATGTGCAGCTTGAACCGAGCAAGTAAGCCTAGATATCGATCCTCTCCTCCCGTATACTTTGGCATGCTATCTCATTTTGTTGCTAGTGTATTGACTGATAATGCTGGTGCTCATTACAGTGCACATGCTGTCTTGGCATATAACTATACAGCATTCATGATAATATACATTGCATGCTGTCATTGTGCAATTTATCCAGATCAGCATTTCTAACTTAACTCAACATAATAATGAACATTATAATGAAACCAGTCCAAAACGTTCTAAACCTGCATCTGACAGTACTTTTTTTTCATCTAGTCTAATATACAATGATACCTATTTTATGAAGTATTGTCCCATTTTTAGTAAAATACATGATAAAAAATGGGAGACGGGGTAATATATTAGCAGCTGGGAAGCAATATTCTTTTGAGTTTGTTTGATTAAATACAGCTGTTGTTGGTGATGAAGCCAAATTGCAATATGTGAACATATGTGGCGTAGCTTCAGCTGGAATTTTACAGGTGTTACTGTAGTTTTATGACATCCAAAAATAAGAAGTGCTTTTCTAATCTGATGCTTGACTTTGATGGTTATGCCGTTGACTGTAAGGGAGTGAAATATGTTTACTGACGGACAAACATGGCAATGGTTATACGTCAGATGTGTATTTCTATCAGACAGGAAACGGCTGCCTCTCGTGGTCATCATCGCACAACTTTAGTAATAGAGCTGAAGCAAATGACGTGGACAAATGTGGAATGCAAATTGTTTAACAAACAAACATGCACGAACACTCACACACATATTTATAGTAGCACATAAATATAGACAGAAGCAAAGACCTGCAAAAGCACAATCCATTAGGCTTGGGAGCAGAGGACATTTATTTACACTTTATTTTACTTGTTTTTTTTCTTGATTTATTATTTATGAATCTATCAGTCTGTGTGACACTCCAGCAGCACATAGAGTTTGACTGGCTGCTTTCCCCCCTATTATCCCATCTGCCAGCTTGTATGGATCAATCAAAATACAGTATAGATGCTCTGCAAGGTCCTTTTCCTTTCGACACCTTTTTTTTCTGCCTCTTTTAATTTTTTTCATGCATCTTTTTCAGACAGGCCCCTTTCATTTTTTTGATCATATATTCTGTCTCTAAAACATTTTAATGTGATTGGTGAAGCTTGTGCCATTTTGCATCACGTGTGTGATTTTACTGCTGCACTATAAAAATATTCCAAAAAGAAAGCAGTCAGTGCTCCTCTAATATGACTGGGAAAGGGAGCATTCTGTCCAGTCCACTTCTTCAGCTGCTGTTCAGATTGTTCAAGACAGTCTTTAAATAAAAATCAAGAAGAAAGTTGTTTTAACCCTTAGTAACATCGCCTCGCTGAATCATCTTGTAGTTGTAAAAACACGTAAATTTTTTTGTGAACTTTTTGCAAAGACAAGTGATAAAACTGAGCTTTCATTTAAAGTGACTGCATTGGGATAGGAATTGACACACAGAATGAGGGTTTTCTTTGTGCTTTTTTTTTTTTTTTTTTTTTTTTTTTTTTTTTCTTCATGTAATGCTTCTTGTGTTCAAACAAACCCGGTGCAGAAATATCTTGTAATTACATCACAGAACGTGTCCCTTGTGCTGGGAGAGCATATCTGAGGCAGGAGCTTTAAATGACCCCACAGACTGCTGCTTTTCCTCAGTTCCTGTGGTGTGGATGCTAAAAAGATACGTGTCATAGATCTTATACATCACAAAGATATTAAAATGTTTATGTGGGTCAAAAAGAAAATTTTTTGATGGTGTTACTCTGACAGAAACTAAACCTTAAAATGATGTTGCTTAACTCTTTTAGGTCCTGGTCTACCATTTAGTAGAGGTAAATTTGCAGTTACTTTGGTGAATTTTTTTTATTTTAAAAAGTGGAAATAAATCTGCCTGAGCCATCTTTTCCAAATGGGTTAGGTATGTAAAATAAAAACTGTTTGTTATAACACGAATGTTTAAAATTTCAACCATTTTAACGGTTGTTATATTATTATTTACCAACATCTCAACCATTTGCTAATAAAACATTTGTAATGTTTATTCTTGTCCAAAACAAATGGAAAAAAACACAGAGAAACATTTTTATTTCAGATTTTTTGTTAGTGTGAAAGTTAAAAGGTGAAACATAACAAAACAATGTTGTAAATCCCAAATCAATAAGCATATTTGTTTGTGAATATACACCACTTCATCCATGGCGACTCCAGTCTCCTTTTATGCACTGTGTGTCTTATTGTACATGAGAATCCTAAATTCCTTGTATTAGATATGTCTGACAGAAGAGGGCACACAACCTTTGGTCTTTTTCTTTATCCTGTTTGATGATGAGCTTTAGTGTAAGATGCTTTGCCAGGCTTTCCACTACTAGTGTGCAGTAAAGTAAACAAAGAATTTATTATGATATACCACTTCGGTGTGGCACTTAAAGAGAAAAGAAGCAAAGAACGCCAAATATAATAAATAAATACATAAAAATATGTGTAACTGTTTCAATGTTGCATAAAGTAGTGAATGCATGTGGTGGAAAAAAAGGCCTGCTCGGCCACAAGCATGCGCAGCGTATTTTGGTGAAAAATGTTGTATATAAACAAAACAATGATTGTGAATGTTTAAAGCTCTGCAGGGAACTGTTAAGTAACTTTCCACAGGATGAATGGGAAGTCATCAGTGGAGCAGTGAAAGTCTGTCATGTCCTCTGACACATCTAAAAGCACTTAGGCTGTGTCTGCTGAATGACTGGGATCTGATAATGCCAGATTTATTGTAGAGTCCGTACATAGAGAGAGCCCTGTGGGTATATGCTGGCTGGCCACAGTATAGTTCTACTGCTTGAGCATATTTCAGCTAGTTGCAAAGAGGAGCATATAAAAGCCCGTTCTTTCTTCCCCTCTTCTAGCCTTAACGCTCTCAATCCCACATTTTCTTTCTCTGTCAATGCACCTATTTTTTGCAACTTACCTCCCATGCCTAGCAAATCTTGGATCACTGAGCTTAAATCTGGACCATTTATTTATTTATTTTTTCCAGCAAAACAAATGTGCTCATAAAAGTAAAAACAATAACGTATTGCTTGGGTTAGCATGTACAAGGAGAGACCTGGATGTAGCACAGTCAGATGCAGTGATATCTGACTATTTCAGATATGGCGTCATAAGTGTATCAGTAGCTGTAGCAGACCTGTTAAGGACTGGTGTTAAATTAGACCAAAATATCTCAGCATAATAGCATAGCCAATAACATGTTTTTTTTCCCTTCTTTTTTGCTCAATTTTATTTATTTCAGAGTGGCAGCACACAGAGCTTGTAAGACAAATCCTTTCTAATAGGAAGCCTCTGGGGCTGCAGAGGAGCATGGTCGATACAGAGACACCAAGGGCTTTGAAGATGGCCTATCTCTGTGCTTCCAACCTAACAAAAAGGCTAGAGAGGAGGCCTGCAGGGACCGAGCAGGGCTAAGTTTCTATTAACACTATCTACATAACACCTAAAATGTCCCTGTGTTTGATGTGACAGTGTCCAGATTAGCTCACATTAGGGAGAACAACAAAACCTTGTGCCCCTGCAGCGCCTCGTATTGCCTGAAAGACAGGAAGAGACTGAATGCGGCGGTGTTAAAAAACATTTCAGACACCTTATAGACAAACACATTTCTAGTTTCCATGTGTGCCGTGTGCTGTCAAAACAGTTCTTCAGCCAAAGATAGAAGAAAATGACTACTGTCTGACTAAAACATGATTATGATTTGTTGCTCCAAGCTTACTCATATAAACCCACAGTGGATGATGTACGCAGTAATCATCACCAAAGGCATAAACTGTTCCCAAGATTTGAAAGGACACAAACATTTAAATACCCCCCTCTGGAACCTCCCCCACCCCCATTCCAGTGATTTGAAATTTTGTGCTTTTCTCCACTTGTCAGACATTATTCACCAGCCAACATTTAGGCCTATCACAGTGTTGTGGAACAAATTATATGCTACCTGTGTGTTTGACATTCTAAGTGTCAGTGTTTGGTTTGACTAATGGATTTCTTCTGACAGAGGAGTGGATGGGATATGTTAGTGTCACCGTATGCATTGCAAACACCGTGAACAAAATGGATGTCCCAGTGATTTTTTAAGTGTCTGTTATTCTATTCCATCCTCCGTGATGGATGGAGGTTAAAAAAAAGTGTTTTTTTCTTTATTCTTGAGTGTTGTCGTTATCCTGATCTAACAGGTTGAAAGGAAAATAATCGTTCACTTGATCCCAAACAAGTCAAATCAAATTATTTAGTTGAACTTATTATATTGATGGCCATTGATGTTGTTTGTTGTAATTAAGTGGACAAGTTATAATTTATCTTTGTTTTTTGTTTTTTTTTTTTACAAGAAAATTGCATTTCTGAATCTTACAGAAGATGCATTAGTTTGCTTATTAACTGAAGTCCTGTTAAGATGTGTTTACTGCAGACAACTCTTACTGCAAAGGTTTTGTACGATATACATCAAAGTTCTGCACAAACCTTTGACTTCAGTAGTGTAATCTCACAACGCTGTATTCCTTAGTTTAGTCTTGAAATTTCATCATGATTGATCTAAACAATTACATGTGCGTGATTCCAGTTAGCTTAAAAGACAAGTTGCTTGACTTGCTTTTGCATTTTTTTAATGTCATCTCAAACAGAGTTTGATGTGGAGATCAGGGCTCTGTGGTGTGTGGTCATATTTCTGTTTCTGAGAACAGACGCCAGCTATGCTTTGTCCTATAAAATCAGAATGTCAATGCTGAATTGAACCTCTGCATGAAAAAAAAAATACAATCCTTACTGTAATATTGAATTAAACAAATTAGTAAGACTAACATTTTTCTTTATCTAATATGTTTGGCATACAAACTTATTAAAAAATTAATTAAAGCAACCAAACCCCTGTATCACCTGGCTGTTTTGTTGCATATTATGCATTCATGTGAGGATTCAAGCATACAGTACATTAATATCACAAGGGTAAAATCAACACATCTTTGGGGCTTTTTAAGACTTATGTCTTTTAGCCTGGAGAGTTAAAACCTCAAGGCCCTTTAGCACTCTGTCTGCCTGCTTGCTTGTTTACCATTAGTTCAGACAGTCAAATTAACATCATTGCTTCAAATTTGGCTGCTGAGCACAGGGTGGGGGTTTTGTAGGACTGCCATGGGTTATAGGATGACGGCAGTTGCCGATGAGTAATTGTGAAAATGGCTTCTCCCCTTGAGCCAAAATGGGCTCTAATGCGTTGCCTCTTCCCTTTGATGTTGACTATAAATATGAATGGACTGGGGGGCTGTGGTTGTATAGAAATCTTTTTTTGGAGGCGTTTGTGAATGTTTATGGAAAGGAACTCTGACAGCAGGGGAACATGCATTGCCAGGAGACTTAGGTACAGGGAATCACAGACTTCAATGTACATAAATCATTTTTCTTCTCTGCTTTAGCAAACTATTAGAAAATTAATGATAGTATATCATTCATGAGAGCGTATTCGCCATGTTCCTCTCGAAATATTATGAGATGAATGTACCCTGCTAAACTAGGCTACGTGTTTTGGGAATGTGAGTTCTGCTCGGAGTAGGGAGACGTGATGAGAGATATGGTTGTCTTAATGTTGTAGAGCAGTGCTGAAGCAAAGCATCGCATCTTTAGCTTTCACCAGCCCACACGCTCCCATGTCAAACCCATATATTTAGCAAGGGAAAGCATTTTTTTTCTCTCCTTCATGCACCATGGTGCGAGAGGTGCACGAGGGTTCTGAAATGTTTGTCTTTGTTCTCCTGGCAGAGTTTTCTCTGTGTGGGCGTTCACAGTTTCTAGGAGCACCTCGGGAATGCATTTCAACAGATGGAGGTTTTAACTAGTGTGTTGGCTTCCAGAATCAGGGTTATATGTTTTTGTTGCCTTCTATTTTAATTTGTTTGTTTGCCTGCTTGCTTGTTTGCTTATGTGTTGTTCTCCAGCAGGGTAATCACAGAGTGTGCAGAAAATAGTGGAGTTGCAATTATGCTGCCATGTAGCCATGCTCATCAACAATCTGTGACATCTGAGAGAATATTTTTTTGGGGTTAGAGCTGTTTTCAACTTACAGCAGATCATGAGCAGAATTATTTGGCAGGTTTTAGCACGAGACACACCTTTAATGGCAATGTAACAGAAGAGTAATGCAGCACAAGGAAACTCTGCAAGAAAAACGGGAGACGGAAGTCAGCAGCCTGCGGCGCTGTCCAAGGTGCTGAAAATGTAAGCAGCAGCAGCAGGCACTGATTCCTCTCACTACAAATTCATCTATTTCTCTTTAGTTTGAATAATGAATGTGTCCCATTCTCTATGACATTAACTTGACTTCATTGCCTCTCAGTTACTACTAGAGAGAAACACATTGCCTAGCAGCAGCAGCAGAGTGGACCACATATCACAACAGTGTATGTGAGCTGAATGAAATGTGAGCGTGTCATATGAGCTGTAGACTGTTTGCTGTGAAAAATGCACATTAAAGGAAATACTTTTTGCAAGGCAAAACAATTCTTGCCACCTCAAGGCAAAACTGCAGCGTGTTATGACACCCATCTAGCAGACTGCTTTCCGTCTTTTGTCCAAAACACATTTCTTATTCGATTTGACAGCCTCAGAAAAGAGTAATTGCTTTTCTGACCTGTAATTTGAGCTCAGCCTTTGTATAAACCAAAATGCATACCCTTGATTTATGTCTTTTGTCATGCTGCTGAACTCCTTTGAATTACCTGAACCCATGTGAGGCTGGCTGTAAGAGTATTTTTCACTCTCCCTAAGCTGTTGACAGATTAAGCATTTTTAGTTGTCATTGTTGTATTTATTTAATTATTTGTGTTTTGTTTTGCTGTACTAATTAATCAGTGTTATAATGATGTGTACATTATTTTCTCATTCCTAACACCATAAATCACAACAGAAAATGCCTCTGCACTTGCCTGTCCTCACACTGTCTTTATGATTAGGATGGAAAAGATTTCCAGTGCCCCACCTGAGTGCACTTTCCTGTCTTCTCTGGATTATTTTTGTCTCTTTTTTTCTGCTCCAACTCTTTCTCACCTTTCCTCTCTTCCTCTCCATGCCTTCTTCTCCTCATACCTCTTTTCTCCATGTTTCCATCTCTGTGTCTCAAAGCCATTTTTCTCCTCCCTCAGCAGTGGTGGCACTCCTCTCGAGACGGTTGGTGCTAGATCGCCGCAGGGTTCCCTGGAGCCAAAACGTAGCCTACAAACACTCTGTCTAAGACCAGACAGGACTCTTTTGTATTAGTCCTGCTTAAATAAAGCACAGTCATCCAGTATCTGGATTCTGTATGACTGAGCAGCTGACAAAGTTACTGATGTTAATGTAGAGCAAGTTAGCAGTGTGCAATACAATGATTTATATTATAACCCTCTGGTCGTACAGTCATATTCCTCTGTCTGACATGGCCTTCTTAATTTAATGTCTAATCTTGAATCTTGCACCATATAATGCATAAAATGTGGAGCCCAGACAATTTTGAACCAAACAAATGGGTCACTGTTATGGTAATGTGCTATAAAATAATTGTGTTTACGTGTTGGTGTGCATGTACAATAGTTGCGGTGTGTTGTTTGTGTGTCAGGGATATTCTGTCTAATTTTAGGCTCTCTGGAGAGGAGGGCAGTGAGGAGATCAGGAGAGCGAAGGAGGAGTGAGCCCCATCTCCACCAGCTAATGGCTCAGTGTTTTTAATAACTTGCTTGGGAGGTATCTCTTGCTGTAATATACTGTATCTCTTCAAAAGCAGATAACCCTTCCACACATTGCCAGGGATGTGAGAGCATTATAAACAGCTGAATACAGTGTTAGCTTTCCAATAAACTGGTATTATTAAAACATCCAAGTTTAATAAATAGAAAGGGATTTAATCTGCTGCAGCGCCATGTGTAGATGTTATTCTGAGCTGGAATGAAAGGATATATTCAGCTGGAATAAAGTAGACCATGAAAGGAATGAATCCAGACAGGGAGGGTAATTTATGAATGCACTTTTCCTAACCCATTCTCTATCAGGCAGCTTGCTCTTTGTGCATAATTTTTAAGAGAGAGGCTCATTAGAATCAAATCCATTGCTACATTACATAAACAGAGCCGATAGAAAAAAAAAAAGATAATAAAAAAGAATTCATGGTGTTATGGATGTGAAATAAATGCTTTATTTTCCAATAGAGCTTATGGTTCATAATTAGTCAGTATAGGTCAGATGCATTAATATCAGCTGAGTGTATCTTCCTTCCATTCCTTTCCCGAACCCCTGTCTTCACTCACACTGCTACTTTCATGGAAATTCAGTCACTTTGTGTCCAGTCGTTCATGTGGAAAGTCGCAGTTCCTGTACACTTTGTTTTAATGCAGAGAGACAGCCCTGTCTTCTGCATTCACGCCTTGACTAATTGACCTCAACTCCTCTGCAGCCAGTTGCTACATGCATAAGACTGTGGTCACATCCTTCTGTAGAATCAGCTTCTTCTTCTTCTTCTTTTTTTTTATACCAATAAAGAATAACTTTAACTCGATATAGATTCTTACCAAGGAGGAATGCGTTATGCTGACATTGGTTATATGCTGTGATGATTCAATGCACAGTAATACAAAATCTTAAAATTCAATTGATTTTATTACTTATCTTATTAGTATTCTGCATCGTCAGCATCATGTATTACTTTGCTTGAGCGTTCTGCTTCTCGCTAAGCACTGCTCTGAGCTTCATCATCTTATATAATGCCAGCGCTCATTGACGGCTCCGTGCAGTATTGACACAATTCACCAGTGCATCCTGCTCATGTAAAGCAAAGCTGAGGATCTGAAAACTCGCTTTGGTTTTCTCTCATTGTAGAAACCTGTACTTGTCATGACCCAGCAGAGACAAACAGCTCACATTGTGGTCATTTTTTACTCTCCTTTGATATACCTGCTCAGTTGCCTTGAGAAGAAATAGCAGATTGTTTGTTTTGCTGAAGCCTCTTTCATTTCGCTCGGGAGAGAGAGGCTATTAATATTGTCTTGCCATTCATCTTATATACTGATAATGCAGGCATTGCTTGAAGATGAAAAGAAATAGTGCATTACTGTCACCCTGGCAGATGACACATGAAGCTCTCGCCGGGTGCCTGCTTTGAATAGCCCTGATGCTATAGGGGGAAGCTGAGGCATGAAGAAAAAGCACGGGGAAAAAAGGCGAGGTGATGTGGTGAGAGAGGGGGAATTAGGTTTTATTAAATGACATTTTAGAATGCAAAAGAAATCATGCAGAGGAACAGGATAACAGGATAGCAGTTAACATAAAAAGCCACAAAATAGTTGCAGGAAAATCAAAACGTAAGACGTCTCTATTAACTTTGTGTTTATCAGTCTTTTCTTTGAGGAGGAAAAAAATGTTCAATCTAGAAGAGTGACCAAAAGCATTCTAACCTCATGATTATGTATAGAGTAAATGTGTTTACGTCCTCGCACCGTAATTTATCCAATGCTTTCTCATTATACATGAAAGCCAGGATTTCCCAGCATTTCCACTGCAAGAGGAGCTGCTGTAGTTTAACCAGTATGGATGTATGCAGCTGAGACACGACAGTGATCCAGACATGGCAATATCTCCTAAATGTGCGATTAAAATCTAACACTGTGTGACACAAACAACATGAAAGTTAATGATTCTAAAGACAATGTGTGGAGTCCACGTATGCGTTGATGTAGTTTTAAATCCAGTGAGGCTTAATTACTCGATTCAGTTTATTTTACTTGTTTTCTTGTGTGAGTGCTGAAACTGTGACAGCTCTTATGTAATGAAGCTCCTTTTGTCGTAGCTAAACCTCGAATTGAGATTTAAGGTTAATATTAAATTTAACTTTATCTTTTTTACCTTGGCATTGTGATTTTTGCAGCAATGTATGAATAAAAATAATAACTTTTATTTAAAAAAGTGATTAACTGAGGCCAAACAGCTGCAGAAATGCTACAGGAGTAGTTTTATATAAATATATATATATATATATATATAGCCAGACTATATGATGTGTTTGTATAAGACAAGTCATCATCATCATCCTTCCATTTTTGTTCTGACTTGCTGCTCTCGCTCTGATTTCCCTCCCCAGCTGTCTCTCTCCATCTCTCTCCGGGCATGTGACCTAGCTGCAGACTTGTGGGAACTGTAGTGATGCTGTCAAGCTGAAAGCCTCTCCTGAGCCTCAGTAGAAACAACAGAAGGAAACATTAGATCAACCCCCAAATGTCGACACAAACCCGTGTATTTGTCAGGCTGACCTGGATTTACTTAAAACAACACTCAGTCTAACTGTCACCATACAACATATTGCTTTTTGAGAGATAGAAAATCAGATGGCTTTGACATTCAGTGGTGCTACCCCTCCTCAGATGCAGCTGTGTGTGCTCAACGAACGGTGTCATTTAAACACTATTACAAGCAAGGATAGCTAGAAAAAAAGAAGAATCTACTGTTTAAAGAGATGAGCAGGTGCTGCCTGAATTTAAAATGGGATGAGGAGTCAGTCTTCATCCTAACACACTTAAGTGTATCCAGGCTTTCATTCACACAAAAATGCACTCTTGTGCACAGACTCATTTGCTCTGAATCAACACTTCATTTTTGTTATAAAGCTAAAGTAAGGGTAGATTAAAAAAAAATAAAAAAATCTCTGCACAGCCCTGTTTAGTTAACATTTTCTCCCGTTGTTCAGCCTGCGCCCATACCATTCCCACTCCCAGCCCCCGTTCCTACTTTTGCCTCTGTGGCAAACCAAGGTTTATTTCCCTGGTGGAAATATTGGACTGTCAGTCAGATCAATTGCCAGTGTCCAGGGCACTTCATGGTTCCTCTAATTATAATCCTGTGCAGCTGGCGTGGGCCCACGTAGCTGTGGGGCAGCCATTGTAATAGAGGCATCACTGGGCTATAGATGGATGGAGCGAAGTGTCGGCCAAAGCCTTCCAGTCATTGCTCGCGTTGGTGGAGAGGCTTTACTCCAGCAGTCAGAGCAGGGGCCAGGGTGTCTTATCTGGCTCCTCCATGCGGCTCGCTGTATGCTGGGGGAGAGCATTACCAATTCTCTACCCCTCTCCCTCGCTCCTCTCTTCCCCCTACGTCGTTCCTGAGTCCTCACATCCTTATGAGAAGTCTAGGCACTTTGCCATGTTGGCATGTAGAGACAACAGCTCTGTCTTCTAAGCAATACTGCGTCATGAATGGCTCAGACTCATAGCTTCGGTTTATGTTTTTGCAAGTGAAACTTTGAAGGTTAGGATGTCAATAAATATGTCAATAGCTTAAACTGAATTGTACCTTTTTACATGTGAACTCTGAAGTTGCATCGGTGTGAGCCAGTTGCACTGAATTACCTCGGGTTGCATGTCGGTACATGTGTCAAATATTACCACAAATTTTCTATCCTGCAAACATTGCGGTGCAGTCTCACATCCTCACCAGAGGAAGTGTGAATACTATGTAGAGATGGCACTCCACCCCCCCCCTCTCTCTCTTTCTTCTCACTGGCATTTTGCGATTCCCCTCTCATCATGCTGAAAGAGGTGTGAGAGAGCAGAGCATGTGAGCGATGGAAGGGTAAAAAAGACAGAAAGGAAGGAAAAAGGAGTGCGTGTGACAAGGAAGGAGAGCAAGAGTGGAGATGAACAAGGGAGAATGAAAATCAGCATAGACAGCAAATGGGTGGAAGGTGGATAGCGAGGGGAGTGAAGCCGAGCGATGGGATGGACGGAGAGAGAAAAAGACAGTTGTAATACAAAGTGACAATAAAATGAGGAAGTGTGCAAAAAAAAAAAAAAACAAAAAAAAACAAAAAAAAAAACAACACAAGTGTACAGTGGATGGGAACAACTGAGATGGGAAGATATGACAGAAAGAACAACAAAGGAAAGAAACGAGGGATACCGGGAGCAAAGCAGCATCTGAAATACACAAGCTAACTGAGTTACATAAGCAGATGCTGCTGCTAGGAAACCGAGGGCTTCTGTCTGAGACAAGGGAGGCTTTCTGTCATCAGAGGAAGGAGAAGAGATAAACAAGACATAAAGAACCAGCGAGAAATATTGTGAGAGGCACAAAGATGAGGAAAAAAGCTCGAAAGGCAGCGTGTCTAAGAAGGTCTGGAGAGACAGACTAGAGGTTCCTATGTGGCTTTCAAAGGCACCATGATTGAGAGAATGTAGAGGAGTATGTGCTGCTTCTCTGAAACCGTACAGCAACTATCCGGGCAACAGCAGAAAGTTCTTAAAAGCAATAATGTTGATTAGGGAGTGCTTGCACATACAGCAAATTGTCATTTGTTGCGTGTCTGTCCACGTGCTACATGCAGTTTTTATGTTGTTGTGTGAAAGCATGGCTCAGAACCACTCCAGATATACATGTACCCTTGTTTTATTAATAATGCAGATGTCGTGGGATTCTCTGAGCTATAAGTATCCTCATCTGTGGCTGTTGTGTGCATCCTATATGTGTGTGTGTGTTTGTACTCATAAAATTGTGTCCACTGTAAGCCTCTATGTGTGTTTGTGTTTTGGGCTCAAAAAATACATTTGCACCGCTGGAAAGATGGGGAGTATTTAAGCTGTATGGTCTTGGAAACCAAATAGACCATGAAAAGGAAAAATAACAAAATCTGACCCCCCTTCGTCTCTCCTCCATTCCCCACTCCCCAATTCCCACCGGATAACAGACTGCAGCTCCAGCCCAATCTTCACTCCATTCCTTTGTGTTTCAAACCACTGACTCCCTTTGCTTCCCTTTATCTTTTATTTCGCTTCATTTTTTTTTTTGGAAGGGGGGGGGGGGGGGGGGGGGTGAGTCTAGCCTTTTTAATGTTTCCCTTCACTGCTTTCAATGCCATTCTCCTCCTTTCCTTTCTCTGTCTTCTCACCCCCTCCATCTTGTCTCTAGGTTTTTCAGGGGTGTGACAGGTGTGTCACGGCTCTCTCCATCATTCTCCCAACTTGTTGACCTTTGTCTTAGAAATTACTCCTCGCACGCTTCTCTCCTTGCTGCCAAGGATTGACAAGATTGCCCGGCGACTATACAGCTCCAGCTGAGGCGCTGTGACCACGTCACCCCGCCGACTTCCACTCGGCTGACCCCATCTCATCCTGACACTGACTTTCGACTGGACAGGAAGTGTGCATGTGTGCCGGCAAGCTCATATTTGTACGCAAGAATGTGTGTGGCCTGATAAGCTTTTGGATTTTTCTGAAAGAAAGGTAGCAGGAAGGGGTGAGAGTGTGGTGTAGAAACAGTAGCTCTACAAAGTATAGAAAATAAAATAATAAAGCTATTACAGGAAAAAAAAAATAGTGTAAGAAAAGCAAAGGGGGAGCTTGTGTCATGAAAGATGCCTATAGAATTCTCAACTATTGTTTCTCCCAGTGTGAGCAGTGTATAATCACTCAGCCTTACTCGAGTAATGACACCATCTGGGCCCGGAGACGATGGCAGCTTCTCTCCAGCTGAAAAATGGATTGCATAGATCCAGGGCGATTAGAGCGTCAGCTGTAAAGAACGTAATCTCCAAAGGAATTCTAAGAGCTAAGAAGTTATTGGTGGATAATTTCTAATCACAGCTAATAACTAAAGTAATTTTACTTTTCAAAAGTGTGCTTTTTTATTTTATTTTTATTTTTTTATTTTTAGTTTTTACCATAGCTTTAACAGATGGAGGAGTTAGACTTTCATTTGTGTTTGGATGTCATGTAGCAGCCTGTGTCTGAGGTGTGATTACCGCCTACAGATTTCCCCTTTAAATCTGCGGCCGAGGCCTCTTAAGTCTGATTGGACATTGTTCGCTCTAATCCATCCACCTTTTCATTTACCAACAGCAATCTCACTTTAAGCCTCAACACGTTGTCACCAGAAAATGGTTTCTGCTCCTACAATCAAGCATACTCAAATAGAGGTCTGTGATGTTATTCCAGGCTCTGAGACTTGTGGATTCGTCGTGAGTACGGAGCAGCATCTATTTTAGTTTCTTTTTTAAAAAAAATCTCATTTATATTTTTGTTTGTTAAATGTTTTTTTGTGAAGAGGGTGTGGAAAAAACTGGAAGGGGTTGGGACAAACGAAAAAAATATGTGACAGTGATGGCTCTCAATGACCTGTTGCCATAGCAACACTTCTCTATTGATCTAGCAGCCCTCATCTCCTTTTACATTTGCCTTCACTCTCACTTTACTCTCACCCCCCATCAGTCTCTCTTTAGTTACTCTCTCCATCCCGGCTCGCACTTGCTTTCCATCTGTCTGTCGTGTTCCGTCTTGGAGATTGATGCCTTGTGGGGCTATTCTAACCTTCACCTGGGTCGAGCATACATTCCTCTCTTCTGTTCCAATCTGTCAGATTAAATCCGTCGCTACCTGCCTCATCCATAAACACATTTATTCAGAATTTAAATCCCAACCCCAGGCGATGATTCAGTAAATACTTTGAAGTGCAACTGCGTAACGTGATTGCATTATTAAATGTTCTCATGCCCAAATATAGACAAACTGCAGGCTAGGAACAAAAATGTACTTCATGCTCATTTCAGCTCATTTCAATTCATTCTGTAATCTATGCTGCATTTGCCCCCTGACACGCTGTTGATAACGTGCCATGCACAATTTCTCCCCCCTTTTTATTTGTAGAACAGCTCTTGCATCGACTTGCACACAGTTTCACTTGGAAAAGTATGAAATTAAGAAGTTGTTTGACGATTACAACTACTGTTGACAACCCTGCGAAAGACTTGGAAATCACTGACAGGAGTGCGTGCTGCACTTCATGGTAGAAATGCAAATAATGTTTACAGGATGTGACATTATTTTTTTATATGAGTTGGACTGCTGTGAAACATTCAATGCATGCATAGCTGTTGTGTAACATGAACTCAGAAGTTAGTAATCGTTTGCAGACCGAAAACTTTCAAGTCTGTTGTTTCAACACATCCACACAAAGTCGCAAGTTTTTATTTCCATTCAGCTGCATTCAGGTCAGGTTTCATTGCTGGAACATGTTCACTTGAATTACTGTATATCTTAAAGCACAGACTTTCATCAAGGCCAGTGTTACTATGTTTTTGTTTTTTTTTTTCATTTGCAGAAATTAACCTTAAAATTCAAATCCATCTTGTTGCCCTGAGGGCTTCTACTCTAACTTTAGAATTTTAGCAGTGTGTGTTTATTTAATTATTCATTTCAAAAGGCTCCCCCCGCCCCCTTTTTCTTCTATTTTAAAAAAAAAACTTTCCCTCACAAATGAATTATCTTAACAATGTGAATTGAATAACAAGTAACAAGTACAGCTGTAACGTCACACACATGTGTGGTCATGAGACTAAAGAGATGTTTCATTCACATCTCTTTGGTTTGTTGCAGAAAGTCTCAGAGTACATGCAGCATTTACGTTGCCTCCCTATGTGGTCTCCCCATCCTTTTCTTTTTAGACAGGTCCATGACTAATGTCAGGAAAATGGCAACAATATTCGGAGCACAGAGGAGACTATTTTTTACGGTCCAAGGAGGAATACATTTAAAAGTGGAAACTGCACAGGCTGTTCGCAGACCTCCTACACAATAGCCCAGTTGTGTGTATATGTGTGTGCATATGGGCTATGTGGATGCATGGGCATGCGCTGCTCCAAGCCCCCTAGTAGGTGGCTGATACATCATATTATGTCTGCTAATGGACAACAGGTATCATTGTGATTTAAAACAGCTCATCCTTTGCTTCAGTTCGCTGAAACTACCACAGTGAATGTATGTTACTTGTAGTATGCCTCCTATGCCCCAGGTCATATAAGTAAGAGTGACATAAACATAAAATATAAAAGATGTCAGATGAGAGACGAAAGCAGCACACTCTCTCGCTCAACCTGTCACATTCTGACACGCTGGCTGGAGCTACTGGAGAGTGTTTAACCCACTGGGTATCCTCTGGTTTTTGTTTAAAATGGTAGGTCAGTGATCTACATCTGTGTATTGCTGGGTCAGAGACAACTGATAAAACTCACATTTAGAGTTTGGAAGTGTGCTGGATAAATGAAGTGAAAAATCCATGTCACAATAACTATTTTTTTAAAGGTTATAATGCATAAAAAAACCTTGACAGATAAGAAAATGAAGGAAATAATCTGGTTTAGGTTAATAAACATGCACAAATATTGCTATTGCTAAATATTAGTTTTTTGGAGGGCACCACCTAGTAAGATCGGGTTGGAGAGAAGAAAAAGAAAAACAAATAATTGCTCAAACATCGAGTTTTAAGGCACCCGTCACAGTTTTCAGACTCTCTCTGGTTCAGCTCTGCAGTTTAGTTTTGCTCGTCCTGATGGAACTGACTTATAATTGTGCTCATGTTCTCTTTGGAGCAGTGCTGCATGTGCCCTCAACAATTACCTTCAGTTTTATCAATGAAAATATAACCAATGGTCCAAATCATTAAAAAGTACTGTTATTGCAATTAATGTTGATTCACTGAAGTCTTCATTAGCTTCAATCAAGTTATTTTTGGACTGTTGCTCCTAATAGGCTCTAGTTTATAAATGGTAATACATCTATGATTATGCTGGCTCTAGCTGTGTCTCCATATCTGATTACACCCCTTCTCTTTGCCTCCCTTTTTCTTTCCTGTCTTACCTGTGTGACTCCCAACAACTCTAACAGCCTGTCTGCCTGTTTCACTTCTGCCTCAGTCTGTGGCTGCCTTCACTGTATGACAGCCCACTAATGAAAGCAAGATAAGCGTGCCAAGCAAACCGTCCATTTCCTGATAAAAAAGAAAAAAAAAGAGGGAAAGCAAAAGAAAGAAAAAAAAATCCCACACTTAAAAAAATAAATAAATAAAAAAAAGTACAAGTCTCACCCTTATCATTGCTGTATTTCTCCCTCCTCTGTCCCTAGCTAGCCAGAGCAAATTTGATTGGGTCCGGATAGGGAGAGAATGGCAGCAGATAAGGCACCCGAAACTGTTGCCAAACGAGGCCTGATGCAGCAGAGGATAAGGACCGAAATGCAATTATGCTGGCAGAATTCTTATATTAAACCCAAAACACCGGTACATCACGGCTGCCTCTTCCACTAGCATTTCTCCACCTGTCACCCCTCTATCCTTCCGTCTCTACCGACTGTGAATGATGAGTGTCTAATCTCAGTAGGCCCAGATCTCTCTCTCAGGTCTTAACATGACTGTAATCGCTGTCCCCCACTTCTACTCTCCCATAGCCAACCCACCCCCCCTCTCCTCACCCTATCCTCCCCAGTGAGATGAACTGCGGCTGATAGCAACAACGCTGAAGAAACTTTTTTTTTTTCCCCCTGCATGGAATAGGCCAACACTGATGTCAGCTTGGAGATAGTTACAGCTGTTTTCGTCTTTCTTCCTTAATGCGTTTCACACTTACTCCGAGCATCTTTGTAATGGGGGAATACATGTCACTATTAACAGACATGCTCAGGATTTTGTGTCTCCTGTTTCCTAGCCCACTGATGATATTTAATGTGATGCTGTATATCCTTTTGTAGCCATCATGTTTATGCATATTCCTTTACTTTCTGCTATATTTTTTGTCAGACAAAGATTAAGGAATACTATGGAAAGGTCAGACAGTGAGAGAATGGAGATTTTCTTGAAATGACAAAGCTCTCACAACTTCCTTTCAAAGGAAATGCTTGTTAATTATACTGGCAACTAAACCCTGACAGTCAATACAAAGGCCTGCCATTATCCCAAACATGCTAATATCCATGTCCGAGAACAAATGGGCTCTATGCTGTTTGGCTCGTGTAATTTCTTGCCGTTTTTAAATACTCTTGAAAAAAATGTTGGAAGTGAAATCCCATCCCAAAATTGTTAATTAGAAAAGAAAACAGGCTAATGCTGAAACAAAAATCACACAAATCCTGGCTAGTCAAGATGACACTGATGACATTATTATGCAGGAAGAAGATGTCTCAAGTTGGTGGGATAGCATCAGTGTGAATAGGGCTAATGACTGGGCTGCTGAGGAGGCTGTGATGGAGTTATTTGGGTGGTGGGGTGGGGGTATGGTGTGGATGAGATGTGAGGTGGTGGTGGAGATGGGTGGGCTGGCCATCATGCAGCATTCTGCAGTTTCCTGTCCAGCTGCGAGGTTCACGGCTGCCACAGCACTATTAGGGGGTCTGGGTCACCGCCTGCCGAGTGCTCCATTGTCAGCTGCCCGCTTAACAGACAGAGAGGGGAGAGAAAGGTCCAACTTCTATTGTGTCACCGCTGCAAAACAGCAGAACAGATGAAAAAAAAACGAAAAAAAACCCATCGGATGACTGTATAATTACACAGTGAATGCAGTCCCTCCCCCAGCAGTGTTTTGTTTTGTTTTTTTTCTATTCATTCCTTTTCTTCCCCTCTTTTTTTTCTGGTGGAGTGTCTACTAATTAAGCACTTCCATTAGGCAGCCTGTAATTGGTTTGAAAAGTAATGACAAGCAAGTTTATTTACAAGGTAATTAGAATAAAGGGAGGCTTTGTTCTGATAATTATCATTTAAGACCGCAGTAAAGGACAGAATATAAATCCTGACACCTTAGTATTTGACAGACAGACTGTTCCGCACACTATATGTGCTTATTAATGTTTTGTCCTATCTGTAAACACAGTGCACTCTAGACATGGGCTGACCTTTTTTTTTTTCATCTTGCTGCTGTTTTGTTCTGTGTGCAAATACAGGCCTTTCTTTGATAAGTGGATGAGATTGAGCTAAATCAAAGGAGACATGCTGGGCAGCTTTCTTCATCTCTTCCCTCCCAGCCATCATTATGCTAAATGTACAGAACTGGTCTGTCAGCTGAAAGCTGGAGTCTCTGCTTTGTTGGTTTGATGGCCTGAAAGGAAGAGTCAGACATTGTGTTATTCCAATGATGTACAATTTTCCTCTCATGGCAGATTGGTAGGTGGAAGCTACATGGATGGCAGGCTTAGAGAAGGAAGGATGGTTCATGGAAAGAGTGGGAGATTTGGGGAATGTGGCGGAGGGTGAGGTTGGGAGGCTGAGTTGGAGTGTAATGCCCATACACTTGGACATTTCTGACCTTCACTTTCCAGGCAACAGATGGAAACAGTGTATTAAGGCACCCAGGGGCAACCCTGGGCACCCTGGCATAGCTGAGGCATGGCCAGGTTCAGGGGGAGCAGGTGGGCATCTGTTCCCTGCCCTTAATCGCTTGCCGCACCCGCCATCCCTGTAGTAAGCCTGGCTTTTTGTGTGTGCCTGAGTGTGGATGTGCAGAAGGATGTACTGTATTTATATCTGTGTGCAGTATGCATATCTTGGTGTGTCACCTCTCTGCTGCCCTCAGTTAGGAGTACGGGGGATTAACTCTCTGGACAACCAATTATCATTGCAAAGCGGGTATTAGACCTGACAATCCAACACCAGAGGATGTGTCAGTATCATGTTTTAAGCTGCAGATGTGAAAAGTACACAAATGCAAAATGATGCAAGTGTTACGTTTAAAGTGTAGAAATAGTGAAAAGTTAACATTTAGAGGTCGAAGGGACGCTGGAGGAATTAAACGGAATGTGCACCCAGCAAGCTGTGGTTCTTTGTGAAGCTCTTTTTTCTTACATTTTTCAGTTGCTAGTTGATTACGTTTAGCCAACAAGACCATTTAATTTGTTCATGTAATTTTTTTGCATTAAAGAAGTGAGATTTGGTGATATCTTACAGCAACCAATGGGATATTTTCTGCTTTATTTTCCACTTTTTAAGCATGTACAGCAGGAACAACAAGGGGAAGACGGTAACACAGTGTCTTGTAGAAGGTGCATTACATGCTATGCTGGGATATCAGCCTGCACTTGCTGGAGGTTTGTTTCATAAGGTTGAAAGATGCTGTACAGCAAAGCAAGCAAAAAATTTCAAGACAGCTAAATTTTTACATTAAAAGTACCATGTATGAAGTCAACCTTGGCACCATTTTTCAATTTCACTGCATCACACAGGCTCCTTTCTCAGTGAACAGGCTTGTCAGATTGAACTATGTACATACATGGATCATCTGAAATCAACACAACTGGGCTGTAACCAAATTTGGTGGTGTTTTTTTATTTTATTTTTTTTTTTTTTCTTTGGAAAGGATGCCTTCTAATGTGTAGGAAAATAACATTTTTATCTAAACATGATCTAACCAAATGGCTTTTGTGGCTAGACCTAACCGAACAGGAGGTGAAAATGAGAATTAAATAAAGTTCAGCTGTGGGGCTTAATATCAGATATTTAATCTTACAATAATTTTCTCTACCCCCCACTAGTTACAAGTAAATCTTTATTAATCTTTAGCTAGCAAGATGT
>NC_136626.1:27044391-27274391 GCF_933228915.1 Telmatherina bonti
TGTTTTATATTCCTGCCTCATTTCCCTATATAAAAATTTATGATGACATTCTCTACCTTCCATAAAATATTCATAAATGTCATTACTAATAACTTTCATAGATCATCTAAATTGATCCTTCTGTCTTCCTTTATCTACGCTACCCAACATGGATCCATTAGTTTGGAGTGAGAGACAAGCCTTTTTATGTGTTAGGTTATGTATGGACAAGACAGAACAGATGTATTTGCGCGTGCGCCTGTTTGTGTGTTTGTGTATGTCAGTTCGGCATGGATGCTATCACAGATGTAAGTTGATCGCAGGGGGAGAGTTATTGCTCACGCATCAATCTATTCAGCTTTCTCCCTCAAAAATGTTCGGCAGTACGTTAACTCCGCTTTGTGCATCGCTGATCACCTTCACAACACCCTGCTGACAAATCAGCTCATCTACTTCAAACAAGGCAAGGGAGAAGTCTCATTTTACTTTCTGCTTGGGGCGATTCTTAATATTAATAATTTCACGTCAATTCTCTACAGATGAATGTTTATGTTGCTTGGTAATAGCTGCAGATCCTTGCGTGAGTTTTCATCTGCTGGTCTGGCATGATCTTTAATATGTAATGGGATTCCTCTCAATCTTGCCCTGTGTTCCCCATGAAAATTTTAACCGTCCCATTAATCATTCACAGGCTAATTTCACTTACATGACATATGCATTATGGAACATTCAAAACATATATATGACTAATTTAGCTTAAAGATAGCAGAGGTTGTAAAAAGTCCGTCACCGATCACTCCCTGTTAGTTCCCCCCTTTTTTCCCCTTCAGTCTCCTTTTCCAGGTTTTAAAAACTCATTATTCTTCTCCAATTTATTGTCTTTCTTTCAGTTTTACCAGATGAGTTTTCATTTACGTAAAAAAAAAAAAAAAAAGTAAAAGATTTATTATATTAGGACGGAAACACTGAAGATTAAAAGGTTTGGGGATCAAGATTCATACCAAGCAGGAATTGAGGGAGCCTATTTTATAGAGGTCAATAATTTGTTATATTCCTCTCCTTGCCTGTGCCCTAGGATTGGCTGCTTGTCTGTTGTAATGATAGGTCTGAGAATCAGAGTGTCCTTCTGCCTCCTGTCCGCCACCCTGACACAGAGATGAAAGATGAAATGGAGATTGTGACTGATGCAATTACGTTGCTGCTGATTGAAGGAGAGGCCAAATTATCGCCGCTCTGATTGGGCTTTGTCTGGACTGAGAGCATACCATGATTAAAGTGTCACAGAAATGTGTTGGAGAGTGTGTCCCTTTCAACGTTTGTGGGTGTGAACCTGCAGTAGAAAGACTTTGAATGGTAGGTATGAAAGAAAGAAGAAGTGTACTTTGTCATCTTTGACCTTGCCATTGAGAACCCTCCTAAAAAAAAAGCTGAATCGGGGCAAAGTCTTCTGAATAAGATCATTTTGGTAAATGCTCTTTGCAGTGTTTTCTCTTTTGTTACCCCTTTGTTAATTACATTTTAGAAATACAATATGTCTCTAAAAAAAAAAAAACAACTCTGACATTCCTATTTAACCTGTGTTTTATTGTAAAATTTCATCTAATTTTCTTTTAGCTGTGTTTTGAATCTTGGCTGCAGCGTCTAATTTGAACCACTGGAGGCCCTCTTATTGTTTCCTTTCTGAGTCTCTTTCTGCAACTGTTTTCTTGTCTTGTAGTCTAACCTCATGTTTTTTCCTTATATTTCTCTCACTGTGCATGTTTTTCTCATGAATCCTTTTCTCTCCTCCCTCCCAGCCCCCTATCCCTCTCCCTCTCTTGGCCTCTCTCTCATCTCCTGCTTCACTCTTGCATCAGTCTTTTTCAAACAGCTTGTGTTCAGCTGAACTCCAACTTCAAACATACATTTAAAAGAACCAAAACCATCTCATGTTTGAAAAAAGCCCCTGAGTCTTATTTGCCCAGTGCTGCCACACTCTCCTCTTTCTGCTTCTCTGCTCAATCCAGCCCTCCATCCGTCCCTCCCCATCCAAAATGTTGTTTGTTTATCATCATTGGAGCATTCTTGCTCCAGGTTGTTGCATCAGAATTATCAGCCTGACTAGTACCAATGTATATGCGTTCACGCAAGCGCAGTGGTGCTTTTGGTTCATTACTGATTTCACAAGGAATTGGTCCGTGCTTGTGGCTGATCCCAGGAGCCAGCTGTTGGCTGCAGACTATTGCAACCTCACAGCATGATAACATGGAGGTACCACACTCACCCTATCTGCTTTGTGCATATGACCAACTTAAAAGGCTTTACTCTTTCACAGCAGGAGCCTGATCCCTCCATCTATTCGTCTACCCAACCCTTCCTCCCTCTTTCGGCTCGCTCCCGCTGTAGACTGTAATACTGGGCCTTTGAATAATTACATACAGAAATCCACCAGCACAGCTGAATAGAAAGCTCAATAAATTTAACCCCTTCCATCCATAGCGGTTTATATCTTCTTAAATCTGGCTACATTTAACCAAAGGTGCGATCATCATGTGTGCGTCTGTGTCTGTTTGCCTGATGTAATCTGTGGGAAAAACGGCTTTCTAGTGACATAGTATCTGGCTGGAGATCCCCAGGCTTTATCTTAAAAGGGAATCTGTCGGCTGAGCGCTATCAGAGTGGCAAGGTCTGAAAAAGGAGGATGAGCCTTACTTAGGAGTTAAGGCAGATCTGAGGTTGGATTTTTCTCTGGCTCAGTGTTACTTGGAAAAATTATATGGTTTTCTAAAGCCTTTTTGGTGAAGCGCAGCACTGGCATTCAGCTGCTCTTTCATACACACTGTTTACTGAGGTGTTGAAAATGCTGAGTCCTACACTGGATTCAGTTGTTTGAGTTTAAAGATATATCACGAGAACGGTTACAGAGCTTTCTCGATGTATGCTGTGTGAGGTGAAGCAGGAAGAGGAAGTTATGAACGTAAATGTTTTGCCTTTTTATACGAGCAAAGAGGAGGCAAAGACGTACAAACACTTTATTCTTAAAACTGCAGCTTGGTGTGGAGGCATTTGAAAAACTACACTCGCCCACCAAACACTCCAAAGTAGGACCATGTGGGGCAGCTATATATGGCACAGGGCCGCTGCACCATCAATAGCCGAGCTGCACTTTTCACCATTTCACCTGCCAAGTGTAGGTTGCTATGGAACTGGGTGTTGAGTTTTGGCTTTTCCTCAGCTCCCACTGATGTATATCCATATGAAGAAGGTTGGTGGATAGAGCCGAGCTCACAGCTTGATCCCTGTTAATGCAGATGGCTACTTTTCCTGGCGTATGGGTAGAGTTTATGTGCAAAGCCAATGCATATTTATGTGTTTAAAGCACATTTGTGGTGGGAGGCTCCTGTGGATTTGAGAACAAGAGTTTGACTCTGAGCCTAAGTGAGTGTCAGGGGGGCTCTAAGGGACATTGGCTTTGGGGTATTCCTATTTATCTGGCTTAAAATGTCTTCATTTTTATCACTGGGATTTGAATTTGAATGCATAATACATATATTCTGTAAATGTGAGCAGTTTGTTTTCTTTTAGTGCAAACAGAATTATAATTGACAGCATTAGTACACTGTAAAATATACTAGTTGGTTTTTGTTAAGAAAAAATCTGCAAACTTGCTGCCAAAAAAATATAAAGTTTTTGTTAGCTTGAGTGACTGAGTTTAATTAACTTAAATAATTTGAGTTTGTAAAACTTCTGTTTATATTGAAAGCAAATGAGGGTGTAAAAGAATCTTGATGTGATCAGTTGTACATATATTAAAAGAGATACATCACAAACTACTGTTTCAAGTTCACCCACCTTAAAATTGCATTAAACTTAAAATTACTCTTGGGTTTTGGCAGGATGTTGGGGTGGTTTTTGCTAAAACTTATGTCTCAGCTCTGCCATGGTGCAGCAGCTGCTAGTATAATTGTTTATACAGGCAACAACAGCAAAAACAACAAAAGCAACAAAAGCATCAGGGGTACCCAGTTACTGCAGAGCAGTGACATTAGACTACCTAAATCTAAAAAAAAAAAAAAAAAATCATATTCATCATTCATACCATTCTAACAGGTGAACTGTATTTTTTTTTTTAGCATATTTTATACACACTGTGTGAAGTGGGCAATTTCCGATACGTTATCAACTCATATCACCCAAAAATTTTTGTTGAGTGTTTTTGCTGAAAAAGCTTTTAAGGAGGAAGGTATTTTTCTTAAAGGGATCCTATTATGGTATTTCAAGTTTTCTGAGCTTTCTACAGTGTTACAGTGTTGAATCCTCATCAGACATGTGAACGGCACTGTTTTTTATCACCTAAATGCATGTTTGAGTTTGAGTTTGAGTTCCAGCACGCTCTCCGTTCGGTTTCCATGGCGACGAAAAACGCGTTGTTTAAGAGAGTTTTTTTCTACTTCGAAATCCTTGTGACGTCCCGGGGGATAAGGTTGGTGATTGGTTACCTTCTACTGGTTAACAAGGGCATGTACAAATACATCAGGCGGGTGGAAAACGTGGGATAAAGTTATTTCCAACGATGGCTGGTTAATTTACCAAAGAGAGACATCCTGCTGCATTCGTTGCTGTGGGTTGCTGTTTTCCACTTTGTTTTCAGGGTCTGATTCAGGTTCCAACATGTAGGGCTGTATGCTATGTGTTGACATTGTATTTTTTTTCTTTTTTTATTGAGTTCATATTAGCATAATCCTTCTGTTTATGAGATGTTACAATGACGGCGAAAGCAGGTGCGGTGCTCCCGATGTAGTGCAGTGGCGGGAGGCGGGGCTTAATGCGGAAGAGTCTTAATCCACTCGTTTTGCCCGCAGGCTGATCTGACAGCCTACGGAGAGGGTTGGTCTGAAGTAAATAAAGCGATTTGTGACAATAACTTGATCAATCCCAGCCCTTCTGGTCTCAGAAATAAAAATAAATTAGCCTGAAATGCACATAATAGTTCCACTTTAAATAACACATTGTCATTCATTATAACAATAAAAGAAACTGAAGAAGGAAAACTTTGGGACATTTTAGTTTTTATGACTGGAAAATGGATGTGACAGTATGGTTTGTTTTATTCTTCTTCTTATTATTATTATAATTATTTAATCTTTTATTGAAATCATTAGATACATCATTCCATTTGAATTATTGGTCAACCAAGAAAAGAATAAATACTTTTAAATGGTCCTAGGTACATTTTTACAGTGCAGTAATAAGCTGTGTTGTGAGTCATAATGAAAATGCATAATTTTTTTTTAACAGGAGTTAAAGTAAAACAGGTAAATAAGCCCATATACACACTTAATAAGTGTCTGCTGGGGAATCATGTTGTGATGTCATTCTTGATTTAGAGAAAGTAAAATACCTCTTTAGGATCTTGTAATAAATGTGTCAAATGCACTCAAGGTGTTTTAAGCTCTTAATATGGCAAAGCCACAAAGGACTTCGCAGACTTTCATTGCACTGGTGTAATAATGGAGCACACTCAGCTCCCTTAGTACTTCCGTATTGACCATGCACTGTATACAGTACAAGGCCACATCTAATCAAATTTTCTCTCTTTCTCTCCCCTATTCCACTGCTGTGGTGCATCTCCAACATCAGGTAAGAAATTGTTTTATCATTCCACCAATCAATAGTAATATTGCCCATAGCTAGCTACACATCAACACTATCTACAGTTGTAGATTTAGATGTGTGCAAATGGCAGAAGCAATTTTTTATTTTTATTTATTTTTTTATCCCAGACACCAACAATGTTATTAGAGCCCAGGTGGAGCAGCACAGTAAATTCACCTCCTCTTCTTTGTTTGGCTCTTTTATCAAGACTGATACATCCCACGTAATGAAAGCTATTTGGCAAGAGCTGTCACTATGTTGTGTTCTGGGAGGGAGCAAAAGATGCTCTGGCTAGGCTCAGGGCTGCTATACTGCTGCTGTTATGTGGTGTGTCTCCGCAGTCCTCAGCAGTCCTTTGACAACTCCCCCCAGTTTATGACAAATGGTGGGGCACAGAGCAGGCTAACAGGGAGGTAATGCCTGTTGGTTCATTAGCAGACGAGGTCACTGTAGGCTCAGGACCAGACTCAAACTGCTCTATGTTTCTTTCAAGAGCTGATGGACAAATACACTGCTCTCATGTATGCACAAACAATCACATCACTTCTACCTATGACTGCACAGATTTGGCATGTTAATTCTGCAAAATTTATCTTGATTTTTCACTCTGCTCACTTAATTGTTATTAAAATCATCATGAGACCTGTTCATTTTTCACATTATTTCTCTTGATATGTTCTTTAATACCATATCATGGAAGTTTTCCCAACAGCAGCAATGCACATTGTTAACACACACCCAATATATGAATATTAAACTTTGAAAAGGGTAGTGTTTTAAATGAACATGACAAGCTGTGCATTTATGTGAAAAGATTTGACTTCAGCTGCGAGGCTAACTGCTGTATTTACGAGTTGTTTTGACTCTCCACACATCTTTGACTACAGCAAAGTCAATACATTTATACACCAATCTGAAACAACAATACATCCTGAAGCAGTTTTCAAGTGGCACTGTTGGCGAACTAGCCCACTAGCTGCATTCCACGCCTCTATTCCACATTTAGGATTCAACCAATATAAGTGCAATACCAGCTACTTACAGTACTCTGCATGTAGCTGTAATTGCCAGCATAAACCAGTCTGTACCAAAAAAACCTCCCCAAAAAACAGTAAATGTGTTCAATTTTGCAATGTGAAACATGACATGCAATCCTCTGTAGTGATTGTCTGGATATAGAGTAGAGACAAAACTATGCCAAATATTTGCCTACAATTTAGACCAATTTTTCTTCACAGATAACTGGAAACATTTGAACTCCTCTTACAGCTTATCAATGCAATCAGCTGGCAAGCTCAGCACCATCCCTATCCATCTTTTCTGTCCTTCAACTCCCCACTCTGAACCCATTCTTTTACTGTATTCACTCACACTCTTTCTCTCTCCATCCTAACTAAGGGCTCTCAGAGGGCCACAGACCAAACTGCTGGCCCTGTCTGTCTATTAATAAATGGCATTAACTACCTGGCCCTTCAGGGACAATTCATTTTAAAGATGAACTACCTTAAAGTACAACACAATGCCACCTCATTTTTACTGCTTCCTCATTACTGCTCAGGGCAGCTCAAGACTCATCTCTGACGCTCCTTCTCTACTCCCTTACCCCACCGCCCTCTTATCTGTTCATCTTGTTTTAACCACTCCTTTCCCTCACCATCCTTATTAGCAGTAAGTGAAAAGAGCATCCTCTGCTAGATTAATAGACGAGACAGAAAAATGATCATGATCAGAAAGGTAAGAAAGTTACTTTTTCAATAGGTGGATTTCTAATTTCGAAAAACTCCCATCAACTCTGTTGTTTGGCCTTTGAATGGTCACAGTCCCAATTCCCAGCTCTGTAAATGCACTTATAGCAATTGCGATGATAGATCTGGGCACTCAAGTTAAATGTTTTGTACTTATACATTACCATAATAATCAAGTTTATTGTAGAGTGGCGTGGTATCGAGTACCATGGGCGTTTCATTCATAGCAATTACCGTTGTAAATGTGCTACAGTGGCTGTGAATCTGCACAATAAGCTGCTCTGGCCAATTTACTGTGATCCATGACAATGTGGTACACTGCTGGTCTGCTAAATCATTTACAGGATAACATATAGCGCTGGTTCTTAGCTGTAATTACACCCACTCAAACTAAGCTTCAATATCATGCTTACTAATTCCCTGGTGACCAGCTAATATCAGGATCAAAGAGATTACTATACTCATAAGTAACATAAATAAATAAACAAATAAATGTTATTAGCCTCTCTCTCCCATTTATACCACAATGCTCTAACAGGGTTTTTATAACTGTAACTATTTTTTGTTGTTTTTGGAGAGGATGAATTGGAATGCTTGGAATCACTGCACACGTCTTCCCTTGTGTCTGCATGTCAAAATATTTGTTCCGGGTTTGTTTTAGAACCCTGGCAAACGGGTGAAGGGAAAGGTTTGAAGTCGTAGAGGAACAGCCTCATTATACTCACCAAGCCACACAGTTATTCTGTATGAAGTGGAGATAAAAGCCAGAGAAAAGCTGAGAGCAAGAAGAAATAAAGAACATGGGAAAAAAAAGAATTTGGGGGGGGGGAGAGAGAGAGAAAAAGATGGAGCTTGGAGGAAGAGAAGTGTGGAAATAAAAGGAGGCTGGATCAAAAGGATAAGGGGGAGGAAAAAAATAGGCGAGTAAGGAAAGTACCATTTGATTCTAAAAAAAGAAAGAAAATACAAAGTGAAAGACATCAAATTATAGCAGAAGATAGGAACTCCACTGGTATAACAGGTTTATCAGCTGAGCTTAATGGTTAAAAGGCTCTGTCTCTTACGCTTTCTCTCTGTGGTCCTAAAGACAATTTCAAATTACTCCATGCTGATATGGCTAATGTTAATTAAAAGCTGAATGCTGCAGCCCTTATTGTGTGCTTATGTTTGAAGCAAAACCCCTTTCTTTATTCTTTTCTTGCCTTGCGTTATAAGGCCCCAACATATCTGCATATCTTGTGCTGCATTTTTCATATAGATTACTCACATGGTGTGAGAGGTACCAACATTTTGTCCTGTCCACAAAGATGCCAATTCATAACACACAAGATCCCAAGGGATCTATTGCTAACACACTGCTACCAAACACACCAAGAAGCGTTTCATTGTGTCTTGTTAATGTCCTGACTGTTCATGACTCATTCGCTGTAAACTTATTCAATATCGGGTGGTTGTACCTATGTGAATTTACAAATAGTTGATAAAGAAAAGCTATTCTGCTCATTGTCTTAGCATGCCTAGTTGAGAAGAAGACCGGCTTTTACCTTTTCCATGTAAATATTTTACCTGACATATCCTCCCAGGCCTGCTTTTAGCAGGAATTCGTGCAAATCAAGTATTATTACTGCAAGCACATGGGCACAATGCAGAAGCCTGAACACGCGTGGACACACATGTAGAAGCACACTAATGTCTCTCCCTGGATAGTTGGGTTCTATCAATTCCTAGTGTTCCTCAAAGACCACACTGCTCTGACTCTGTTTAATTTTATGTCCTCCCCATTTGAGAAGTCACCAGTTCTGTTGAACGCAAAGAAAATGACTCAGTATGGAGATGCTTCAGTCACAATTCTTAAATCAACCATCTGCCTTCCTCTTATTTACGATGTGTTTCATAATCTATTATGACAATATATTATTTAATTTACTTATTTTATAATTTAATTCACCACAAAACATGTGAAGATGTCATAAGTCAAATAAGAACATCATGGTAATAAGTCCAAAGCAGCACTGGAACTGCCAAGACACTGGCCTGTTTCACCTTGTATGTGTGACCAGCTGAAAACTGTATTTGAGGCTTTTCACCATATATAAGAGAGGATGATCTGAAACTACTGAAAGCTTTGCTGACATGCAGTGCGACTGCAACAACCATCGCTGCCTGTCTTGACATTCTATCACGTTTGTATCCTACCACACTGAATATGCAATCGAAGAGCCCCCCCCCCACCCCCCCCCCCCCCCCCCCCCCCACCCCAACAGATGAAATGGCATCCAGTTTACTCTCATATCCTCCAAATGCGTGATGTGAAGGTTCCTCATAGTAAGTGTGTATGTGTGGTGAGGGGCTTGTAGTGACCCCAGGGATCTGGTCTGTGATGAAACATTCAAGAGGAGTTGCCAGAGGAGTGTATTCAACACAAGGTTGTAAAATGAAGCCCTGGAAAAGCAATCTCTACTCACAGAGACCTATTGCTTTCATTACCACTGTGGCTGTGTACTTCAAAGGCTGTATTTTACTTAGATAAATGTTATGTCTTGATTCCTCAATGGTGGGAGGGTGTACATGCTTATTTGCATACCATAAAGATGCTTGCTGCATACACAAAATGTTGGATGGAAATATTACGGGAATTTTTTTTTTTTTTGGGGGGGGGGTTAATTCTAACCCATCATACATTATAAAGCTTGGAGCTTGTACAGTATGTTCAGCTCCTGCGTATGAAATGAAGATAAATAGATTGCATTAATTGTACAGTATCTTCGCTAAAGCCACTGATTAATGCCGCTCTTTGCTGATTCAGATTTTGCTCTGATTTATGAACACTTTTACAACTGAAAAATTTCAGCACACAAATTGTTCAACGTGAGGCACTACACATAGAATTCTTCACACTCCGTTAGTGTTTATGTGAGTGTGTAGTCCTGCAAAGGCAGTGAGCGGAGATCGAAGGTCCTTGTGTGGGTGTTTCTAGAAGTGAATGAGGCAGCGTTTGGCATTTGTTTAGCTAATCAGGCAAATGAGTGTCATAAAGTAAGCCAGAGGCAGCATGGGGAAACCCATTGAGTAAAATGTCCCACCCTCTGGGAATATGACAATTCACCCAGCCCACGTCCCGTACAGAACATTTCTACAATTAAACATTGACTGATGTCTTGACTGATCAAGGTTAGTGGGCCAAGGTGAAGCCCAGTGGGCACTATCACGTTGTTTTATGGTTCCTGTCCCACAGGTCTCCCTCTGTATGGAGACCACAGTGCACTAATGCACTCTATGGATTGAAACTGCCCCATCAGAGAAGTGTCAACATTGTTTTGCCTAAAAAAAAGCCAATGTTTTGTATCTGTGACCTCTTGTTATGGAGAAAGCAACACTGACATGTTACAGTTTTAAGGCCAAAAAATAGAAAAAAAAAAATCAAATGAAGTAATGCATTATTAAGTGAATATATGAAAAGCAACTTAAAGTAATATTGTAAAATAAATTTTTGTACATTATATCTGTTTAGGTTACATTAATGGCAGATAGAGGCTAAAAGTTGCCATAAGCTCACAGAATGTATCATTAAAAGAAGCGTTTTTATTTATTTATTTTTTTATAAGTGTAACAAAAGGCAGATCTCTGCCAAGCAGCACAAAAACCACAGTCTTGGTTACATTGTGGTTGTTGCATGTTTATATCTTAATTTTTTCTTCTGCAGTGATGGAAATTCCAAAGATCCCCTATTTCTTTCTGTTCTCGTACCCAGAATTTTGCACGGATCTAGAGCTGTCTTTGACATACATTATTCTAAAACTTGTTGGGAACTTCTGTATTTTTTGACCGAGCACCTTAACTATTTATTGTGGAGTTAACATGCATGTATACTGATCTCAAGGTTACGAGTGACAGATCATAAAAGGTTTATGTGATTGTGACACATTCTGATGCTAGCAAATGACCTACTAAAGCATAGCATATATGGAGTTGCAAGGTAGGAAGAGCTACTTTTACTGCTACTTAAAAGATCTATTTGTTTTTTCTGCAAAAGAGCAGCAAGAAGAGCATACATATGATCAGAAAAGGGGGAAAAAAAAGACATTCTGTGCATACAGTTATTATATTATGTTGGCGAAGCATTTGCAGGTGGTGAACATACTGTGTGCCCATTTCATAGCATGTGCATCTTTCTGTTTGGTCTTCTGCCCAGCACACACACCAGATCCCAAAGGAGAGATGCAGGTTAATCAGACATGTTGCACTGAATTAGAGTTTCACAACCTGTCACTACCACCATTCTCGCTGCTTTCCTCAGCCTGCCGTTCTCCATTCTGTGCCTCCTCAGGACCAAGTTGCTCAGCAGTAATGGAGATAACTACCGTGTAATAGACTTTTTTGTCGCATCCACTGGTGTCAAAGCAGCGTGGGTTTGCTGTGACATGGCTATTGATTCCTTATTGGGCCTGCTCACTAGAGAGGAGATCGGAGAGAGAGATTGAAGGCCAGGCCCAGGGCTAATAGGCCAAAGGGGGGGAGGCTAAAAGGGTCGTGCCATGCTCAGATACAGTTCCTCAAAAGTCAGTGCTTGATGCTACATCATCAAGGAAAAAAATGATTAATTTTATTTACAATTTTAGTGGAGACCTTTCTTCTTTCCCCTTGTCACAGCCACACTTTTCAGCAACATATTGCTCTCTCCCGTGCTCTTACATCCTAGTTTATTTTCCCTTGTCCTCCCTCCTGTGCTCCCTTCATCTTTCTCTCCAATAACCTTTCTGTGAGCGGGCCATAACTCAAGTCATGTCCATAAAAGCATCACTATGGCAGCATGCATGGCCCTTGCATCATAGGGTCCAACTGGCCTTCATTACCACAATTAGACTAAGGTGCTGGTACTCTGCTTAATGGTTTACAGCCTGACTCCTTTTCTGCAATGTATTTATTACATAGCCAAAGACTAAAAACCACGGGATACCACAAGCCTCCATCAGACAACCTGTTCTAAAATGCTCTGTGGGTGCTGCTGTGTTCACTGCCAAAAAGAGCCAGATTGTTATGCTGCCAGGATAAAGAAACAAGCTGAAGATTGCGGTGGAAGTTTTTTTTGTGTGTTATTGTGGGGAAGGGTGTGGGGGTTTGGGTTGCCCAAAGTTTCATAGACAAAAGACTTGGCTATATAAATAAATATATAAACACAGCTAAGCCTAATCTAATACTCAATGTGAAAGGCTGTCAGAGGAATGGGGGCTCAGGGGGGAATATTGTGCATGTGAAAGGCCATCAGAGGATTAGAGTGAAAGGCCAGACTGGCAGAGAGAGCGCGCAACATAATAAAGGCTGTGCAGCTGTTGAAAAGGGGACAAGAGCGAGGACAAAGCAGAAGCAAGGAGCAGAAGAGGTGAAAAAGTGAGTGAAACATTGCAGGAAAGAGAGAGTTTTGTTTTAAGAATTAGAGATTTATTGACTTCTTAATTATGAAATCATAGGAAAAGAAAGAGGAATATGGACATAGGTGATCATTTCTAAAGGCCCAAGTGGGTGCATTTCTGTCATTTTAATTTTAGTCTGTGCATTATGTGTCAATCGGAACGATGAAGAGAGCACAAACAGGCAAGCACACAAGCAACCGCCTCAGTCTTAAGACTAATATGTTATCAGTGTTTCTTGTAAGCTGGTCGGAGCTCTGTCATCGAGCGAGTATAGCAAGGCGCTGACCTCTATGTGTCGTTGGTAGCCATTGTTAATTCCTAGAGCAGTGCACCTGCTTACTTTCAGTGCACCAGGTGTGGCCTCAAATGATGCCTTTAAAAATAAATAAATAAAAAAAGGCCTTGTTTCCATTCAGGGGACTTTAAGTACTTAGCCTTGTTATGCCCAGGAGGGCAGTGTGGTGCTGAAGAGGTAAAGCAAGCAAATCAGAGAGTGAAATCACTTTGACTCACTGTTTAGAAACTGAACAGGAGCGCGGCTTGCCTGGCTTCACCCCAACTTACTGTGGTCTCTCTTACTGATGGACTACTAAGACTGGCTACATAGCTGATTTGCTGTGTTAATCATGCTGGTTTGTGAGATTTGGCACAAAGAGCAGCCCCTCCAGTGACCCCTCCCGTATCTGAAGTGATCGCATTGATACGCACCAGCAGTGTTTCCTCCAGCCTCTTTAGCACCTAATCAGACTTTATTCAGATTTGCGCAGCTGTAGTTCATGTATTATGCAACATTAATTGCTATTTCAGTGGTCATTAATAAAGGCTGGCCTCTAAATAAGCAATAATGCAGGACGATGATGATGTGTTAGAGACAGAGGGCAGAGAACACAGCCTATCATCTCCTACAGTCTAGGTCCTTCAAATAGCTGTTTATTTCTTTATCATGTGCAGTATTTATCATGTCAGTCAGTAGTATCAAATGCAACAGTATTCACAGGTTTAAAGAGCTTGCTTTAAGTTTAAAAAGTTTATGAGGTTTTCGGTGCAGCCCCGAGTGCCCTGCATTGAAAATTCTATTGAAATATTTGTTTGCACGGCTCAGTGGCATTTAATCTCCTGTTGTTCATCAGTTTCCACTTGATTTATTTCTTCACCTTCGCCTATTTATTGAATTTAATTACACCTCAAATCCCAATGCAAACCGGCTGCTGCTAAAGGCTGAGGGAGGTGGGGATGGAGGGAGGAAAGGGTAGGGGGATGGGGAGCAGTGCACAAGATAAACCATGACTCAGAAGGATCAAACAAATAACCTCCTTCTAAACACAGGTTTATATATATATATATATATATATATATATATATATATATATATATATATATATATATATATATATATATATATATATATATATATATATATATATATATATATATATGTATATATATATATATATATGTATATGTGTACATATGTATATATATATATATATATATATATATATATATATATATATATATATATATATATATATATATATATATATATATATATATATGTGTATATGTGTCTATATAAAGCTCAGATCTAGACAAATACACTGGCACAGGCACATGAGTTAGTTGTGGAGGTCAGTGCATTAGCTCCGTAAAGTACACATCTTCTAAAATCCTGGCACGTGATCTGCAGTCTGTCTGTGGCTTCTCCAACCGCATAAAATATCAGCCAGTTAATTAGACAGTAATTGTGCAATGTGCTCTCCATTTTATGTGCCATGCGTTGAGCCATAAAGAGTTCAATGTGAAGGAGGCTGGAAGAGAGCCACGCTGAACCGTGTGCTTTAGCATCTACTCATTTCAGGGCTACAGTATGGTCAGAGGTCACATCTATTTCAATGTTTTTTTAAGAGTAGTACAATAGGCCAACTGTATTTTCTGTGGGGGTGTAGCTAACTAACCTAGCTAAGTGTGTGCATCATTGCAATCAAACATAAGACATCGTAGTGATTTTTATCAATGTGCTTTCATGTATGGTTTTACATTTGAATATATAAATCAAGATAGCCTAAAGTGTTCCATCTTTTTAACATTTTCATGTAATAACGTGCTGTGAAGTACTAAAGATAAAAGGGTTTCACTTTTAAAACCAATAAAGACACAAACTGTGCAACTACTCATATCAACTTGAGGCTGAAGATTAGGAAATCATGTCAGGCAGGTCGCGTTCACCTCTAAACTTTCACTGTGCTTGACTTTGTGCTTGTAGAAGCACAAAACTTCCACACAAGACTCTTTGTACATATTTGCTGAATACAGCAGAGAGCAAGGCTGAGACGATACAGAAGAGACTACGGAGCAGACTGCTGGATTAATTACGTTTCCTCCACTGGTGATTGAATGAGTGTGGACAAGGTCATCAAGTTTACATATTAGAGAAGGGACATGCATTATGCTTTCCATCTCAGGAATGTAAATGGATTGTTTCACTGATGTGTGTCTGTGTGTATGCTGTAACTAAATCAAAAGTTTGTACTAGCAGAGCACGAACACTGTATGCTCTTATGACATCGTAGTGTGTGTATTTTTGAGTCTCCATGTGCTTTGTCTCCTGAGGTTGGTTGTATGTGTTGCGTCTGTGAATTTATTTATTTTTTTTTGTATTTGTGTGTGTCTGTGCCAAAGGGCTGTGTGCGGATGTGTGAGTCAGTGCTGTGCTGTGTGCTGCCTTGCTGCAGGGGCAGCAGCACACAGCAGCGAGACAGAGATGTGACAGTGATGGCTCCGTAGCCCCGGGCCACAGCTAGGAGGCCTGAGACACACCCACCCCACTGACCTTCACTGTCAGCACTGCAGCAAACACACACGGCCCACAGACACACATGTGCACACCATGCACAGAGCAGCCTAAATTACATGCAGTGGACACATGGGTACATGCGCACATACACACATTCAGCTTGTTTTCCACCTACACCATGTGCCCATGCTCCTCTGTTTTCCACTTCTCTCTGTGAGTCAGAGCTTATCAGGCAGGACAAAATGATTCACCACCACTGTGAGTAAGCTTCTTCCTGCATCCAGCTCTGTCTCTCAGACCATGTATTCATACTTCATTATCATCCTTACTCACCCTCAACCACCCTTACCCCAACCATTTCATATCACACCCCAACTCTGACTGTCTAGTAGAGTTTGCTCCCCTCTCCTAAACCTCTGCCGCTGTCGTCACACTTGACATAATTCATGCTTCTGTGTATTTAGTTGTTCTGTGTTTTAATTCAATCATTAAAAATGAGGCCTGCAGCAGCAAGTGTTGTGATGAAGAGGAATAAGACTTCAGACTTGAGGATGCTGTTTTTAGGTCTACACAAGGTTATTATGACTCTCCTTGGCCTCCTGGCTTTCCTATAAATATTTATGCCTGGAGTGGTGAGCCTACAGGACATCATGTTCTGCGCTTGGTTCCTCTGTCAAACCAATTGTCAGTCTGAAGCATGACGTGCATAAGTATGCATCAGGCAGATGGGGAAATTATAAATTTAGCTCAGACAGCTACATCCATGCACTTTTGAACTTGCATGTTTCAGAGTCTCAGAAGTCTCACTGTTCGTACCGAACTTCTGCCGAAGCTCTTATCATCATTATTGGTTTTGTTCGATTGCACTGATCGTATCAATGCTCTTTTTTATGTTCTCATCATTTCTGTGGTGTGAAGAGTATCTGAAAGGGAGATCAGAGGGAATGTATTCACACTATGAAAGTTTAATGGGATTTTAAAACATGTTACTTGATCATAATAAAGTTTGCATCCAAAATTAGTCAATATTGTAAATATAGTTTATTTAACTATGTGTGGTTATTCTGTATGCCTTTTTTTTTTCTTATTTTTCTTTTTCTTTAGCTGTCTGTGGAGTTGAATACATAATCCCAAAATGATTTGTACCCATTCCACAGCAAACTCACGACAACAAATAGAGCCCTTTTCTGTATGACTGTCAGACTGTGTTGTTGGTGTGTTTTGGTGTAGTCATAGAATAATAAGAAGCATGCTAAGAAGTGTTTATTTTTATTTTTTCTCAGTTATTTTACTATGCACTGCAGGGAAATATGCTTTCATAGTACAAAGTAAACAAGGAGGATTGGCGATAATGGGGCACAGGAGAGGAGAACAGGTTTTAATGGGGCAGAAAGAAGATTTGCTCTTTTTATTTTTATTTATTTTATTTGTTTTTGCTGAAACCAGAACAGTGGTAGAAAATCCTTTTGCACCTCCTTTAATCCACCCTAACAGAATTAAATACACAAACATGTGGGGCAAATGTAAGTTTTTTTCTAAAGTGTGTGGTTGAAGATGGGATATTGCTAGAAAGCACATTTTAATTGGACATGACAGGAGATACATTGCAGAGCCAGTCCTTTATGTATTTACCATATCTAATTATTTTAAACTTATTTAATGCAATTGAACTGTTTTTGTTCTTTAAAAAATTAAATAAAAGATAATCTAGATTGCACTGAAATTTAATTTTTTCACATTTATATTTCTTATCTCTAAAGAATCCTGAACACTGAAAAAGAAAAAAAAAAACACTTGTGTTCTAGGGGGGATTTTTCTTCTTCTGCTGAAAAAGTTACTGGCAGAATAGTTTTTACATTACAAAAGTAAGTTGCTCCCACATGGTGGCTTCTATATATTTGTGTAGCATTGAAGCAAATACATAAATAGCAGTAATAATATCCATGGCATTCTTGAGTCAGCAAGGCAACTTTCAGCTACAGTGAGCATTTGCATATGAATGCCGTTTACACTTGTGCCAGTATGACCCATCAGCTATAGTCTAATGACTTTGCCTTTGGCAGCAGTAGCCAATATTTCTGAGCTTCCATTGTAGCCAGAAGATATACAGATAACAGATAAATATGTGGGCCAAACCTTCCTGGCATCTGTGTCAGTTATCCTGTGAATGTAAATTCATAAAAAAAGCTATTATTATCAGACAATATCCAGTATTTGTTCTATTCTGCACAATGTCACCCATTTCTCTGAAACTCCAAAGTTATCCAATACTACTCTAAACAATAAAAACACCAGTCTTTTGCAGCATTTGTCAATTTTCTGTGTCAATATGGATTTACAGAGCTCACATGTAATAGGTTTGTTTCTACACTTTTTGGGCACAGTACATGCATCTGTCAGCACACTACCGTGGTGTATATCAAGCCCATGTAGTACTATTATATCTTTCAATGACATCTGATTTACACAGCCTGTCAAGAGCCCTGTGGGGCGAGCTTCTCTTCCTGGAATAACCTGCACCCCCTCCTTGGGAAAAAAATAGGCACAGAAACAGAGACCTG
Organism: Telmatherina bonti; assembly: GCF_933228915.1. Taxonomy (NCBI): domain Eukaryota; kingdom Metazoa; phylum Chordata; class Actinopteri; order Atheriniformes; family Telmatherinidae; genus Telmatherina; species Telmatherina bonti. Next base: position 27,062,516 of record NC_136626.1, read on the forward strand.
AGGGGTGGAAATGCATTGTGTTGGTTTGGGTGGTGGAGGCAGAGCCTGGGGTAGAAAGTGTTTTTTCAGCACTCATGATTTACACACAAGCCGATGCGGAGGGAAGATATTAGATAATTAGCTACTAAAATATCCGTGTGTGTGTGTGTGTGTGAGAGAGAGAGAGAGAGAGAGAGAGAGAGGAAGTAGGAGAAAGACAGAAAATGAGAGTAAGAGTGAAAGAAAGAGGAAGACGAAGAAAGACAGAGAGAGAGAGGCATATATATTTATGTGCATGAGTTGCTATGTACATATATGCAGTTGGTGGTGGAAGGCCAACATAAAATGAATGCATTTGCGCCGCTTGTCCAGCCTCACTTTTCATTGGTTGCAAAAAGTTGAAAAGGTGAGCCCTGTGCTTCACTCGGGTGGATTAGGGCCATGTTGAATTTAGACTAAAGCTTCAGCCATTCACTGAACACCGAGCGATGAGGGTGGGGGTGAGCTTGTTGTTTGTGTATCCTTGCTGTAAGGATAATGATGTGATGAATGGAGAGAGGGAGCGAGTGGAGGTAGAGAGAGGGAGATTTCAAGGCTAATGCCTGGGGGGATGTCAGACAAACCTGTATATGTGTAATAACCACAGAGGTTAAAATGCTACACCGGCACAAGAGATGGCTGCCAAATATTTTGACATCCACTCTACCTCCTCCGCACAGCTGCTGCTGAGGTTGAGGAAGAGAGGGATGATTTACGGCAGAGAGAGAGAGAGAGAGAGAGAGAGAGAGAGAGATGGATTAATGTGAGTGAGCGGAGAGAAAGACTGGAATGTGAAAGAGTGTGGGCTACAGAGGTGTTGATGTACAGTCAGTAAGAGGGAAAGCAAGAGAAAGCTGCCTGTTTGCCCGCCTGCAATGCCCGACTGTCTGTCTCCCTTGATTTCTTTCTCCGAGCGCTGTGCCTGAGGATGCGACCACGGTGCTATTTGTTTCAAGGTTGTTCTAAATGTGACTGATGTGTTTGCTTTGCTTTCCTTCACTACAGCTGCATGCAAAAAGACTGTCACACCATATTAAATGTGCCACATGAACATGCAGCTCGAATGATGCAGATAGATGTTTGAAACCGTGCCGTCTCCAGCCTAGCCTTATACTGGGGTGACTGTTTAATGGCATATTCAGATTTTCTCATCTTTGAGTTGGCGAATACTGCTACAAAACTCAGTTATGGGCTGCAAGATAGGTCACTTGATGCACAGCGTTTATTACCAATTGAAATGGGAGGGAAATTACTTTTGCAGCAGATATAGGACCCTTTGTTTGTGTGCGTACGCGCGTGTGTGCATTGCCTTCATAACCCCACAGGGGCTGTATATATAGATTGTGTCTCTCATCTTCTTTTTATTCTGGTGTGTATGGATAAATAACTCCTGTTCCCTTTAGATTAGCTGTGACCTTTCCACCCTCTCTATATGCACCTAGCAGGCGCTTACCGCTCTTATTCCATGATTGCATTGTGAATCCTTCATTGTAACAAATGTCAACTTCATTGATTGGCCATCTTCGCCCAAAATAAGAGGCATCTAAAATCAGGAGGGCCAGCGGGCTGCAGGCATAGGGTCCCCGACTGTGCTGAGGACACTTGTCGAAAGAGATTGCAGGGAAAATAGAAAACCTTACTCATTAACTTCAAGTCCACTGCCCCAAGATTTCATGGATTAATCAATGCTAACCTACTTTATCAAAGACACTTATCTTCCACATGCAGAAATCTATGCATGTCCAGAGCAAAGAGGTCGATAGCAGGAAATATTTCACATTGTCCACCTTTTTTTCCATCACTAATTCTCCTTTTCTCTCCTTCTCCACCACCCCTCCTCTCTATCTTGTTCTGTCATTACATCTGTGTCTCTTCTTTTGCTTAAACGTCCTTGGGATTGGAGTGTGTGTAGAGAAGGGAGGCCCATATCAGATAACTTATTGGTTCATTTTGCCCATCTTTTTCCAATAATGTGTAACGTTACCAGTGTTATTAGATGGGAGATTAATGGTGCTTGGCCCTGCTCCTCCCTTTACAGGATGAGGCGTAGAGTCGAAAAGATAAAGTGGAGAGTGAGAGAAAAGATTGTGAGAGAGGTGAACAGAGAAGGAGAAGGCACAATGAGAATGAGTGAATCCTCTTTGACTCTGGAGGCCTTAATGTCTGACTCAGCCTGGTAGTTAGGTGGTCATTTCATGGAGCTGACTGGCAGGCAGTGGGGGCTTGAACTTCTTGATCTGTTTCCACTTTACCCCTCTGTCCCCCATCCTTGTATCACCTCCACACTCTTCCCTCCTTCCCTATCTATTTCTCCATCTTCCTGAGTACTACTGCTCAGCAGCCTTTGATCCTCCTCCTACACATCAATCAATGGAGACAGCAGAGAAAAGCGTAAAGGCGAGGTGACTTGTCTCGGTGCTTTAACTGCTGTCTCTGCCTTGTCAGTCAGATGCTGTTTACTTATGCACTTATTTATGTATTTATTAGACTGTGCCACTTCCCTTCAGTATTGCTGTTTCGCCCCTTCTCTCCGTCCACACGAGGGGCTGTCAGGTCATCTGTTTTAACCGAGGTCAACATGCAGAAAACGCAGCTGATGTTAACCAAACTAATGAGGGCGCATGCTCACTTCTACTGTATTTTAAATTTCAGTGAACTCACGATTTCATTCTGTTTTTAAACTCACTTTACATCTTTCCTTCCTCCATTCTTCTCTCCTCTTCCCATTGCTCCCCTTCGTTGCATGCACACTCTCAGTTGTATGGAGTAATAACTTGCTCATTATTGGATGTAAGAAATATCTACTAAGAGATTATGCCTGGTATAAAAAGCTCACAGGTGATGGGAGTCAGAACCTCTCTGCATCCCTAATGAGGCCTGGGGATTGCAAAGCCTGCTCTGCAGAGACCCAGCATCTTCCACTAGCTCTGCACAGAGGCCTAACTCAGCATAGCAGGAGACAAGTCAGTCCAGCTCAGCTAGACTGCAGTGCAGCTCCGCTTGACCTTGCTCCATGTAATTAACGTATTTACTGCAAGCTACCATACCCCCACCTGTCAGTTATTCAGTCTTTGGAGTACTGTTGGGTTTCTGTGTTGCTGTTTGCCCCCTCCCACATGTACCCCTGTTTTTCCCTCATCTGCTCACCTTTTGCTGCTTAGTTGTGGAGAACGAAGCACACATCGCTCTCTGGAGCTCAGTCAGCTGAAAACTGCACACACCACTACTGTAGTTGCCAAGCGCTGAGAAATATGTCTGCCTGTTGCATCTAAACACATTTTTTGCACGAGGCTTCGGAGTCAAGATTTGAGTTCTTATTGTTCAATGTTTATTCTTCTTTATATATTCATTTATTTGGATTTTTCATAATTTCCTTTAGTCTCTTTATAGCATTCCCGCTTTTTCAATCCACATTCCATTAACCATTTAGTAAGCTGTCAGCAATGGAGTAAAAATGCACATGCAAATGAGTGGACTCACAAATCACCACTACCAAAATCAAAGGTTTACTGGATGTTTTTTTTTTTTCCCACTGGTCCAGATAAAAACACAAAGCAGTAAGAAGCTTTAAAAAAAAATGACTATACCGTACCTTTTAGCATTAAAGGTGGAGTATGTAAGATTTTCAATATTTAAAAAAAAACAAAAAACAAAAAACTAACTAATAAAATAACTGCAATCATAATTAGATAGTTTTTTTTTGAACATGTAGGTTCCAATCTGTCCATATTTGATGCGTTATTAAATTACAAGTTTAATTAATGACAAATGACAAAAAGCTTTTTTTTTTTTACTGGTAGGCAAACATTTAAGAAAGGTCTTTGTTATTAATTAAACTTGTAATTTAATAACACATCAAATATGGACAGACTGGAACCTATATGTTTTAAAAAACGATCTAATTATTATTTTAGTTATTTTTTTAGTTAATTTTTTTTTTCAAAATATTGAAAATCTTACATACTCCCCCTTTAAAGAAAAAGAAGTTGAACATACAACAACATTTTTACTTGCATGAGTCGGTGGATTCATCAGTCCCAGTTGTGGCAAACACCAGCCAATGGAAAGACCTGAGAAGCCATCTGGCAAGAGGGAGGCGGGGGAGGAGGGTTGGGAGCAAGAGAGGAGACATGGAACATCTTTGCCCACCACAGGAACAGCGAAGGACAAATGTTTGAATCATTTAAAACTCCAGAGACAGGGATCTGTTACAGTGGCCAATAGCAATAGGGTCTGTATGTTGGATTGCATGGCACACCTTAGGCTATCACTCCTTCCTCCTATCCCTCCATCTCTCCACCTCTCCATTGCTAACATGTAATTGCCATGGAACAAGGAGAAAATAGGTTGCGGCAGAGCAGTTCTGGGGTCCACAAGAATAAAAGAAAAAAAAAAGATACAGAAAATGTGATGGAAGATAGAGCAGGAAAAACTTAATCAAGGTCAAAAGAGTTGTTTAAATGGCCAGCCTATGTTCCAGCCTATTGTAGTAGTCCACAATCATTAACACACAAACTCATTCAATCAGTTACATGAGTGAGACTTGCTTTTTTTTTTTTCTTTTTTTTTTCTTGGGCATCCGACAGCCTTTATTTGGTGTTTGTTACCCTCTTTGACCTGTGGGGACTATTAAATGTCACTCCACTGTAAGTGGGAAAGAGAGACAACTTCACCTAAGTTCAGAACACTTTTAAAGGTCAAACCTCTGCCACAACTCCAACACTGCAAAAACTAACAAAAAGAAAACAAAAACAAACATGCAGCTACAAACTCATCATTCCGGACCCTCATCCGCTTTGAATTCCTGTCCTTCCTCTGCAATATATCTCCTTTTTTTTATTTCCTCAGATTTCTTCTTTTTTCCTCTCATATGAGGCTGACTGAATGTTTGCCATTGGGTGGGGTGTTTTCTTAAAGGTTTCACTTGGGGATATGAGGTGTTGACTGTACTTTTTTTTTTTTAAAAGCTTATTCTGTAAGAGAGGGAAGCAGCTCTAAAACAGGAAACACTCACAGGACCCACAGTCACAACCAGTCTTTCCCAAGCTGATGGAAATTAATGTACTATTTAATCCCATGAACGTGTATGCTAAAATCTTTTATGTGTGCATAAATCGTATGTGTTTCCCTGTGTTTTGGTATGTGTGTACAGCAAAAAACATCTACTTTTCAGTCACTGCACGGCAATTTATTACAATTTGTTCGCCTGGCCCTGAAGTCTTCATTACGCAGTCACAGAGCACACAGAGACAGGGCTGCAAGGTCGCCATCCAGCTGGCCAAATGGAGATGCGGCCCTCAATTTAGCAACCCTACGGGGAACACCACGCACACGTAACTGTTTACCAGCACTTGCATGGACATACAGATGCACCAGCAGTTGCATCGCTACACGCAGTAGCTCTTGTGCTCTCAGCTCTTCGTCCTGATGTACAAGCAGGAAAGATGTAAAACAGCAATCAAGCACTGAATGTAATCAAAATGCCAAGTGACTCCAAAATCCTACAATAACTGCACATTTTAGAATAGATAAATTATGAAGAATTAGCTTCTCAGTTGATCTGCCTGTCACTGAGAGCTACCCTAGTGGCAAAATTATGCTAAAATTTGATGAAAATGAGCCTCATTTCATATTCCTGCATCCTTATCATTAGAACTATTCATGCTAAGGATATCATTTCCGAGAGTATTTGATCACTTCACTACAAACAGTCCTCCCAGACGGCTTTGTTGTATCTTCTTTTGCTCATTAAGCCGTTCATTAAAGGACGGCCTTGTCTGGGCCCACAGGGTGTGTGTATGTGTGTGAGTGCATGTGTGCACAGGTGCATCAGTAAGTCTGCAGTATGTGTACATCAGTGTGTGAGAATCACATTTACTGAATGTTTGCGCACTCTTCCCATTATCCATGCTTTGTGGCAGTGTGAGCAGAAATACAGATTTACTTCTGTCAAGGTTAATAAATGAAGAAATCAAGGTGAGTGTGTCCCAATCCAGACATGAGGACACTGGGAAAGGGGGGGAATCAGACACTCAGCTGGTACCTCTGAAATTTCAATTAGACCCTCTCTTTATTTCCCCTCCTCATCCAGACATTGCGGTTGAGCTTTCAGATGATCAGTGGAACTTTTTTGTTCCTCACTACGATCTGAGACAGTGATGTGATACAGAGAAGCTGCGGTTTGAAGTTTAAAGGGAGCTTATAGACCCCTGAGTTACGGGTTATTTATGGGACTGTATGGCATCTCTGTGGAACTTCGCTTATCAAACACTGCATGTGGAGTGATTTAAAAAAAAAAAAAAGAAAAGATATTGGTAGATGTATGTGCATGTCTTGTGACACATCACTCACTTCTGAACCCTCCTGGCTTCAACAAATAATCTCACAAAAATGAGCTCTTAACATGTTGGGATACTACATATTTCCCTGTTCAACCTGTCTGTTTTCTTGCCACAGGATGGATTGAATTACACCTTTTTTTTAATTTTAATATTAGTTTAAACTCTACTTTCAAATCTTAAAAGATTCAATGTAACATTGTGCAAATAAATTGGCATTTATGAGATTGTGAATGGCATGGTGTCATTAGGATCATTTATTTAAAAAAAAAAAAATGTGTTCAATCTCTTCTGTACTTTTGTTTTTCTTGGATGTCCATCAAGTAGACATAGCAGCATAACCACTGTTGTCATGGGGGCAGAAATGCATATAGTATTGTTATGAGTTTTACTTTGGTAACAATAATAACAAAAGCAAATACAACGGCAGTGGCTGTGTGCTTATATGTTTCTCAAAATACCAAACAGAGGAGGAAATTCTGAAGTACTATCAGCTTAGACTGTTGAGGATGTGCAAACAAATCAAATTTATTTGCCAGTTACTGTGATGTGAATTTATTGCTTGGGTGGAGGAGAGGGTCTGAAGAGAAGACTGAATATCACAAACAAGAAACTTTAGGAATAGTAAAGCACTGTTACTTATTTATTTATTTATTTACAGTTGTCCATTAAACTCTTTGGGGTATTTTCACTTGCTGCAGAAGGACTTTATGGCTTGGCCAACCACTGAGAGAAAAATGTTACTTGCCGCAGAAGTAACCCTGAAAATTCTTTGTTTTAACCGTTGACTTCACACACACACACACACACACACACAGGTACACATTATTCTGGCCGTTACAATGTAGATCTGGGACAGGGAGATACAGTTTTTATTTTTAAAGATGCCTTTGAAACATCTGTGGGATCGTCCTCCCACTTTTAACAGATCACGATTCAGATTCTGTTGCACGTTAAGATCTCTAACATGAAAGGGACAGAAAGCAGAAGGAACAAGTTGATTGAAAGGAGGTATTTCACTTTCACAACAGAGATGTAAGACTCCTCTCTGTAGCTCTGCCATACTCCATAAGTATTGCAGATGGAACTATTTGAACAATTTGAAAAATTATTAACTCATCTTTTATCTATAGCAGTTGGGTCCAGAGAACCAAATTAGAGCCTTCCCCGTTTAACTTTGAAGACCAGACATAAATAAAAGGTGCATGCTAGATGAAAGATAACTTAAAGATTCTGATAATGAAATCAGCACACCATCAAAGGCATCTCTTTTATGAATTAATAATGACAAATAAACATAACTCAAAGGCACTGAAAAATCTAAAAGTGGTGGAATAATATACATAAAAGTGCACTTTAACAGGCGCAGGACTGACAAAGAACAAGAAGTTTTTAAGATTCTGAAATTGGAGCATCTTATGTAGTTGGTGAGATACAATTGGTTTAAATATGGGCAGAAAGCTGAATAAAAAGATACATGGCACATTTTTTATATGGAGAAATGTCTCAGAAGGAAATCATCAACTTTTCATATGTCACATCTCTCTAGCATGCCTGCATTTTTTAAAGTTAGAAACACAGACGTAAAGCTGACGATATACGTATAATGATGAATCGTGCTGTGATTTCACAAAGTTGCTTTAAAGTTACAATTGATTTTAAAATATGCAGAATTTATCCAATACGCTAACATGAAACAAATTAATTATAGCCTTAGTCTAAACAAAACTGGACTTTTGAAGGGAAAATAAATGTGTAAGTTAAACCAAAGTCATACTAAATTAAAGCTTTAAAAAAACAGAAAAAAGATCGAAAGCAACGGAGAGTCATATCCCACCTACATGTAAACACTAAACTGGGCACATAGTCGGCCTGAGCACTCTGCAGTTCTGTAAACCTTTATTTTTTATTTTTTTTAATGGAAAAAATAAAATGCAAGTAAATAGAGTAAACCAGTTACAGCTACAGCCAAATTCCCAATAAGGCTGCCCCATTCAACTCATTACATTTCTTTTAAAAGACAACTAAAGGTTTTGCTTTGCTCTACAAAATCATTTTATAACTCAGCATATTCTGACAAAAACTTAGTCACCTATGTAGAGAATTCAGCCCAACGTTCATGCACAATGATCTCCATCAGAGAAAGTTAAAAACTGCAGAAAGTCGTGACTGTTTTTTCATACAGTTCTTAGAGTTGACTCAATAAAAGGATTACATATCAGTACTGGGACAGCCGTTTATTACTGACCAGGTTGAACTTTGAACACAACTTGATTCAGCTTTGCATGTAAGTGGAGAATGCTGGCATTAATAAAATCCCAATTTGTGGAATAGAAATAAATGATGTCTTCATAAAGGTCTTTAGAAAAAAAATATTCAGAAATGGGTGGCAGATTAACCCATAAACCAATGAAACCCAACCCATGAAAAAATTAGCAGCTAATACTTTCAAGAAAAATTGTTTATTTGCGCCTTTAACAAATGAAAAAGTACCACTTTTTTAAAAGATACAGTATTTACCAAATATGAACATGGCAAAAATAACAACACACAGGTGTGTGTTATGATATGGCAAAAATATTTATCGTGTAGTCTTCTACTTTCTGGTGTCCATTAAGTGGTAGAAGACAAAAATCTGATTGTGTTCCACAAGATTTTGTACTGAGTTTGAACCATAAAGTGATGCTGAATGTCTCAGGAACTGGATGTATCATATATGTCACACTGGGTTCTTATGGGTTAACTTTAGCTGCCTAAACCTAACCGTTGTCTGTTGCTTATTTTCACAGAACTGAATTGTTTGCTTACGTTTTTATATGAAGAAGATGCCTGACCTCTTATTCTGGCTAATACATGAGCCAGTTAGTTATGAAGATTGAATTGGATCACCTTACAAGTGGATAATGCAATGCTAATAATGGTATATGACTTTTTCTTTTTTTTTAAAGATTATGTCTTTAACAAAGGCAAATAGATTTAATATTTATCTGCCATGTGTTTTCGGCTGCTCGTTGTATATTAATCTCATCAGAAGAGTTCCATAGGAAGTGGGCTGGCACACTCCATTATTTATGGAGGTGTAATTATCTATGGTGTCAGAAGCAGGCAGGAATTTACAGGACCCGGTTCTGCATCAGCACAATGGCTAGCTAGGTAATGAAGTGAAAACACCTCCAGGCCCTACAATACACTATCTAATCTGCACCACTGTTTTCAGAGTTGCTTTTGCTACACTCTCCTCGCTACTGGAGTTTCATAAAAAGGGACATGCCAGATCTTTTAGTCTCTAAATCTCGAACACGCTCATTGATACAGCATTTCTTAAACATCTAATTAAGCTCTAACTTTATTATATATCAAACAATAAAGTTAACCTGCGGCGCTAACTAATGTTCATTTCTTATCATTTAGGAGTAATGATGGTAGAAGAGTGTTCTTGCAGGAGCATTTGTGGAGATTATTGTGACTTTATCATGAGCAGATTGACAAGGAAAGAAACAGGCGAAGACTGAGCGACTGGGGGAAAAAAAAAGTACATGGAACTAAAATAAGGCGGAAGCAGCGACAGAAGTCTGTCAGGCTGCTTTGCTTTCTCTCTTTTCGGTCCAACATTTGACTGTGCGTATAGACTTAGCAGCAGCTTCTACAGCAGCTGCTGCAGCAACGACGGGGTCATTTACATATAAATGAAAGTTGCCGATCACACGCTGCTGACCCCATTTATTTCAGCGGACAGACAGACGGGCAGGCAAGGCAAGCGCCAGCGAGTTGCCGAATTACTCCAAATTACCGCATTTCCATCTCCACATCAGGCCTGCAACCATCGCTCCAGTAGTGTTTTTTTTTTTTTTGTTTTTTTTTTTTCTTCCCCCGCCTTCTTCTGCACCCACAACTCGGTCTGGAGTGACTCTAATTGGCAGTGGTGAATTTAAAGGACCTGTCAGTGGCTGAGGCTGTCACCACCCAGGACAGCACAGCAAAGAAACAACATAGCCAGTGTATCACAGTGTGCCATAATACTGAGCAGCATAGCACACAAACAGCACAACCAGGTTAGCATAGCAGGAAAAAAAAAACAGCCCAGCAAACTTTAGACGTCAAATACCACTGTTTACCATCGCACAATACAGCACTGCATGTGAAAGAAGTCAGCTCATCATCAAGCATAGGTCAATGTGGGATGTTGCACCTGTGCCTCGCTCATCTGTAACCTCTTCATCTGAAAATCTGTCTCTGGTTAAAAAAAAACAGAGTTTCTGATCTGTTCTTGATCCCTCCTCAGTTTGCTTCCGTTGCTCAGTTGTGGTCTCTTTCCATGCCATCAGTTTGCGTGAGCATCTGGATGTGAATTCTGAACCATATGTCCTACTAGCATCTTCATCTCACTTCTTCCTTACACGCTCAAACGCTCACGTGTTCCCACACATACATACACACATGAGTCCAATATACCTCAGTGCTCTGGGTCTCAAGGTTTTACAAGGCATATTAATGCTACAGGCCTGCATGATCTTCATGTGACAGCTGTGTCCATTTCCGGCCTGCAGCTCACTCTACCTACACATTTGGCATCTCTGCACAAAAGCAATGCTATTTCCTTGTATTTTGTTAAAAGAGAGTGATGGACCCTCCTATGGAAAGGCAGCAAAGCTAGTCTTGTAGCTGCATTATTTAGCTGGTAAAGCAGCATTTCTTCCTACTTATTTGTCTCTTTCCTGTCTCATTCTTGGCTAACCAAGCACACACCCTTATTAGTTCATTAAAAGGAGTCTGCAGCTGCTGCCTGACTTTGGCATAAGCAAGAGGAGGATAAGAAAAGAGGATAAGAAAAGGGAAAAGAGTCAAAGCAGCTCTCTAATTACTTGAGATTGATGCATCTAGTGAACATCCTGGTAATCAGTGTTGTTTTTATTTGTTTAATGGTAGGACAGGGATCACAGGCAGGCTGACCCACTGTGATCATTAACAGTATTAATGCAGGCAGAGGCATTTGCAGCTTCTCTCCGCTTGTTTGGTCTGGAAACAAGTGTCACATGTGTTGGTTTTTCAATGGGTGTCAGTTTGTGAGCCGTATGTTTATGTTTAGATTTGTTCATATCATCGAGGAGTGAAATTAGCCAACCATTCATACCCATCTGGATTCTGTTCTTAAGACGGGACAGCTCCAGAGGGAAGCCCATTCACTTTTATGGAACTGTAAATAGCTGCTTTTATGGGACTACTGCCAGACTTCAGGAATGTTAGGAGAGTGTTTTTATTGAACAAATTGACAATCTATGTTTTGTCATTATGACTGACTGTGCAGACTCATAATCAAATGGTTTGGTCTGATCTTGGCCTACTAAAACTGTTATAAAAAGCTTAGTGCTCATTAAGGACATCTGATAACCTGACACAAATACAGCCACTGAATTTGTAAGATAACAAGGAGCAATCTTTAGCTAAATGTGTTAGAGCAGTTGCCTTGGACTTATTTTTTTCCCCCCACAAAGGTAAAGTAACATATAAACAAAAATGCATTACTGCTGCATTGTTTCGCTTTTTTTTATTTAAATAAATCTCATGTAAGTCCCTATTACCACATATGTAAGTCCTGCATATTTATTTATTAGTCTCCACCACGATCAATATTTTATTTTAGGTATCACACTCAGGACGAAAGTTACACTGTTTTATTACTTTTTTGTTGAGCTGTGCCCTGCTTTGAGGTACCCATGTCATTTCTTCCCGGAGTAATAATGACTATCATGATGCTGAAGCAGCACACGGATTCATAGAATCCTGGATAAACAGAGGGCAGAGTGTAATGGAGGCAGCCACTTGAAAATATGCCATTTCATGGTAATTAATTAACATATAGTGGCTGTTTGCTGGAGATCTCCATGCTGGCCCCGGGGGGCTGACATGCTATGTAAAAGGCAAATGTCATGACTCCTGCTGACAAGAGGAAGAAGAAGCCGAGTCTTAATGGGTCGATGAGTAATTAAAGTTGGTTGTGAAAATGAACTGCATGCCACTGTTGACACAGTTTGTACATTTTCATATTATACGCCTGACAGTAATGCCTGTTACACTAACGGCCAAGACCTATATTAGATGTCCACATGACCGATGGGATTTTGAGCTTCAGACCCAGTGCAAAGTTTTTTTTGTGTTTTTTTTTTTTTTTTAAATCGGCGTTAAAAGCTGCAAATTTTAGTTTGAGAGTTAAAGACTGAATCAGGTAAAAGACCAGCTCTAGATGAACCTCTGAAATCCTGTATTGTATATACAGGGTACATTTGACACACAGTTAAACAGCAAGCGAGAGGAAGTAGGAGTAAAATATGCACAGGTCTAAGTCCTCTCTTCATCTTCATCAGGAGCTTTTAAGACCCTCTTAGACATGTTGCCTCTGGTGACCAAGATTTCCCCTGCACTCATTGCTCACTAATGCATGTGCATGTACACGTGTGTGAATATAGGTGTTTGCTGGAGCTTAACAACCACTGCAGCCTGTCATCCAAGTGGAACACATGGAATGATTTGTAAAGTGAGTCATACTCCACACTGTGCTCAGATGCAGAGGATGGTAATGAAGGCCTTAAATTTCCTGCTGGATCTTTGAACTGAGAGGGAAGAGGAAGAGAATTTAAAAAATGCAAAGGGAGAGAAGGCTACAGCTTGAATCGAGTTTAAGAGGAAGGCATAGACAGCGAGGGACCAAAGAGTTTTGAGGGTGGTTAAAGGAAGTTAAAGAAAGTCGCTTAACTTTTTCATGTTATGCATCTTAGTGTATAATTAGTTTTTACTAAGTACTGGTCTGCATGTAAACACATTTATACTCTGACTTCACACACAGCACGCTCAAAACTAACAGTTTTTCTTTCATGTACTTTTTCCTATATACATGCAAACATATGCATAAACGTGGCAGAGCGATGTAACACGGGGAAGATTGAATGCATTTTAACTACTGTCCTGCATCAGGACATCCTCCTGCAGGCCCTGTGATGTAGTGTCAGCAGTGACATTGGGATTCTATTAGCAGGTTGCGCAAGGCTCTGGCCCCCTGCCCTGTGGTGAGACCTACCATTGATCTGTCATGGGAGATGGCAGCTCCCCAGTCCTCTCTCCCATAGGGCTCAATTTGAACCTTTCCAAAAACCATGAGTAAACCCTCTGCTTGAAATCTACCTGGGGAGCAGAGAACTCAAGGTCGGGCGCGACAGACAAAGGTCGGGTGTGCAGATAAAGACGACTGGGTATGGTTGACACTGACCATAATGGCCTGCGAAAAGTGAGGTTATTTGTTATTGATTCCCAATAAGAGGAATCACCAGCTCTATATAACGCTGTTTATGGTTGGACAAAGGCTACCATGTGTTTATGTGTGTGTGTGTGTGCTTGAAGCAGATTATTTGAGGCTGAGAGAACCTTCTGAAGGACAGAGAAAGAAATTAAAGTCTTTCTGTCTTTTTGAGGCTCTCTCTCTATCTTTCTATTTTCGATGAGTGCCTGGTGATCTGTTTTCCTCAGCCAGCCTCATTTGTATTTTTACCGAATTACCCCGGATGCGCAACCTGAACCCACTTAAGCATGTCACTTAGCGTTTGTTGAAGTTAGCCGAGACACAGCCCTCATCAGGTTTCAATGAGGGATGCTGTGGCTAAGTGGCCACTTGTCATGTTTATTTATTTCATTTTTCCAGATACCCACATGATGCCTGTGTTTGCTGTCCAAACTGGTTAGAAAGAAATTCAACACCAGAAAGAAAGACAAGGGCTTGTGATGGATGTATAAGCATGTCACACACACACACATTATATATATATATATATATATATATATATATATATATATATATATATATATATATATATATATATATATATATATATATATATATATATATATATATATATAGATATATATATATATATATACATACATATACATACATATATATATATATAATCTGTAAGTGTGAGGAGATGCTAAATATGTGGAAGTATTTAAAGTGATCTTTAATAAAATGTGTTTACATATGGTCATGGAGTCTTTTAATCTTTTTTAACTCACATTGTGTGAAACAACACGAAGGAACACAGGGGGTATACGTGAATTAACAGTAACAAAAGTACAAACAGAACAGAATAGTGAAATTGTCCCCACGGCGATTCTGGGCTGTACTTTGGCAGCGAGACACTTCCTGGTGCCGCTCCATTTTATATGTATGAAAATCTCTCACGGATCCATGATATACATTATAGATGAGGGCTCCCATTCTGCACTCAAGTCACTGGAACAGAATTTTCCATGATATACACCCCCACCGACACCACCCCTACTGCTGCCCACTCCTCTTCTCTTTCTCTCTCATCCCTCTCTTCATTCATTTTTTCCTTCCATATGCCCTCCCATTGGAGCACTGTTTCATCCCTCACCAGCTCCCTTTCATCCCTCTCCAGGCCTTTGGTCTCTTATCATCTCATCCCTCCCTAAGTCAAACCTTACATCTTTACTTCCACTCACCCCCCCACCCCCCCTTCTTTTTTTTTTCTAACCATCCTCCCCTTCTCCCATAACATGGTAGAAGTAAGCAAGTGAGGAACATGTGACCAGAGAGGTGGAAGCCAGCTGGGCCTCCCCCTGCAGTGCAAACATACGTTGATTTGTCTCCTCCGGTGCCATATCGATTTTGTTTTAAACAAGGGAAAAATACAAGAAGAATGAGGTGCCGGAGGTGACATGGAAAAAAAAAAAAAAAGAAAAGAGGTTAGAGGAAAAGAGAGTGACTTGTGAGAAAAGAGAAAAGACTGAAAGTGGTTCTGAGTATCAAATCTATGACTAGGATCCCAAGTGGTTCCAGGGTATTATCAGGAGGTTTCTGTACAGAGGTTGAACTCAAAAAGAAGGGGCAGAAGGGTAGTCACTGAGTGGAGAGATGAAGAGAGAGTGTGAAATATTTCATTCAAAAATCTTTTTATTATTCCCACCCTTTTACCTGTTAAATGAGTTCTGGGGTTGGTTATGTGGCAAATGCATCTCATTCTACGTCATGGTACGGTTCCTGCCTTAAAATGATTCTCTGCTTAGTTCAATTTAAGTTGTGTGCAGAATAATCGATCCCCCCATTAATTCTACTTAGCTGAGCTTCACAGTACAAGCCTGGGCTTGACTGGTCCACCAAGGCCAGCACTGCTGAATGGCTGACCTTTACACGGCTCCAACTGCCATTGATTTTCAGCAGGACTTATTTCATGAACTGGGGGTTGGGACAGGGCACCCAGATGAAGATGAACTATGAGGCAAAATCACTTTCTTTGGCCCTTTCCATTTTCTGCACACTCTTCTCTCTTATTTCCCTCTTTCACTCTCCCTTCTCTTTACTTTAGAATAAGTACTGTGCACTTTACAGGCTGAGGTCTGTGGGTGATGTAGTCTGAGAGCAAATAAAGTGTCCGCTGCATGACCCCTCTCCCCTGTGTGTTGTTATTGAAGTCTTGATGTGTATGTGTGTGTCCTTTAGGTACATGTATTAGTGTCTTTATGCATTTATCTGTCCATGCATGAGTGTATGTGGTTTACACTCGTAAGTGCTTTAGTTTTGCTCTCTGTGTGACATGGCCCCTTGGCATTTTCGGTTTGGAAATAATGAAAAAGCAGGGTGTGTAAAGCAGCCATTAAAGCTCTCAGGACTGCCCTGACCTCGCTGAATGACAGACACAACAACCACCTCAAAACACCAGGGGAGGAGAGAAAAGAAAGACAGGATACCTCTCAATGTCCAATGCAGTTTCAAGATTTTAAGCCCCATATTGCACGATGTTACATCTTTAAAACCGTCAGACTAATGTGCTCAAGTGAAAATCATGGAAATGTATGATTTAATGCATAATGAAATCTAAGACAAGGACAAGCACAAAAGTAGGAGGACTCTGGGTGGGAATTAGCTGGGGTTCATACCGAGGGCACCAAATGCCCCCCCCCCCCCCCCCCCCCCCCCGCCTCTTCTTGGCCTGCATTAGCTGCGTATCACTGACTTTTCACTGTAAAAAACATATTTAAATTTAATACCTGCTCATGAATACATGCATGCATACAAATGCCTCAGGAAGGTGGGAAGCATGTGGTGCAAGTGGGGTCACAGGCTGTCAAGAATACTCCTGGAAAGATAGAGGAGGATAGAGATAAGTTTAGTTGTGAGGATGTTGGTGTGGACAGCGTTGAGTCCACTTGAGAGTTCACTTTCATTACATCTCAGATGTCATGCGGACCTGATGTGAAGCAGAAATGTGAGAAAAAAATTGTACTTAAGTGAACAGAACAGATCTGATACAGTCCCAACACTGACTGACACACAGGATACTGAAAGTGTGGCTATGACTTGAATTTGAGCGATCTAGTCCTTTTTTTTAAAAGGCTTTCAGCAGAGCTGCTATAATTTACTTTATTTCCAGTCAAGCGTATCTTCATGGGAAGTGTACCCAATTTTTGGACTTTATGTGCATTATTAGATAGTTTCCGCACAGATCAAACATCCATACTGGGTTAATCATAAGTATATGAATCAGTTTGACGCAAAAACAACTGTGTTGAGTCTAAGAGGTGAAGCCAATGCAGAAATATGTTAAACCTGAATTTATATTAGGCGCAAATTATGGGATTGCAAAATGAAGTTGTGTTATATATTAGCCTTTCACAGTGTGAGTATATCTCTCAATTTATCCAATCAGTAGACATTTTATTCACATATTAGCTTCACCAACTGTATTTCTAACAAGCCACATTCATATTAAAATGCATTGTTTCCTAAAGTTTATAGTCATATCTGCTTCTCACTTTCAGTGCATGGTTTATGGAAAACGAAAAATCCTGAGATCTGCGTATAAAACCAGTTTGCTCTTGTTTTTTTGTTTTTTTTTTAGATTTTTTAAAAAACTTTATTTCTTGTCTTTTTTTTCTCTGCTTCATCAAGTTTAGCTAAATATTGGTTAAATTTTAGCCATTAAAATACTTGGTGATGTTTAGAGGACCGAACTGCCTGCTTTCGGCTTTAGAAACTTGAACTACAAGCTTTAAAAAGGATGAAATAGTGATTCACTAATTCATACTGTAGGTTTTAATGGTGCAGAATAGTCCCCAGGGTGTTTATTGTAGGCCAGTGATCATGTGACAGGATGATAATGACAATGCATGAATGTAGAAATATGGCGACTAAAGCCATTGAACTTTTAATGACTTTGCGATGAGTTATGTTATGTAAATGTATCCATGTATTTCAGTTCTGTTTCTAACTATGTACTTGTAACAATTAACCCTCACCAGTCACAGGCCAGCACACAAGTGAGGAGCTCCAGGTGTGAGGGGAACCACTGGTTTTCCAACATCTGTACTTTCTGACATCTAAGAACCTCTTACCTCAAAAAAAAAGAAGCAAGTCCTTGATCACATGAGAGCTTTCCAGCATTTTTGTATAAATGAATATTGGTGTAGTCCATCTTTTCTTACAAAACATCGATTGATAAAGAGTAAGCGCCCCCCTGGAGCGCCTCCATGTCCTCAAACCTTTCTATCTTTTCCTTCTGAAACAACATTCACTACATGACAGAAACTTCTTTTAGTCCCTCTGCACTTAGAATGTTTCAGACACAAATACACAACATCGCCCCAAACCACATTCACTCCCCCACTTCAAACCTACCAATGAAATAAGCCACACAAGGCCTTGGGATGCAGTGAGGAGTGGGAGTTGGCAGAGACACCTCCAATGTGTTTTCCGCTCTAGTGCTTCTTGTTCTCACTTCGTCAGAGTGTGTTTGCTGCAGATTGTGCGAAATGTTTGAGAGGTCAAGCCAGTGTGCTGCTTGTCTGGCCCTCAGGTTCTGTGCGGTTTAAGGTTAAAGTAGAGAATGCAAGAAGGGAGTTTTGTGTTTATTTTAACAGACAATTTCACCACAATGCAGTGGCAGACTTTAGAGGAGGAAGAGGTGAAGACGACCGAGGCTGGAAGACAGACCTGTCCGTTTTTGCGTGACTCTGAATGTGCTTATAGACAACCGTGGATTTTCTGTCAAAAGTCTGAAATATAAACAGGCTTTACAGCCAAGGGCTGGAGAGGTGGGAGAGTGATGGAACTGGGAGAAGTTGCAGGTGACAGAATGCTGTGTGTGTATGTGTGTGTGTGTGTGTGTGTGAGACATGGGGTATTGATATGCTGGGAATGAAGCTTGGAGCAGATGGACAGAGCAGGCTGGTCCTGTGTCGATCCTCTGAGTTCTGGCTCCATCTCACAATCCCCCTTTGATGGACACACACACACACACACACACACACACACACACTCAGACACACATCCCAGGCAACTGTTTCCAACCCAGATTTTTATCAACTTGATCACAGTGCTATAGAATAGCAAATGGTTGATCATCCTGTCCTTATTAACGAGTATGTCATTTGATCAATAGCTATAGCAGATGTGACTTGTTAATGAGACCAAGGAGGTCCTGCAGTCGAGAAATTCTTCAGTTGAAAAAACCATTACAAGTGAGAAGAAACAATTTTAATACTTTATTTTAATACTTTTTATTTTTTCATTTGCTGTGAAATGTTTTGGTACATTCCCATTTCTTACATATTGTAGATTTGCTCCTCTTTCAGTCTGCTTTTTTTTTTTCATTTGTCCCGCTTCTTTTGGCACCCATCACACCTTCCTACAAACCAGAGCCAACAAGCTTGGCTGTGTTCCTCTCTTGCTCCCTCCTTCCATCTATCTCTATCCTCTTCTGGCTTCTCCTACTGCTGCTCCTTTCTTCATCTATGAAGGGTGGCATAAGGAGTGGGGGGAAAATGCAAGTGCTGGTGAATTTCTAATAGGCAATCATAGCGCTCAGGACATGGATTCCTTCTGGAGGTCCAGGGACCATTAAAGAAACGTCAACTCGGCATAGGTATGCCAAGAATTATGAGTCAGTGGGCAGGCAGCACTTCTTGCCTCCTATTGGTCGTGGCATCAAGCCGTAATCTGTCACAATCCTGGAGTTGCTGTGACAGCAGCAGGAGCATTCTGGGCTCAACACAGAGGGTAAAAGAAACATGCAGCTAAGAGTGTGTGCATGTGTGTGTGTTTATGTGTGTCCATGTATACTGTAAGTCTGTATGTGTGTGGCTGACTTTAGATGGGGCTGCACAGCGAGTGGCAATATGAACAAAACTGACACATTATGAATCTTTTGCAACTGAATTTCAATCATGTTGTTTGGTTGAGTAAACTGATTCCATCAGGTTAGCTGTCCCCTGCAGCATTTCAAATGAAATGCACCTGAAAGTAAAACCATGAATCACACTTATCCTAAGTACAAATAGCTAATCACTGCGCTTGTATCATTTATGTGAGTGTAATCAAAACTGCAAAAAACTACATCTATATAATGTTGCACTCGTGAGTTATAAGCAACTTTATTATTTCTGCCTGCACAGCTTAACTGTTCCAGAGAATTACTCGCATGTTGGAGAAGTAGTCGGTGCTGATGCAAGAACAGAAAAAAAAAAAAAACAGATGCCGTATCATTTGTGTGGGTGCATTTTAGCTGCAAGAAATATGACACAGAACAGAACAGAGGAGACGCTTCCTGAATACTACCAGAATGATTGCTCCAAGAAGAAACTTGCACATACAAGTCAAGTGTGTATGAGGGCTCTTTTAAGACTTTACAAAGGAAAATTCATTTTCTTTTATTGAATAGTATCGTGTGTACAGTGGGAGGCCGTATTTGAAGAGAGTGTCTTTTTCAGATCGTTTTATTTGATGAACGCTAGTCCAAATATCTGATTTGATGCCCAAGAATCTTTCTTCATCCTGAAGTTTCTCATAAATCATTGTGCTGTTTTTCTTTAATACCAGCAGAAGTTATTCTCTCACACAGAAGACACTGCTCCAGATTTCCTGAAGAGCTATGTTTTTCAGGCAAAACTTCACTTCCTTTATTTAATGACAAGATTGTAAAACACATTTGCCTCAAGGCCTGCCTTTTGACATGTTTGTGGTACCAATTCTTGACCAAGCAATGTAAGCAACATGCATACATATATATATACATATATATATATATATATATATATATATATATATATATATATATATATATATATATATATATATATATATATATATATATATATATATATATATATACATACTCCAGTACTCCAGCTTCCTCCCACCATAAAAGACGTGTGTTAGGTTAATTGGTTCTTCTAAAGACTGTGTGTAAGCGTGAATGGTTGTTTGTCTCTCTGTGTTGGCCCTGTGATGGACTGGTGACATGTTCTGGGTGTACCCTGCCAGTCGGCCGGTAATTGCTGGGATAGGTTCCAGCTTCCCGCAACCCTAAATTGGACTAAGAAGTTGAGAAAATGAATGGATTGAAGTAATTTAATCCTGTTCTAACTCATAACATGGGGTTGAGGCCATATCGCTTTGCCTTTAGTGCATATGCAGTCTTGCTCTTGCATGTTAGGTTGTACATCACTACCTTAGATGTAACTCACCGATGGTCAGGCAAGACATAATCTTCAAAGCAAATATCAAAGGCACATAGGAAACATGGCATGAGAGCATAAGGGCACCTTTAAGCATTAAAGTCTCACACAACTCCAGATCTGTAATTCTGTCACGGAACATATCCTCTGCCATTTCGTTACTTCCTGCTCACTCTGGACCACATACTGGGGCACACACTGGGGACTGGTACGAGGTTGCCCTTCTGAAGCTACTGGGTCGACACGATGTTATCTTTTGAGGACAGTTCCTCAAAATGAACTGAAGAGTGTAAACCATATGAAACAGGAAGCAGAATATGAAACAGACAGTGTGTATGTGTGTGGGAGAGATGTTAGCCCACCAAAAGCTTAAGCCTTCAGTGTGCTGTGCAGATAAGATTCATTAGATAGGTTGGTAAATGCAAGAGAGAGGCACACAGAGAGGGGGTGTGAGATTGAGCTTGCTGCTGCTCCAGCATTTGTTGACACAGATTTACAATGAGTCTCCCACTGCTTCACGCATTACAGTAACACGCCATGTCAATAGCTCTCTGGGCTTGAAAAGCAGCCATGCCAAAGATGTCTGGGAGCGATGCCCTTCCCTTGATAACCAAAGTGTGGCTCATAAGTCAGGAAGCAGAGGAGAAGGAGGGGGTTGGAGACCAAAAAAAAATGTTGTCTGCCCTTTTTGTTTTTTATTTTCTCTTCCATCTCTATCTCTACAATCTTCACATCCATCCTCTTGTTAGTTTTCCTTTTTAAACATCCCTTTTATTTCTTATATTACTCTCTTTTGGTTCTCTTTATCTCTTGTATGCCCCACTACCAGCTCAGTTGGACAGGATTTGGGCATTAGCTCAATCCCCCTATCTGCTCCCCCTCATGATTGCACACTGTTTCTATCACGCACACACCCTAGTTCACTGTAGAAGTCCTGCAGGACCCATGGTCTTTTCTACAAATACAAGTAAAGAGCTTATATACCACAAGACAGGGAGACATAATCAACCGAACAGACAAGCATGTGATGAGAACAAGTGAGGATGTCTGTGCAATGATACAATAGTGATAAGTAACCTCAGTGGTGGATGTCATGATTGTTATATGGTGTTCTGTATTATTCAGGCTCTATACAAAGGCAATAAAGAGTCTGATGAGAACTAACACACCCATGCCACATAACTATGTCTGCTGAGTCATGGGACGCCACAAATGAGCTGGTTTTGATGTGTGACATTCACCTTCATGAAATCTTGATGAGAGCTGAGTTCTGCTCGCTGTGTAATGAGGGCTGTGGCAGTCAGACAGCTGGCCGACCACTTCAGCTAGTAAAACTATGAAAATAGAGAGGGTCGGGGAGTCTTTTGGAAAGTGTTTGGTAGATGGACTTCAGGCTGTTTCTGGGAGGCAGGGTGTGCTTTGGGGGGGAAGAGATAAACAGGAACTTGGATGGCATTAGACAACAGAAGGTCTAATGGTCTTAATCAGAGATGTTGTAGTGGTGCTAGTACTTGGTGCTACAGCTTGTGAGTTAGCTGTGGCTCCATTACTAATTGCTGTATTACAAGAAACATTTAGCCTAACAGATGGGTATCAGTGGTTTTGTTCCAAAACGAGCTATTCGGCCTTTGTGTGAAAATAAATAAATAAATAAATTACACTTGCTGGTCCAAAATAACTTAATAGCAAAAAGAGCTGTTCTTTGCACCATGTGTGAGAGTGAGAACATTTTCACAGAGCGCATTGTCTTTACACTTCATACTTTGTTTTAGGAAATCACAGCAGAACTATTTGTGCTTACAAATCTGATAATGACTAGCTGAGGTCTGCAGGTGTCTTTTCGTCCATGTCAGTGCCTCAAGCTCTAAATCCTGTTGGTCCTGATAGGAATCCCAAAGCTTATAGTAGCTGCCATCTCCTCAGTCCTGACTGATGCTTCTTATCAGGGCCAACACACTGCTGCCGCCAGCACATTTCTACATATGGCTAAATTATAAATCACTTGCACAAACATTCTCCCACATGCATTTAAACCCACATTTGAACATGCTCACACAGAGTCAGTCATTTCACTCATGGGCAGAGCAACAGCTATGCCATAAGTACATTGGACATGCTTAGTTCAGAAATGCCACTCAGAAATGCACATGCCTTCTTAGTCTGACTCACATGTTGTTGACTAGTTATAGCGTGTTACTCTTTGCAAAGCACCCCTGGCAGCAGGAGACAACCTCCAAGCTACAAAACAGACATAAATAAGAAGTTGTGACTCTGGTTTGAGTCATGCAATAAGGCAAAGCTGCCTGGATCTATCAGTGAATGCTAACAGAAACATCCACAGGTGTTTGTTCTGATTTTGTAGGGACCCCAAGAAAATCTATATGCAAACACTATATTTGTTACAAAAAAAAAAGCATCACGATGATATTACCTGTTGACATAGCTTGAGTAAGTGTTTTATAGGATACGTTTTCATTTGTAGTTTAATTGTTAATAAAAAAACTGTTGGGTTCCTCATTATTGTAAACCATTACATGGAGGCTCACCCCCTCTTACTGTTTCTCTTTCTCTCTCCACTCTGTCTTCTTCCTACTGTACAGATTTATGAGCAGAAGCTGGGGGCCCCCGGACAGTGACCACTCAGCACTCCCTCAGATCGATAATTGGAAATATTAATTATATCAGCTGAAACGGTCCAGTCAGATGTGGACTGTTTATGCTCCTGTTGCAGAGCAGTGCAGCAATATGAGCTTTGATGGCCCACTAATGTGTATTAATGATCCCAGGACAAACATTACTCTATATTAAACCAGAAAGAAAGCCAGAAGACATCACACTTATTGTAAGCCTATTAGAGTTCTTTTACTGCGGCACTGTAAGTAAGTGATGTAGCACAGCTGTTTTTTAAGGACTTCCTCTCCTGAGAAATGAGCTGCTTAAAAACCAGCACAAGATTTACTGCAATTTTATATCTATTTACCACTTTTCCCTCCAATGCAGGCCCCTCTGTTTAGACGATATGAAAGTTAAAGACTAGTGAAGTTTAAGTCTTGGAACTGCACCAGGACTTTGAAAGCAATATTGCTGCCATGGCCACTGGCTCTCTCTGGGGTCCCAGCATGTTGAGTTAGGGACTGTACTGCTGAATCCTGCTAAAGTCTGGTAGTCATGAACTCATTACAGTCACAGATGGTGCCAACAGTAGATTCTAAATCCTCCACACAACTACCAGACCAAGTCTCGTCTACTTTCTGGACTTACTCATTGTAATTTCAAATCAGACAGTGGCGTGTAGCATGTGGCTGGTATCCAGAGATTTTGCTATTCTGCTGTGGCTTTCTTCAAAATGATAACACCCCCCTTTCTCAAAAGGAAAGAAAGAAAAAGAGTAATATATCAACCATAATAGTATAACTAACAATGAGTTCTAAAGATTAATGAACAAGGACAAACCAGCTGGATATTCCAGGCCTATTGCACACTACATTATGTACTGTTGGCTCTAGGGTTTCTATCTGACCCTCCATATGAAACAGCAGCATGCTAGTGCTAAGAACTTTAATTCAGCTGACTGGGGGCTTAACTGGGCAAATGAGGCAGCTCAATAAAAGCATATGGAACCATAGATTTGTCAAAGCCCTTGGAGCAGTACAGCTTGTGGAGTGGGAAATAGAAAAAGAACAGGGCTCGTACTGGGAAAACAAAAACTGCGATTCTGAGGATGAAGACAAAGTGTAGCAATTTAAAGCTTGTGAATCCAGTAAGTGGTTCTCTGTCATTCAGATGAGTTAAGAACAGCCAGCTCACTTTCACCCGGTTACGTCCAAAAGATTTAAAAAGGCTGAGGACAGAACAAAAATACATCCATTGTTAAGAGTGACGTTTAGAGAGCATGTCTTAACTATAAATGATGCTACTTGCAAGTCAGCACTATAATACATTATGCACAAATCAGGACTGTTACCATAAATATTTGCTATATTAATTAACATATTTTTAATTAAAATGAAAGCAGTGATGCTCCTGTTTTTTTAACATTTTTGATTAAATTAAGGCCCTTAAGACAAATGCACACTTTTCTGCTAGATAGATGTAATAGAATATCGGGGAAACCAATTGAAAATTTCTGTCACACAGTTTATTCAAATCACATTCTCATCATTTGGCCAATTTATAATTGCTGTCTCACAAAATGCAAACAGTACTTTTCAGCAGAATGTGCTGTGGAAAGGCAGGTGGTTCATTTGTACTGTAAATATACAGTGTTTGCAGAGTGCAGCTGTTCCACCTTTTTCAGTGTGTGCTGGATAGTGGAAGGCAGGAAAGTGGAATCAGTTGAGTAAAAATGCCACTTAGCAGAGACGCAACGGTATCTAAGCCGCGAGACTAATTTTCTTACACCTTTTTCTCCTTTTTGATTCATTTCCATTCATGCAGTCACTGCTTTTGCTTATTAAAACATCCCAATTAAATTGTCTTATTTGTTGCCCTCAGCCTTTGTTGGTGTCTCTAGAAGCTGTGAACTCCACCTTCTAAAGGAAAAGAAGCCCGACAGTATCTGAGTTAATGAATGGTTTCCTTGGCAACACTAGTACTTAATACATTTAACTTAGATCCACCTTGACTGTGCATGTGCAGAAAATCATATACAACTGTACAATGTGCATTTAATGTCAGCTGGAATTACAGGATTTTCTTTCTGTGTTCAAGGGAAATTAACAAACTGTGAGCCATCAGTTGTGAGCGTTTGGGACCATAATGCATTGCTCTCGGGCAAATAAATAGACCATTAAGCTGGCATGTTGGAGGCTGAACAGTAACTAGCTGTAGAGAGAGTTTCCTCCCACACACACAGGCTCCCCATTGAGACGGCTTAGCTGCTAGAGCGGTAGAAGAGCCACAGCCGCAGATTTGGCTTCTCTGTCATGTTTCTGAACTAAAATCATTTGGCAGCTTTGAAGTTTCTATCGTAAATTTAAAATGACAAAAGCTAATTCAAAGATATCCTGTATTTCTGCGAGGAAGCAGAAGGGGGTAAAGTTATCTGTAAATTTGTGTTGCTGGTTTTTATTTTTTCTCCCTCTTGGAGGCGTTCCCGTCTCAGAGGCTGCTTTAAGCATGTGTGCAGTAGTATTGCAGTCGTGCACCCTGTGGCTTGGCATTATCATACTGTACTGTTACTTTGCCCATGATGTGCGAGTAAAAGAACGCACTTGTAGATGGGGAGCTACAGGAGTGGCTTAAGAAACAACTGAAACCTTAACCTTCACAAGCATGCTGTTACATCCTCCATGTTTTCCCACAAAGTATTAAGTGGTGCTAGTTATTATTTACGGTGGGTAAATTTATGGAATAATTTCAGTGAGGGAAGGTTACTCAGTTCCTCAAGGTGAAAATGGATACATTTAGCACTTAGTGAATTGGGCCTGGGCCGCTCCCCCATATATCAGCATGTTATTAAGACATTTTAAAATCCCATTATGGTGTTTCTCCTTGAACATCTCATGCTTTTATTGGGCTGCCCTGTCTTTAAATCTGACCTTTTTCATCCCTGTTCTAAAGTGAAAAAAAAGTACAAAAAAAAAGAGAGAACACAATAGAAAAAAAAGAAAATAAATATATATGTACACACACACACACATATATATATATATATATATATATATATATATATATATATATATATATATATATATATATATATATATATATATATATATATATATATATATACATATATAACATTTCCTGTTATATATATATAACAGGAAATGGTTAAGTGTGTTAAAAGGCTGATTTTAAGTTTCAGGAATCCTGTTTTGAAGTTTGCTCCAATTTTGAGCCTAATCTTATTGAAATCTGGTTCTTTTATTTTTAAATGTACAGTTTCTGTTTTGTTTTTTGTAGTTGGTTGCGTTGTATCAGATCTTTCTACGCTGATCATCTTGTTAGTTTCATGCTCTGATGCAGCACATATTCACATATTCTTAAAGTTTTTTTGGTGGATGTATAAAGAGAAGTAAAAGGAGGATACATAATTAAAATGGAGAACTAAAGACCGCAGCTGCAACAAAAACAAACAAACAAAATAATCAGGAAAATAAACAAACAGTAAGAACACCATCCATCTAACTCTTCCACCAAACAAATAGGACCAAAGTCCAGTGAAATTGTTCAGCTTGAACAACAATAATGAAAATAGAAAGTGGTAATATTGGGGAAGGAGGAGATCGTGACATAAAGACTGTGATGACAGAGGCATCTAATCCAGGCAATGCCATTCTTATCAGGGTCCAGTGGATTAGAGTGAGACTCCTAACCAGAGAATCCTTCCCAGCCAGACACTCTCCACAGCCCAAGGGCCTGGAT
The DNA here is from genome assembly GCF_933228915.1 of Telmatherina bonti. Lineage (NCBI taxonomy): Eukaryota > Metazoa > Chordata > Actinopteri > Atheriniformes > Telmatherinidae > Telmatherina > Telmatherina bonti. The sequence goes on from NC_136626.1 coordinate 27,089,764, forward strand.
CAATAGGCCCACATTGATCTCTCTCCTCCTGTGGCTGGATTCTCTTTTATTAGGACTGCCTTGGCCTCTTTCACTTAGACACACACATACAGGCTTGCAGGCTCACCATGCGGCGGCCATGAGAAACGCTGCTGTACACATGCAGACTACATGCAAGCACATTTCACAGCTTGTGCAAAGAAAAGCAAATGCAGGTTGTTTGTTTACATTGAAGAAGAGACACCGAAAGCACTCTAGTGCCAAGTCAGCAGATAGCTGCATGAAATGGTTGTTGGTCAGGACACTGTGATGAGTTTTGCAGAGCAACAGAGCCTTGACAACTTGTTTGTGGCTTCTTGTTATAACTGCCGGAATTGCCGTTGCTAATCTCTCTCCCTGTTGCTTCATCTTCTCTCTCCTCCAGATGACTCGCCCCATCCAGGTGAAACCGGCCGACAGCGAGAGCCGTGGAGGTAGTTGTCTTCTTTTCTCCATCATTTTCTCCATTAGTCTTTCAATCTTCCCCCCTGATCTCATCTGCCCTCCTGCTGTAAATGAAATATTTCTCAGACGATTTTTTTTTCCATCGTCATCCTTTTCCACTCTTATTTTGCTACAATTGTCATCATGATATGAGCTATTTGATCATTACAAGCACACCAAACCTAGCCTTGTATGTACATTGAACACACCATGTGACATGAAACACAAAGAGATTTGATGTCATCTTGATTCAAGTGCATGTCTGTAATCTGACTTGAGCTTTTTTCATTTGTTACTGGTTCAAATCCTCTTTGTTTGTGGATTAATCTTCCATAGTCCCATCCTGCCATGTGCTTTTATGTTGGCAGTAATTGATTAAAGATTGTGTTACTGAAGAGCAGCAGAGCTTTGATGGACTTTCCAGCTGCATCTCACTTCTCTTCTTTTATATTCCAAATGCATTATTATTTCATTGTAAATTAGATAGTGATTAGGCTCCGTCCTGGATTCATAACCATGCAGAGGCCTTGTTAAAGCCCACACTGCTTGATCTTTGTGCATTTGAAAAACAAGAATAAACGCTATAGACACAGAGAAAATGGAGCAGGGGCACGTAAAGCTTGCCAAACAATCAATAGATTTGCAGGGCTCTTGCCAAGATCCTCATTTACTTGGCCTTAATTCTGTCATCTTTGATCTCTTTCTGTTTTTGGAGGCTTTCATTTACTCGCTGCCTATCTGCATATATGTTAATGCACTAAAAAGGCATCCTTCAAGTCAGTGGCAGAGACAATGAACCTTGCTGGGGTGGGTTTTTTTTTTTTTTTGTTTTTTTTTCAGTGCACATCAAATGTGTCACCCAGTAACAAAGCGAGTGGCCTTTTGTTATTTAAAGGAGCTGTGCTGCTTCTAGTCTATCTCATCCCAGTGCAATTTGGAGATTTGAAAGTGAAAAACAGAGGCAGAGCAAATGCAAAAATGATGCCAAATGAATGCAACTGCTGCCCAGCACTTCCGAGGCTTTACCTCAAAACCTTTGCCTGATTTTGAGTGCATTCAGATGGCTGGCCACATGGCTGCATGTCAGATGGCCGCAGTCTTCTAAGTACAGCTCTTTCTTTCTTTCTTTCTTCTGTTTTTTCTTTCTTTCTTTTTTCTTTCTTTCTTTGCTATTTGTCTCCTCCTGCACTTCTTTTTTTTTATTCTCCACCATTCTTGAGGCTATTTATTTGGAGCTTTAGAGGAGAGGTGAGACAAGCAAAAGGGTCTTGTGCTGTCAAGATTGATGTCCCCTATAGCGCCATTGATTTTGCCATTGTGGTGCTGTGTGTCCACATTAACAATGACACTCAGCTGTCTCTTTACTTGGATGTGAGTGGCCAGTTTTAGAGCTCCCCTGGCACAGTGGTCAGCATGGGGTCCTCTTACTGTCCAGAAGCTAAGACCCTGCTGAGGAACAAATGAGAGTTGGAACAGACCTGAGAGTTGCACATCATCTTAAATGAACAGGTTAGAGTACCGCCACAGGGGCAATCAAACACAGGCGTGACTTTAACAGGTTAGGAGCTACAAGGAAAAGGACTCCCCCTTCACAGGGTGTTTGCAACAAGAAATGTATCTGATTGCCATTTTATAAATTGCTTGTTCTAATTTTGCTTCTGATCCGGTGGCCTGAATTTTTTTCTTTAATAATCACTGGCAAAGATAATTTAGATTTTCATATCTGGATCTGTCTTTAGCTGCTTGTGCAACTGTTGGCTGATAGTCTACGCTGCTGATTCTCCTCCATGGCCTACTTTTACAAGCTTTAGCTTGTTATTTGCTGTAATTCTTATTTGCCCCTGTAATTATTGCTACATTTAACTGTCACAACTGCTTGGATTCAGTTTTGCTGTTTTGATCCTTATTTGTTCGCCGCTGAGAGAATCTAAATCAATAACTTCAGGACTAAAACACAGCATGGCGCAGCAGGGCTGGGAGTGTGGATGCTAAAACTATATATTAATTAGCTTCTTACTGCGGCAGAGGGAGAGACACAAGGGATACACTCAGTCTGGCCTGTTCTCTAAGGGGCCACACTACCAGTCCAATAGGGGGCATATATTCCTGAGTGAACACCATCACAGAACAACACACAGTCAAACTAATTAGTCCCTTAATCTCATTATGGCGAGGACAGTTCAGATCACCTGTGCCAGGTTGCTGTCCGTTAGGGAAAGACCTGCTACTGTGGTTTTATACCTGTCAGACCTCCACTCCTCCTGGAGGAAATCTCTGCTGTTATTAAGACCAGACTGGGATGGAGGTAATCAGTGTTATAGTACCAGTTATTGTTCCAGCAAAAACCTAGATTTACCTCAGTCATCAAGCAGGAAGACAGTGGAACACATTTCTCACATTCCACCAATATATATATAGATATATGTATTTTATACAAACTGAACAGTTTTCAGCCCTGCGATGGACTGGCGAGCTGTCCAGGGTGTACCCTGCCTGTCGCCCAAAGCCAGCTAGGATAGGCTCCAGCTTCCCCGCGACCCTGAATTGGATTGAGCGGTTCAGAAAATGAATGAATGAATGAATGAATGAACCGTTTTCAGACAGAAACTTCCATAGTTAAAACAAACTGATAACAATTACAGTGCAGTGTCCACAGAATCTCTATAAGGAAACCATCTTCCCTATAGGAATTAAAGGGAAATATACACGGTAGAGTAAATCCATCCAAACACTCTGTCAGCTCCTGCTGCCGCCTAACAAAGACACACTGTGAAATGAATATTAATGGCCAATCACCTACCTAATCTACCAGAACAGCAGCCGTTACATATTGAGCCACCAGCACGGTGAACGTCTCCGTCAGTGATGACGCAGACCATTCAGGGATGTTTCTTTTGGGAAGATATTTAAAAAGGTACAGCAAGGAGGCAGCAGGGACCTGTCTCTCTCATTTTCTCCTCACAGGTCTCTGATATGAAATAGATTGATTTTCCATCACACATGGCACTGATGAGTGGCACCGACTGCTGCTGATATTTCATTTTTGAAGGGCTGTTCAGTATCCCCTAAGAGAGTGTGGCATCTTTACAGAGGATAAATCAGTTTTAACCACTCTGATGTCATCCTAAACCTGCTACCAAAACTCGTCCCTTAACACTCCACCATGACTATCTGCCCCATCTTGATTCCTTTTTTTTTTTTAGAGCCTGTCATTGTAGATGATTTTCTATTTCGATCATATTTTCTCAATTCATCTTAGAAGACCCATCCTGCTGACATACTAAATGTTTTTTTGTTTTTTGTTTTTTTGTGCAATTGCTGCATTTTTGTGTTCCTTGGCTCCTCTCATTTTCCAGCTTAACCCATTGTTAGGGTCTTGCAGCTCAGAGATTGTTCAGAAAGCAAAGACTGGAGCAGACTAGCTGTCAGCTGGGGCTCTGTTGGTGTTGCAGCAGGCCTGCTTGGCACAGCTAGAGCTGCAGCCCACTGAGGAGGCCTGGATTAGAAACAGGCTCTGGCATTTTCAAGGCAGGCCTGCCGCCCACGCACACACCCACACAGAGAGGACAAACAGGCAAACACACACAGTACATTCAGCTCCGACAAACACACACGTTTGCTTTCTCTCAAGCGAGCACACACCCAGTGAGAAGTTGGATGTACATGATAATAAGAACACGTGTGCACACACAGGAACATGCTCAGTGTAGGTTACATTTGTGCACGCAGACGCACACACGGTGCACATATGCTGAGCAGCTCGGGTCAATTTTATTTTCATGAGCTGTGTGTGTACGGTTGCGGGCCTAGCAGCACCGTTGCGTCATGTTTATATGTTTACTTGAACTGAAGGACAATGAACAGGCTTGCTCCAGATCACTGAGACGTGACGGAAAAAAAGAGGGAAAGGAGAGAACCAGAACGAAAAGCAATAAGTTAGATGGAAGGTAAAGACAAGATACAAAAAACACAGAAAGACTGGAAATCAAGATGGAGAGCGGCGCTACATGCACTGCTGCTGTTCTGTGCTCAGGTTTTGATAATGAACTTATCTGCTGCAAAAGACAACATAGTGGTCCATGTCTTAAACATCCGCAGTGTTCTTCTGATAGATAGACAAGCTCCTCATGTCAGAGCAGCTCAGTAATGAACCAAACAGGAAGGCATCTAAGCTCTACTGATCCCCTTTAGTAAAGCCAGAAGGAATGAAGGAGAGTGGGGTAGTTAGAGGGAGAGGAATGAGTGTGGAAAAGACAAATGGTGAGAGTAGAAAGGTGAGAGAAGGAAATTTGTTCTGAGGCACTGAAATAGGGGAGATGGAAAGAGAGAGAGCGAGAAGAAGTGCAAAATAAACAGAGAAAAGTGTGGATAAACTAGTGAGAGGGAGGGGTGGTGGAGCGAAGCTAAAAGCTGAACAGTATATCTTTCCCCTTTGGAGAGAAGAAAACTATAGATTACTGGTCACAATGTGCTTGGCTGGGCATAAATGGAGAGATCTTGAAATAGTAGGTAGCATGTTCAGAGGTGGTGGGGATCAGGATGAACTAATCCAATGCTCAGGCTAGCTCTGGGTCGCACAATCAGCGCTCACGCTCCTTGTCCAAATCCTCGCTGGTGGTTTCTCCTACAAAAAAAAAACCAATGCCGATACGGAACCTTTGCTCACCAAGAGGTTAGTCACGCAACTTCACCGAGCTGGCATGGGATGCTTAGGTTGCTCCTCCTGGAAGGTCCAACATTTATCCTCACATCAGCATGTAGTAGTTTGATTGCAAGCGAAGGGCAGGGGTGGGTTAGCTTTATGGATAAAAGATAGAGGAAGAGCGCAACAGACAAACATAGAGGGGAGAGAAAGATGATGAAATCATTTCTTTTGGGGATGCGCTTTGCCTCCGAGGGTCAGATTCTGCTGAGGTTGTAGGAGTTATGCAGAGTCAGTGGAAGTAGATCACAACTTTTCACTAATACACAGGGTAGGTGGAGATCAATTAGCCTTATCTAAAAAACTACTAATGATAATACCAATGCAAAGCTTGCTGACAAGGCAAAGAACAAGATGAGAAAACAGAGTGATGGTGTAATGCATTTGTTAGTTGGAAGAAACAGCATTTCTGCAAACAAGGTGTCTAATGCTCTTTCCTTTCCCAAGCATATCTGGGAATTTCAATGCTGCATCCAGTCAGCACATAAGCAGATGGAAGCAGCAGCGCACACATAAAGCAGACAAAGGCCAAAACTCAATACTTACCTAAAGACCTAGTCCCTAAATCCTCACAGACTTTATCAACATTGCAGCTACATTGCCTGAGAGTCTGTGTTTATAAGGGGCTTGATATGGTATAAAAAGAGCAACGGGAGCACTATTGTCAAAGCACACATTGCCTGGAAACAATGCATCACCATTAATAAACAACAGAGAGAGGAAGGAATGCCACACTTCAACAATTTGACAGTCACCGCTTTAGGAGCTGTGTTGCTTGTATTAATCGCTCACTGTTTGTGACATTTATACATATTGTAGGGGGCATGACAGCAGGGATTTTCATCACCAGTTTTGCAGTAAACTAGGGGCAAGTCCTGCAGGAAAATTTGCAAATGTGCAGACTAATAGAAATGGAAGAAGTCTATGCCAGAGGCTTTTATGCAGTTGATGATCTGGTATTGGGACAGGCTTGTGTCCCAACACAGTTAATGGAAAAATGCTGTAGTCAGTGAGGGTGGACATTGGTACTAGGTCCAATATAGTGAACAGCATTTTTGCCCAGGTAGATCTAGTATTTGGCATGCATTTTCCCATTTATCAGATCCTGTAAAGAAACATCTGTATGAATGGCATGGAGTATACATTGCTGTCGTGAAAGGCTAAATTTTCAATCAACCAGTAGTGTTGCTGTCTGAATCTCACTAAACAGTGACTGAAAATCTAAAGAATTATTAAAAAATTAAATTAAAAAAGCCAGAAATAATGGAGATATGGGCTTTATTAGCCACAAAAGAAGTGGTGAAAGGTATTGTCTGATCATATCTGGGAGTTTCTGACTACTTACTTAGCCAATAATCAGATGAAAATTGAACATTTAAAACCTTTTAAGTTAGTGCTACTGTACTGTCTGACTTTTTGACTCAGGTATTTCCAGTCCTGTACTTTCCTAGAAATATGCACAACTACATATATTAAGCTAAACACAAATTGATCCTGACTACCCTTTAAGAACACACACACACACACACACATCCTTTCATCTCGGTCCCTTGCTCGTTTCAGTGGTCTCGTGGCGTAGGCGGATCAGCAAAGGTTATTGTTGAACACAGAAAGGAAAGGTCAGAAATCATGTTTAGTTTTCCTGGGGCCGCGAGGTAATTCCAGCCAGCAGATTGTGTTCGGACGAGCAAGCAGGCAGGGCAGGCCAGTGGTGGAGATGCTCGTGCAGAGGGAAGCGAGGCGGGGATGGGGACAAGGTTATCCAGTCAGCCGCTGCCTCTCAGCCCCTTCGCTGTCACCCTTAATAACACCCTCTCCCTTATCACTGCAACAATCACCTTGAGAAACAAACTTGTCTTCTTTGAGCGAGGGATGAAGATGGGGAAGAGGCGACCCTTGTATGCATCTGGTAGGACGTTCTCATTATAGTGACTCCACCTCTTCAGGGACAGACAGACTGCAGATCAATTTAATGCTCAATTCTCTGCACTTTAAGGTTAATCCCCCCCCCCCCCCCCCCCAACCCTCCCCATTCTTGCTCTGTTGCATTTTTTTTTTCCTCAGTACGGTTTGAAATCACCAAAACAAATAAATGATGCATTGGGTTTACTTACTAATAGCAAAATATCTGGATGTTGTGATGAAAACAGAAGTACACAGTCCAACGTATCTCATGTTCATATTGCAAGCAGATTAACAAAGATATTTCTAATATTTTTCTTTGTATTTTTTTTTTTTAATGAGGGAACTTTTTTCTTTTTTTCCACTTAATTTTTATTTACCTATTCAAAGATACCTGTTTGCACAAACTTAGGTAAAGCAGCCACATTCTATTGTATTTGGAAATGTACAGTAAGTTAGAAGGATTTTTAATTAACTAAATAATGGAAGTGATGTGAAACAGTTGAAGTATACATTCCCTCGATGCAAGCAGAAAATGCCAAGCCCATACCTGAGGCAGATAAACAAAAGCGTTGATTTGTGTGTGTGCAAGTGAGTGAACACTCTCTTCAGACTGTGATTGCAGTGGAGCTGAAGGAGGCCAAGCCAGGGCTCTGATTGGAGGACAGAGTCTTTGCAACCTTTGCCAAATCACTGCAATCACCCTTTTGCTTCTTCTCTTTGCTTTAATGACACCACTTCATGAGGAACCAGGCTCATCAAGCAACCCACACACATGCAAGCGCACACAATCTCCTACTTACACACTGTGAGGTCAGGATTGGCAGATTGGGCGGGGCACTGCAGGCCTCCGAACGGGGAGAGAAGGTCCATCAGCAGATGGGAGGAGATTAATGCAGACTGAGGATGCACATACACAGACAAATTTGTACAAACTCGCAAAACGTAACACTCATTCCACTTTCAGTGGAGATACTCTGTGCAATAGTTATGTGTTGGGTTTATATATATATATATATATATATATATATATATATATATATATATATATATATATATATATATATATATATATATATATATATATATATATATATATATATATATATTACAATTTACCCTCCTCCGGCTCTGAATTCTCTGTCCCATTTTTGTAAAACCTTTGCTCTTTACCTCCATGTGGAAAGAAAATGTCTTGTTGTATCACTTATAGAAGCCAAATGCTATCATTAGTAGCAGAAATGTAGAATGCAGACACTCATAATTACGTATCCACTTCTGTACACAGCTCATAGTGTAGTTTGCAGTTTATCAGGAATTCATACAGTTATTTTAAAGGGTTTAGTGTTCAGATTATGTATCTGCTTTTCCAGGTAAATTTCCGCATTTTAGTAAAAAAAATTATATTTCTGTTGATTTTTCATGGCCAAGTACATTAAAAGAGTATGAGTGTCATGGTAAATGGGAGAGCCAGATAGAAACTGTCACGGCAAAACTGTGCATCACAACAATTTCAGTCTAAAAAAGAGAAGGAAAAGTACTTCTGTCTCAATAAATTGATTTCCCACCTCCAGATGTATAAACATGTCAGATCATGTGTTTGAATAGTTTAAATATAAAATCAAAATTTTGGTGCAGGTACTATGAAAGTTGTAGAGTTTGAAGGATGCATGCAGCAGCATCAAGTTAGAAACAAAAAAAAAAAAAAACCACTGAAAAGAACAGTCAGCTGTAAAATTAGATCTGTATTCATTACAGTTCCTGTAACTCAGCTGGCTTTCTGTGTTTCTCCCTCCAATCGCTGCTTTCCTTTATCTCTCCATCTCTGGATATTAACTCCATTAGCCTCTCATATCACCCTCTGTCTCTCTTACTGTCAGTCACTTCTCTTAAATCACTGCACCACTGGACTGGAAAGGACACCTGCTCCAACCAAATGATTCTAGCACAGATATGGAAGCGGTGGATTAAAGAGAGATTAGCACTCCTACAGAATAAAAAAAAAAAAAAAAAAAAGTACAGTGTTTAGTGGTATATTGCATGAATGCTTCTCATATCTTTATTGTATATGATTTAAGCTTTGGCAGCTATTAAAGCAATGACAACAGACAAGGACATAGTACATAGGAAAAGAGAAGAATATAACGGGATGACATGCTTTTGATGCACCATTAGGGAATGCCAACGTTGGTTCAGTGGGCACCATAAAGAGGCTTTTAAATTAGGCCCAGCGATGTCTCACCTGCCTTTTCCATCTCACCTGCTGAAACAAAAAATAGTGTTGCGAACATGCACACGCTGTGACACACAGTCCCATGATTACCAACCCGCCCACGCTCCATCCACCCTATTTCCACCCATCTGCCAGTCAAACGAGCGCAGAGGTAATGGAGAGAGAAAAGCAGTCATTCTGGAGCTGTAAAACTGCTGCAGCTGAAACAATGATTGGGGTAACCTTTGCTTTGGTGCATAAAGGAAGAAGATGTTTTAATGTTATTCAGAAATGTTCACGTGTGTATGCATGCATTCCTGACTGCTCAATTGGTGCTGTTAGTGAAGCCATGCACAAGCTGCCCTGGTCTTACTGTGTTTTCTGGTCACTTATTAAGTAAGGTCGCTTTTCCTCTTATTATCCTCTTCTTCTCCCAGTAGATCTCTAAGATCTTGCTCCTAATTTATCTTTTCTTTTGAACTGACTCTTCCCGAACCCCATGTCACCGATGCATCTCTTGTTGAGGAAGAACTGGGGATAGAATCTGTGCAAAATAGCTCTTAAGCAGAACCCCATATGTTTCAGCTCTAAGGAGCTTGGGGCCAGGTCCAAACACAGGCCATCTTCACTGCCTTTTTACAATAAACATGAAGAAAAGCCCTGCTAAAGAACACAAAGGCAGTGGAGGTTTCATTGGGGAGTTAAGTAGGTGACGAACAAGCCTTTGCATGACTGCTATACCTTTGGCTGCGGGAACTCTGACCTGACACTTGAATCAATCTTATAGAACATGAACTTCAAAGAGCACTTTGATAGCGGAGGGAATTACTGGATGAGAGTTGAGAGCCAAACTGTCTTCTCATACTAGATTAGCTACTGAGTTGGACTTAGACTAATGACAGAGGTGGAGCACTGGTGAGATAAGGAGGAGATCCCCATCTGGAACAGATGTTATTTGCTGTAGAATGACAACAGCTGATAGAGATACACAGATATCTGTATTTTTTCCGTTATTATACCCCCTTCTACTTCTTCTCATGTTCAGTATCCCCCACAGCAATAAACTTGTCACAAAAGCCAAAACACGGAACGCCATTGCTTGAAATATAAATAAACCCATTCGTTACCTATTGATTTTCCTACCATTAGGGACGGGAATGACTTGGCTGTTGTTGATGTGGAAGATATTGTGGGTCAATATTGTGCTGCTCTTAAAAGCCACTGGGGATTTTCAAGAAATTCAGCAGGGGCTAAGAAAAGTGGCCAGTCTACAAGTCTAATATTAAGAAAATGTCTGGACTAGTTCAGCGACATCTGCCTGGCATTAATGTTATCAGGGAATCGGGGAGCAGTGCAGGCACAATGTGCTTCAGGGAAAGGTAGAGCCCTGGACAGCTGCCTGCATGGACTGCTGGCACACATCAACCTAATATGGTGGATTGAAGGCAGGGATTGACTCCTGAATGTTAAAATGAAACCTTAAAGATCTGTTGGGACCACGTTGGTCTTTTTACTTTCGGAGGAATGGGTGCTATTGTGAGACAATTTGTCTTTCTAATTTGAAATCTTGGTTTGAAAAGGCAATTCTGACAAAAGGACAAGTGGCCAGTAAAAGAGAGACGTGTTAAAAGAATAAAAGAGAGGGATGGAGTGATCTATGCTAGCTATACTGCAGCAATAGCTTCAAGAGATATTCCCTTTTCTCAGGTCAAGGAGGTACTGGAGGTTGAGATGCTCTGGGATGCCAAAGTCCCCGGTTTGCTGGCTGTCAGCCCCTTCGGATAGTTGCCACACACTTTCCTACTACCCTCCTTCTTCCATCCCTCTTGCCTACTGTTATTTTAGGAATCTATTCTTGGCCTGCCAGCATGTACAATCTGAATTATTTATCTTGAGAAATGGGATCCCGGCATGACTTTGTAACGGCGCTTTATTTGTACCATTTGAATTTATTGAAGTAGGCAAAGTGACCCAACCATTAAGAATTTGCCACACATCTCACCTGCAGTTCAGCTGAGCAGTGATGCAATTTTATCATTAAGGACAGATTTTTATCTTTATTTTGATTTATCATTACACTTCTCCAAATTTATTTGTCCAAATATAAAGATATATAGCCCACTGAAGAGGAAACAGACGAGGAAAACTCACTGATTTGCCACAAAATCTAATTAGACTTTGGAAGCATTTGTCATGTCATGTTAATGTATGTGATGATATATAACAATACGAGAAAGTATCCTTAGGCGTCATACTTTCGGTTGAATTTAACCTTCATATGACCCATTATTCTCGTGTCTGTGTCTGTGTACAACAGTCTCTGTTAGTAACCCACTTCTTAATGCCCTCCCTGTCTTTATTACACATGATGGGGAAACTTGCCTATTTCCATTCTTATCGCATGAGCCCACAAACAGAACATAAAAAGCAGTCAACAAAGAGCCGTGTCTCAGTATGAAATGAATGTGACCTACAACTTGAGAGAGCCGATGTACAGCAAGAGCACAGAGGAAACAAAGGGTTCTGTCAAAATTCGCTGCTATCTCACTAGTGTTGTCTGTGAAATCCTTTCTTCGCTCGTGTGGGCATGTCAAGCTGCCTTGCCTTCTATCTAGATGACATTAATGATAGGTGAAAGTGGGAATAATCAAAGCTCACAATATTTTACCCTTGATACAGATGCATATTCGTCTCGCAGAGGATATGGCCTCAGCGTTCAGCTCAGCTCAGATCTGACATTAGGATTCAACGCAACATTTCTCTCTCCATCTCGCTCATCTTGCTTTTCTCTGTCATTCCCCCGGCGCATTATGCCCCCCGCCTCTCCTGCCACACACACACACACACACACACACGCACACACACACACACACACACACACACACACACACACACACACACACACACACACACACACACACACACACACACACACACACACACACACAACCACCTACCTCTGTCCACCCAGCCTGCCTGGCTGACTGCAGCTAAAGGGTAAATGTAGCTCAGGGGAAGTGCGCTACCTCGAACACAAGGTCCTGAGGCTCACCATGTGACCTGGACACCCCCAACATCTTGCTCTTGCACTCTCTTTCTCCTCTTTGCCTTTTCTTCAGAGCACATCTCTTTATCTCCATCCACCTCGGCGACCTCATCCAGAGAGACTGATAGAACAAATCTTCGGGAGCAAATGGCTTTTCCGCCAAACATGGCTTACCTCAAAAGTTCAGTGATTTTGTAGAATACCAATGTTGACAGTGCAAAGTGACAATATGGCCTTCTTCTGGACAGGAAAATGTGCAGGAATTATGCAACAGGGAGCAGCAAATACCACGGTTTGTTAACTTTGACCTAATAATATTTGTACCTATGCAGAAGGAGAAAACCATAACAACAGCTAGTACTGAGTTCTTGTTTTCTTCTTTGACCATTTAACTGCAGATAATCATGATCATGTGACCGCATGGATAGTTTTAGATGCAAAAATACCATCCGCACCCAGCCAAAATGTATATAAAAGCCTAAATCAAAGAAAATGACTCAAACAAGCAGCCAATGTCACACCTAAACAGCCCCCCCCCAAAGAGTGCTGCATATCACCAACATTTCACCCTAAAAGTATGGAGTTACATCTAAGCCGTTTCAAGTGTGACTGAAGGTCTAAGCCGAACAGGTTAGGTTGCCGAGTGTAGACAACAGAAGGCTTTAATTGGAATATGCCTGTGTGAGGGCTTCCACTGTGTGTGTATGTGTGTGTGTGTGTGTGTGTGTGTGTGTGTGTGTGTGTGTGTGTGTGTCTGTACAAAGCGTTTGTGTATAACTGTGCGAGGCTGAATGGTACCTTTCAGAGTGGGGTGAGACCATGTGGTCAGTGCTGACTGCTTTGGAGGGAGGCAGGAGGCCCCAGCTGGTTCAGGGAGAAGAGCTCTCTGACAAGCCAAAGCAGTCTCACAGCCTGCCAACCAGTCTGACACACACACACACACACACACACACACACAGACAGAAACACTTAAAAGATCATAGTTTACTGAATAAAATTTTACACAATGCCTTACATCCAATTAGAAAGAGTCTTCCCACTACCAGTGTCGTTCTCTTCAGTCATCGCAACATGGCGTTTGTCAGTTTGTGCATGAATGTAAACAAAACCTGAGGAGAAGTGTGAAGTACACACACAGCCCTCCTGTTTACACGGGGATGGTTCCGCCTGCACCCACAGAGCTTACAGAGATTCAATCATTTCAGCTGACCTGCAGCCAGGATTTGGCGAAAATAGCCGTCTCCCTCCAACAAAATTGTCCAATATGCTTGAATGCAACGTGGGAAAAAAAAAAGAAAAAATCTTTATTTGTTAGCAGCCAGGTGCTGGCCCTGCAAATTATACATGAGAACAGCTCCTATTGATTCTCTCTTGTTTTTCTCTGTCTGATAACACATTGTTAGAGGTAAGTTGGTTCAGTGGATTCTCACAAATTGTTTTGTAAACACAGAGGAAAAAGAAGCAGTCTAGAAACTGTCACATGTGGTAAAATAAATTTTCTCAGCCCCGTAATTCCACATTTCTCTTTGATGCAATTTGTTGGCTTACTGCTGTTAAAAATGCCCCCACAAAAAACCCAGCCATTTTATTTAACAGTGAATGAAAGGACTAAATTAGATGTCATTTTCCCTGCTTTATGGCACAGCAAAACTACTTCCATCTCACTGTTCAGCTACAGCTGCCGTGAAATATTTGCAGTATCAGTAATGCTGATTGCTACTTCACCATCTATAACAAAGAACAACAGTTACTCAAACAATACATATTTGAAATTCATTTCTCCTGGGTTGTTGCAGCTCTATTTATTTTGACCTCCATCCCGCCACACGGTCCACTGGTTCTCTAGTGAAATCTGAAGTGTATCTCTAAATGCTGTGCAAGTGCTGCACAACTTGCACAAATTAACTGTGTTAAAGTGTATGTATGCCATTGATGGAGGGAAGGCTCACTGGAGGCACTGTGCTGCTTATCTGAACAGTAGCAGCGTGGACAGAATGATAAGGTACTCTAACCACATGTGTCCACTCTCTCTTAGCTGGCCATTTTTGCTGCGTTTCTCTTCCTGCAAGTAGTCTAAAGGGTAAGCTTCACCAGAGGCGATGTGTGAGTGGACGGAAAAGGAAAAATACAAACAAAAAACAAACAAACAAAAAAAAAACAAAACTGTGCTCTAAAAAGAATTTGTCATTTTAAACAAATTGGTCTGGAGAGAGTCAAACTGAGATCTTTCCTCCATTTAGTCCAACCTGTCAGAATGGACAGAAGAAAAAAAAATGCCTGATCCAAGTCTTACTCTCGATACCTGTAAAACCCGTAAACCTGTGAGAGGACCTAACAGCGTGTGGTCCCCAGTTCCTCCATTAGAGAGCTAGCTTGGCATTCAGAAGGAGTAATTGGCTGGATAGGGTTTCAGCAGGCTTAGCCACCCTGCTGGCACGACAACCCTGCCTGTCGCCATCCCTGAGTTGCTGCGCAGCTTGGCAGGAATGTAGAGCCAGCTCAACTACAGCTATGTTCCCATCAAAGCCTGTGGAGAATCTTGGGATGGCAGCAGCTGTTGTCCCAGGGGAGCTGGGGGAAATTCAGGGCCTCTGGTCATTAGTTGGAACCAGTGTGCTGGGACAAACCTAAGTCTTAGACAGCTGGGGAGACCTCCATCAACTCTCGTCCCTTCGTTCCCCCATCTAGCCGTGCTCCACATCCATGCCAAGAAAAAACGTGTATTGTCAGTCTTGATGCTGCATACAGACTTGCTCAAGACCAAAAAAATAAAAAAAAATAGTTTTCACTGTGCTTTTTGAGAAATATAGTTTGGAAAAAAATATTTTCAGTACAATATGTAGAGATTGTAGGACCATGGGCAGGAGTGCAGAGACTACAGGTACAGCTTAATGAACTTCCTCGTCTAGTTCTTTGCAGCCTGTTAACGTGCCATTTATTTCATTTAGGTAAGTTAAAGTAGGGTTGCCATGCAGGGCAGGGGGTCCTAAGGACCGGAACTGAGAAACACTGATTTAGTGGAAGAACTTGTTCTATTTTACTCATCACTTAACGAAGTCTCCAAGTCTCTTATTCTTGGAGGGTTGACTTTGGAAAGTAAGTCTAGGAAGAATTTGTGAAGCTCAACCAGAGGTGGCAATTCCTGGTCCAGAAAGTAAAAGTCCTGTCTTGCAGCTGTTCCGACCAGTCATCAACCGAGCTGAATTTAATGAGCAGAGTTTATTTGCCAGGTAAACAAGCCTGTTAGTGAAAACACCTGTTTAAATGTACAGGTAGACCCAAAAACATGGCAGGACTTTTACTTTCTGGACCAGGAATTGCCACCTCTGAGCTCAACGCACAATTAATTGTAAACAGACTGTACTTATAAAGTACTTTTCTAATCTTTTTGGCCACCAAAAGTTAAAAAATGAAGAAATAATTTTCAGATCTGCACTTTGATGTTAAATTCATAACTTGTGGTCTCATCACAATGTGAAACGCAAAGTGCTTCTGCACTTATTATGTTGTTTTTGCATAAACCAGGTAAGATAGGTTTTCGCAGGAAGCGTGACCTTGAAACGATCTAAGTCTGAATCCTGTAGATGTTTCCATTTGAGCATGTTTTTGTGTCTTTTCAGCGGGAGAATTATGCTGAATGAAAAATAGTCAAATGGGTGGGAACGCAGACACATTATTGGGTGCTTGAGAAACTGAGTGACACTGATAATTATGTGTATATCAAGCATCTTATTTTTGTGCTGATCCAGTGTGTGTGTGTGTGTGAGTATTCTGAGCATGTTGCAGTGCCATCTGACTTATGAGTCACTGACATTTGGTGTGTGCTGAGAAATAAGTCTCTGCTGAGAAGAGTGCAGAGAGCGTGCCTGTGTCTGTATGATACAGTATGCGAACATCTGGAGGGTCCCCGACATCACGTAGCTTTCGAACTCTGTCTGCGCTCATGATATGTTGCGCCGGCTTTTTATTATTGCTCATGACGGAACATGCATAATACATATTTTCTTATCACTTTTTATGGATTAGGTGCAAAGCAGTCTGGATAGGGAATACTCCATTGTTGCAGGGATATATTAGAGGTCATGTAAATATGATAGGCATTAAATCTAAACACTTTCGGAGGCCGCTGCATGCCAACGAGCAGTGTGTTGCTTTAAACACAGCATTTAAATGAGCTACTGAGATTCAACTGTCATGGAAGAATTGAAGGCATGTAGAAGAAAAACTGCCAACTGTTAACATATGTGTAGTATAGACACTATAGAAACATGTTTTAATAAAAGCTGTGTTAGGAAAATCTGTAAAAAAAAACAAAACATTAAATTACATACATGGTAGTTGTAATCTGTTTTTTGAGTATCAAACGCTTTGAGCCTACTACACACTGCAGTGGCTTAGATCAACTTGACTTCCTGTCAGATGCATTGCTTGCAAAAAAAAAAAAAGAGTCAGGTAAACAAACACATAGACAGTAGAAAGGTGGATTGTGATGCAGGGGAGGTTTTGGGAGTGTCTCAGGGTGTTTTGACATCATTTTCCCCACTGTTACTCAATACTACAGATGATTGCGTTTCAGTATTTCTCCGACTCAGAAGCACCCTGCTGTTCGAGCGTTGTTCCATCTTTGAACAAGCAGTACATATTTTTCAAAAGCAGCATCACAAATCAAAATCTGTCTTGATCTTAATTCCTAAATGACATAGAAGTGATGGAATATGCAGAATAACGTCTTCATTTATTGTTTTGGCAGATTTTGTCTGATGCTGCCACCAGAAATCAAAGCTTAGGCTGCGCGTGGAATGTTTCCATTTAATTCACAAAGACTTTTACTGTACGTGATGAACTGCTCCATGGAACTCTGCACACATGCCCGAGAGATAGCATTTACTTTTACCTCTCTCACTGCATTTCCTCTGTTGGCTTTGCATGCATTGTTAAATGGGACTGATGGAAGCACCCTGTCCATTACTTACCGCATTGCCTGGCTAATTTCTGTGCTCTTACAAGTACAAAGATGTCAAGCTGGAGCAGCAAGCTTACCTTGGCTTCCCCTGAGACCATTAATCCTTTGGCTGGTGTCGTCCCCGCCTGCACTGCCTCACCTGGTTCACATCACAGCCAGCAAACTGCTGTTCCCAGCCATTTTTCCGGTCTATCTATCTGTTCTGGTTCCAAGTCAGCTCCTATCACCGACAAATTCTGATTACAGCAGACGAGTAAAATAACTATTTAGGGAAACTGGCATGCTTCCTGTAGGCAGGTTTTTTTTTTTTTTCTTTAAAGATTTTTGTTGCCTGTCTTTGCATGCATGCATTTCGGAGAGAGGGGGAAGTTTTTGTGTAAGGACAAGCTAATAAAGTAGCCCAAAAAAAAAACTTCAGCAAAGATCTGTCAACATAACCTTCAAACAATTCTGCTTTTGCGATGAAGAATTGAAGAAATAATAGAGTGTCTCCAAGAAAGTACCCAACAAAACAGAATCCACCACCAGTTAAGACTGGTGACAGTCATGAGAGAAAATGTCTCCCATAGTCATAGATTTCTAAAGGCTGAGAAGAATGAGCTCTTGGATCACAAATCAGTGAAGGTTCGCTCTGTGGATACTGACATTTTACTGTACGCCTACATTTTGGAGCCACTTTGGTTGACCTGTGACCACTGAAATCCTCTTCATTGATCTTTGAGTATTGCAGTGAGCACATACCTGCTGTTAAAATCTTTTTATCTAGTGGGCATCATCAAACAAGCATATTTTCATTTGGAAGCTGAAGGCTCATGTTTCATATATTTTTCTTTTGGTTATATTATCTCCATATTTAATTGATTAGAAAATCTTGAAACCAAAATATTTAAGCCTCAGGCAAAGAAATTGCGCAAGTGTTTTCAGCTCTCTGTGAAGGCTCAGCTTCTACTTAAGCTAAAATTCTGCTTTATATGCTTCGTTTAGGAAGCTGGAGAACTATCATGCATGCTCAGATGATTTATCAAGGATACCCAGCATTTCTACACGCATTTATCAGCAACAATAACAAAAAACACCCAGTTAGTAGCTCTGCTCTTCACTTATTACTGGAGTTCTTTGTTTCTTTGCTTTATCATCACAACCAGACTTTGTATTTTCTGACAGACTTTTGTATAACTGCAGTTTCTGCTTTAGAAACCAGCAAAAGTGCCTCTGTATCATTACAGCCAATTCACTGCATGCATCACTATACATGTTTTATATATCAAAGTAAGTTTATGCAAATAACGCACCCACCAGACGGATAGCTCCATTGTTACAGGCCAGGGTGATCAAATGAAATTTCATTTGGAAGTAACTCTGTTTTTGCTAAACTCACTTTGTTTGATCTTATTTCTGTGTCTGTAATGATGAAGCATAATATTTAGTTATTTACACCAACTAGATCAGCTGATTATTTGCTAAATCTTCTAAGCATACACAACCATATCTTTATATGTCATTTATTTTTATTTTTCTGATCATGAAAGATGTTTAGAAAGTCATCTCAAAAGCACATTTCCCACCATGGTAAACAGTGATTTCTTTATTTATTTATCCTTTGTCAATAAAGTGTCAGAATAACAGAAACAGGGGCAATAAATAATAATGAACTTTATGGCTTTTAGAATGCATTGATCTTAAGTAATAATAAATCTAATATAATCTGTTAATGAACCTAAAGAAGTGCTCAGAGCATTTATTTCAGTCATTGCTGTAATTATTTTATTCTAGCATGAAGATGATATTAAAATGAAAAATGAACTTTCTCAGAGCAGCTTTTCTTTTTCTTTATCTATCGTCTTTGTCTAAGATTCCAAATCTTTGACCTGACATTTACTTGTACTATTTCAGAATGGAGGAACAAATCTTCATCCAGCATTGAATTGTAGGAATGGAGGCAGTAGTTTGGGTAAAGGACAATGAGGAGACTGGACTGTAGATTACCTTTGCAATTTCAAGAGAGAATTCAGCTTATAATGATCCAGGATGTTCCCGGGAAAGGTCAGCTGAAATTGCAACAAGCGTAATTAGTATCTTATCAATAATGCATCCAAGAGTTCAGCGGGTATGCAGTCGCTGACTGTGTGTTTGAGTTTGTGTGAATATGTGGGAATGTGTGCTTGCTTTGCATGACAAGTGTTTGAGTCTGTCCATATAAACACCTGTGTGCAGGGATGCCCACTAAGAGTTCCTCATATGACACTCATTAACATAAAAAAAACCCTTCATGGCACTCAGGGGAGCAGCTAATGGCATTAACATTCAGATCACCAGCAGCAAACTATGCAGTGCACTGCAATGGGATAGACATAACTAGTGACAGCACTGATGGAAAACTTCAAGAGACACATTGATCACTAAGTCAATTGCTATTGATTGCAGTGTCAAAATGAGAGGCTATAAGGTGGTTGGAGGGTGGCATATGAGATAAGTGTATACTTTGCATGAAACATGGAGAAAATATTGGAGAATTATGCAGAATCAGTATCAGCTTCCATGCAGTCACCAGCTAA
This sequence comes from Telmatherina bonti, assembly GCF_933228915.1. Taxonomy (NCBI): domain Eukaryota; kingdom Metazoa; phylum Chordata; class Actinopteri; order Atheriniformes; family Telmatherinidae; genus Telmatherina; species Telmatherina bonti. Next base: position 27,109,606 of record NC_136626.1, read on the forward strand.
TTATCTAGCAGTGGAATATATTCCCTAAAGCACTGTCTAAGTTCAAGCACACTCTATATGGCTACTGTTTAATGTCAAGTCCTGTCTAAGTGGAACATCATCATACTCCCATACATCATACTTTGTCTTGCATCCTTCAGGAGATTTATGGAAACTAGACCTGGTGCTGCACAATGGATGCAGCATCAGGAATAGCAAATATTCGCTTTCTCTAAAGCGAAAAAAAATCCCCTGATCACTGGTTAAATATGGTCTTAAAATGATTTAATTCACCCTCAAATGATTCTTTAAATGCAATATAATGTATCCAACAAGAGCTAAACCAATATGCAGAAGCACAAGACTTCAGCTACCAAGTTTGAGTTGGATACTGCTAACAAAATGCAGTTAAAAACCTGCTTGTCATCAACTTTGATTGCTTCTATAAACCCGGAAGCTTTGTCAGTTTGTTCATCCGAAGCATTCAGTTGTGTTTCCGCACAACACCACAGGCATCAACCACATATTACATAAGCACTTGTTGATGCCATCACGAGTAGGTTTGTAACGCCATTTCCAAACAATCCGGAGTCCATTATTCTTCAGTGGAAAATATTATTTACATACATTGCAGCCACTTTACAGCCACTAGACCTGGACATTTTTGTTCGTATTTTGTGTCAAATATAAGGAAATCTCTTCAGCATCTGAAGCTTGGCTGGAATGGGTCAGGCAACAGGATGTTGATCCACAGCACAAACATCTATAATAGATTAGCTTAAGATCAAAATAATCAGAGACTTGCAATGGCACAGGCAAAATCCGGCATGTACAAAGCTGTAAATAAATGCGACTTCAAAACTCAATGACTGAAGGAGCACTACAAAGAAGAGTGGACCTGCATCCATCTATGTCAGTATGAGAAACTGATCACAGAATATCATTCATGCAGATGCCGATTAGTTCAAGTAGTTGCTGATGATAGTGGTTATAAGCTGTTGAATGATGAGGTCCACATGCTTTTTGCACATTACATTACTTTGCACATGTCTTTTTAAATGAATGATGACATGGTGTTATAGTTGCGCTTATCTAATTTTAAGATTCTTTTCTTTATGTCCTGATACCTGAAATTGTCAAAGGACGTGCTACGTTTTTCATAGCAGTTGAGGCAGAGATAAATTGCATAAACTATTGTGTAATGTTTTTATTTGCTCATTTTCTGCATTGGTGGTTGTCATTTAGAAAATCCTATAGATGGGAAAAAAAAGGAGAGCAGATGTAATAACTCTCGTAATGATTCTACATGCACCTTTTCTATTTATTTTCTATTTCATAGATTTAATTTTACATGATTGCCTCATAGATATGATCAAAAATGATAATCGTTTTTGCTCAACTTCTCGCTGATGACAGTTTTCTACTTTCAAGTGGCACATGAACATAGGAGCTGATAATGTATCACCAAAGGATCTCAGTCAGTTCCTATAAGTAAAATATTAAGTTAATATAGAGAAAGTTGAGTAGCTTGCATAATTCATCAGGCAGGTTCTCAGTCAGACACTGATTCAATGATAAAGAGATCTGGATTGAAGTATAAATGACTTCGCTGACAAACCCTTTCTCTTACCTTCTCCTCCTCTGGCAGGTGTAGTATGTAAACTCTTAGGATCGTGGTGAGATGGTATGTGTGAAGAAGAGATGCGTCTCATATATGTCAATGGAGTTAGAGAGTGGAAGGGTGGTGGGAAGGCGTCTTGAGTGGACCTTTGGATATTCGTTTGCATACAAGTTCATGTGTGTGAGTTTGCAGTATTGCTGCGTGTGATGTACTGATCCCAGGTCCTTTGGCCCCTGCCTGTTGATAAGTTGCTGCAGAACGCATGAACAGGGGAAACGGGAACCAAGCGAGATGAATGTGATTGGATTGCCGGCCGAGTGCAGCCTCTCCCATCTGTCTCAGAGTCTGCCATCCCATCTCACAGGCAGCGGGAGGTAATTGGGTTCATTGTTCTCACCGCAGGATCCCCTGGATTGAAAGCTTCATTATCTGGATAACCATGAATGTAAATGAACCACACGTATGCAGTAGGGTAATGGGGAAGAATAGATCACTGCTCGCTACAATCACAACACACAGCACATCTCCGAACGTCCCCAACAGCCATGTGTTTTTCTTTTCTTTTTTTTTTTTTTTTTTTGCTATCACGTTCTGAAATACCCTCACATAAGCAAGCGCGTTTACAGTCTCATTATTCCTGTCCTTCCCCATCCATAAATACACATTTTTAGTCTTTGGTAATGTAAAAAAATCAAGAGTTAACTCTAGGCTAGCTTTCTAAAGGCCTTGTTATGTTTCTTTGTGTGTTTGTCTGTAGAGAAAGAGGCTTGCTTCTGTCCTAACACACAGACAAAAAAAAAAACTGGTTCAGACTACAGACATTGTTTGAGTCAGTTGCCCAGAGTTAAACTTTCATGGTTCCACCTTACACAGATGTAAGTGACAACATTGTGATGAGCTGCTTAGCACACTATATTTGCATTTATGTTCGCATGAGTGGATGCAAAGCACCCAAAATGGCATACACAATGACATTGTACCATACCTTTTTTTTTTTTTTTTTTATGCAAAACCAATGTACAATGGTAACCCAGGCACTTCTTTCTCCTCAATTTTGGTAGAGTGTGTTTGTGGGTGAATGTTAGGGTTAGTCTTTGGTCAGTCACATCCCAGCTGATGACCACTGTACTGCACTGAGCTCTTAAATCATCTTCCTTTTGAAAATGAGGAGCTCACAGATAAGCCTAACTACTCTCAGATCTCCTTGCAAATCCATCAGTTAGTTGCAGATGTGATCTGCATTTCAGATTACTGCAATTTAAGCATGTCGGGAAATCAGCCAAATCTGGTCTCCGATGGGTACTACAGTTTTTAATTTGCTTTCGAAGAGGGATCTGGTCTGACCTGGGATGGCTGTCTACAGAGAGAAGACTGCATCTTTAAATGAATTATCACTTTCTATCCCCCTGGATTCATTCTCTCTATTTTCATTCAGGAGAAGAAAAAAAAAAAAAAAAAAAGGTGAGCTGAAAGATGAACGTTGGAAGTATGCACAGTAATACGGAAGGAAACCACTCTGAAAAGAAAAGTCCTCAGTGACGTCTACTGTGTTGTGGGTTAATGTTGAGACTGAAGATTTGACACAGGAGAGGAGAGCAGTGTGGAGCAAAGTGCCGTCCTTACAGACTATGCCATGCTGTGCCTTTGCGTGGATTGTAGAGCCCTGTCAGATTGTGTTTACTTTTCTGAAGGACGTTTCACCTCTGGAAGCCCGGGAATGAATGGAGAACTCATTTCTCCAACAGAGACCAGTCAATCATTCCACATTTATTTTCCTCTCTCGCAGTGACCTCTCCCCAGCCAGGCGAACAATGGCACCTTCGGAAACTGCAGATGTCTATGGCTCAATGCAAGGCCTTATGGACCAGACACATCAATACTGATGAAAAAAAAAATCTTACCAGAGAGCAGGCAGTTTTTCTGTATGGGCATGGCTTAATATACTTACTGTCTTATTGTAAGACTAAAATTCTCCGTACGAGCATGCATTTGTATGTTTTGCTGCACAAGAACAGATGAGCTGCTTCATGAAAAAAGGGTTTGAAGCTTAGCATGGCTGCATAGTTAATGTCATGACTCTGGTCTGGCAGATGGCAGAAACAGTTAGGGATCTCATTAGATCAACCAAGCATCTATGCCTCGTTTCAAAACCTTTCATTAAAGTTCCATTGCTGGAGTACCACCATCTCATAATATTGGTCAAAGTCAAGAGAGGGTATAGCAAAGTGTTGAAATTTTGCATGTGAGTGAAACTGGTGCATCTAATCAGGAGAGATAGGAAACTATGTGCATGTGTGGTGCACTGCAGTCTGTACTGTATCTGTGTTAGCTTGGGTCTTTACATCTACAATATGTGTTTTCATTTATCTGTGTGCTGTGCTGGCGTGGGTGTGATGAGTGATGAATCCTTGCCGAGCATAGCTAACAGGATTTTAATGGTCACAGAGCACATTTTGTACCATTTGCCTTGTAATTAACTGGAATTTGTTCAGCACAAATGCGCTGCAAGCGTGGGAAACTAAAAAAAAAAAAGTCTTCCAGAGCAAATTATTGACAGTTGGTGAAGAAGGCTGATTTTTCTCTTTGTAGGTCAAAGATTTAAATTGTGTTCATGTTAACTGTTATTTTATTTGTATTATCTTTAATCACACAGAAGCTAAACAGACCATATAGGAAACCTCACCCTGCTGCTTGGTAGTCCAAATCAACACGAATGTTTTATTGGTTTTTAAGCATATTTAAAATGAGTTTACATACAACATATAGTTGAGGGCATTGAGCTAATCACTGCAGAAGAAAAAGCCTTCTTACAAATGATGCTGAGCACTCAAAGGCTTCCCAATTGCTGGCTGACAGCAGTCATTACAAAGAAGAAGGGCATCGCTGTAGAAGGGATGATCTGACACAAAGCAATAGACACTGCAGAGTGAAACAACTCTCTTTAAAGGCACATTTCTGCTACCAAGTGAAGATACCATTATCTTTGATGGTGATTGATGCTATTTGAAAGAGATAGGGAAGGAAAAATTTCTGACATTCTGCTCTTGGCCTGCTTTTTTGGCACATTTCAGTGATTATATGCAGCCTACTGCAGCTCACAGTTGTACAGCTGAATGTCACAGTTTACCAGGAATCGCTCCACATGTTAACATGGAGAGACGGAGCATAGAACAGACCTAAAGTTATTAAGTGTAAGCACTATTTTCTATCTATACAAGCAATGTCCAGAAAATAAACATTGCAAGCAAATGTCTTTAAAAGTCTAAAACTATTGAGAAAGATAAAATTCATGTCTTTTTTTTTATCTTCTTTTGATTAAAAGCAGTACATTATCAGGGGGAGAGACCATTATTATGATCCCACACCATATGATATCATAGACTCTTGATACAATTACAAGAGTTATACACGATAAAAGAGATGGAGCACATCACAAGGCACCACCAGGAAACAAACTTTTCAAAGGCCAGATGCAGAACACAGACCGGATACTTTCGCCCAGGCAGATTTGGTTTGGGTTTCTGTGTACAGAGCATCACTGATCAACACCTCAGGAAAGCAATCAACAGAACTATTATGCACTGTGATCACCCCCTGCCCAATCATATCACCTAATGGAGGCCAGCGCCCACAGGTGTCTGGTAGATGGTGCTTTGCTGGGATCTGTGGAACAGAAAACCAAGCCATTTACTGTGAATACAGGAGCCTCAGAAGTAGCTCCTTGCCTCAGGGTGCAAAATACTTGAAAATAAGCTCCTGGTTGCTTTGATGTGTATGTGTGCAACAAATCTAAAGGCATTTCAAGTAGTACTGCCTTTGAGCCAAGGACAACTCTAAATAGTCTCTTAGAGCTGAAGATGGGTGAGCTGGGGAGGAAGGTTAAGTAAAAAAATAAATAAATAAATAAATCAAGAAATATAATATCTTTTCTGATGGTTGCATTACCATAATGTACACTTCATACACTTGCTGGGAGGCGTAATCCCAGAAGGTTGTTGTTTTGTTTTGTTTTTTCTTAAGATGGCTATCATGGATATCTGGAGCACCACTGGCTTATTGTTCTTCCACTCATGAGTGAAGACAATTGTCTTGGGAGGCTCTCCTAATGAGAAGATGAGTTTTATATAAGGGAACATAACATCTCTGTGCAACACTCAATCCTGTTTAACAGCTCTAATATGATGGAAGAAAACAGTTCTGGAGCAAATTAAGTGAGTGGTTTATAACATCATGTCTCTTCACAGCTATTTCACTTTGTATTGCTGCTGCATTAAAGGCTCTGTTCTGCATGACAATCTGCTGTTGTTGTTGCTGCTCGACACTTATTTGTCACAGCAGATAAGGCATCAAGCAGCCCAAACACTGATTGCATGTCTCCGAGCCTGAAAATTGCCCACCAACGCACAAAACTACATAGAGGAAGATGTAAAAATACATCTAAAAGATAAGATTATCACGGAGGAGCAACATCTAGAATATAAATGTGCAGCTGAAGTTAAAGATGGAAACATACGATGAAAGCAGTGAAAGAATAAGACTGATGGAACGGAGGACTTGACGATGTCAGGCAGAGCAAGAAGACATGGTTCTAGGCTACAGCAGACAGGAGGGAAAGCGTGATGGCATACAGTAAAAAGAGGCTTCCCACTTATTCCATCTACATGGTAGGATTCATGCAGCACACTGCAGAGAATCCCAGGAGGTCTGAATGGCACACAACATCTGAAAAGACCTCAATTTTTAAATAGGAGGGTTACTAAACTGCTGTAACCATTGCTTTTCAAGTTTCCTTTTGCCTCAAAAAAAGGAGAGGAAAAATAACATTTCACAATCTCTGAACCTTGAAAGCTTTCTTTTGCTCCAAAAATGGGAAAAAAGGAAAGGAAAAATTCCAGACTTTCATGCTTCAACAGTTATTTGCCCGTCTTTTTTTCCTCCGGCCAGTCAGTCCCCTCCCTTTATTTTTCGCTCAAACACAAGTTAAGGTGCCTGTCTCAGATGTATGTATTGGAGAGTGGACTTAAAGACAACTTCAGTGAAACAACATTGCAAAGAGTACAACAACATAACATATGTGCATGTAGATCAGAGTTTATACTTACTATTGAAGCCATTTGCAATTATGCTCAGCTTAACAACAGAATCCATAAAACCATCTCTGAATTTCCATGTTAGCTCACACATTGTGCATTTCATACTCTCCTTTTTTGTAGCCAAACATGCTTTCCTGCTAATTACAGCACTAATGGATACTAAGATCCTTCCAGGCTGTCATATAGTGAGACTATGAACTGTGTGAATGTTTGTGTATCCAGTTTGTTATGTGTTATAAGGCTGCAACTAAGAAGTATTTTAATTTAATTAGATATTGGAGGGTTAGAAAATTATATGTCAATCGTGCCGTTATATGTGAAAGATAAGGTAATTTATCTAAATACCTCTAAATTAGTCTGCTGACTAATCAAGCAGTTGAATTTTTTCAGTTCTATAGTCATTCTAGTCTCTCCAACAACCACCTACAATAAGACAGAAAATGCTTATATGGATAAATGCAAATGTATTGTGGTGGCTACTTTCATTTCATTTGAGCATCAGTTGTGACTAGAATTACGCTCCTTTGTTATTTGAAGTTTTTATTTGGTCCTTTAAAAAATGTAAAACAAACAAACAGCAACAACTAAAATGAAAAGAAAAAAGTATATTCCTCACTTGGCCCACTAAGCCTGGTGTTGGTGTCGAATGTTTGCCTGAGAGGTTGGATGAGAGTATTTTATATGTTTATCTCTGTGAGTATGTGTGAAAACATGAGTGGATGTGTTCCACTTTGCATGGGTGAATTATATGTTTTTGTCTTTGAAGGCTTGTTTTTAACCTTGTTTTAGTTTTGCTTTTGATACTGTAAAGCACTTTGTGCTGCTTTTGTATGAAAAGTGCTATAGAAATAAATTTTGATTGATTAATTATCACGAACATGTAATATGTCAAAATTGTCTAAGTGCAAAATGTATGCACTTAGGCGGCAGAGGATAAGTATCACATTGTCTACAACAGGCTTCTGAGCAATATTTTATAACAAAGTGATGCAAAGGGTGTCAGAAATGATACTTATCAAATATGACAATAAAAGGTTAAACCATCTGTAGTTCTGCAGCTTTCCCAGTTCCTGCAATTATTTTAACATATTCTAATATCATGTAAACAGTAACCTCATTTAATGTTTACATGCTGTTGTCTTCAGTCTGGCTTTTTTTGGAGTCCACATGTCCTGAACATTTTGTTTTCACAGGAGCAAAAATCTGTTTTTAAAAGATAGCATTTGGAGGACATCACACCAGCCCAGCATGTAACAATGTACTGTAACTCTAATCATAAGCAGCCGAGACTGAGATGAGAGTAAAGCAGAAAAATGAAAAGCTGTTGATTCAGATTTGGTTCTGTAAATCAGTTCTGCAAATATGGTCTTGTTTTTGTAATGTTCTTTGGAGGCTAATATAGATAAGGTAGTTGTTTAAATTGTTGTGAAACTGCTATATTTGGCACTATGGAATGATGTATCTATTACACATCCTGCAGTGAAGCTTTATTGAGCTGATTTTGTCTTAATGGTAATTAAATCATTTAGTATCAGTTATGATAATGACAATGGATTTGATTTATACAGCACTTTTCTGAACACTCTGAGCACTTTACAGAGAATTCATCATTTATTTGGTTCACATTCACACTTCTATAATGATAAGCTACATATGTGGCCACAACACGGAAGCCAATCCACGCCAGCAGCCTCTACGATGACCAATAAATGTTCAAATTCATAAACCAGTGTTGCCAGTACTGGAGGAAACGCTGCGTTCCAGTTGTCTCAGAAATCTGAGCAGCCCAGAGTAGATGCCAGTAGTTGCCAGTCCAGTTGCACCAACTCAGAAAAAATAAACTCCTCCAAAATAGCCAGTTTGTGAGCTAAAGGAAGAAAATCATGTGCACCATGGCAACACCAGTCGCTTTAGCTGAACAGCCTATGATTAATAAACTAATCGTACTGACATGATTTTTCTTACGGACAAGACGTCACAGCAACATAACAGCCGATAAAAACAACTCACTGCTGTTCACACTGGAAACTTACGGACACAAAATACATTATAAAGAGTTTTAATAAAGACAGTAATGGACTACAAGAGGTACTGAGCCATGTTTAAATCTGGAAGCTCACCGTCCTCTTAAACTTGAAAGTTCCCAGTTCGGACACCTGGAACATCCAGAACGCTCTGTAAGATGGGTGAAGAGTCTTGCCCACAAGAACAATGACAGGTTGACTGGGATGAAGTGTTATTCAAATCCCCAACCTTCCATTACTGGACAACCCACTCTACCACCAGAGCCAATTTCATCCTGTTATGAGAGTGTGTGGGAGAGAAAAAAAAAAGAAGCATTTAATTTCTTACATTTGTTTACATAATGTGTCCCTCAAACTCTTACTCAAACAGCAACTCCACTGAATCGATAACATGAATTTTGATGCAAACTGCAGGTGAAATAATGATGAAAAAATCTCATTGACTTTATTGTGAAGTCTTAAATGTTAATATTTGTAAAACTGCATCAATCTAATTATTTATTTATGTGTTTTTTTTACACTCTAAGACTAATTCTGGGATTATTTACCTATTTGTTGGAAATGTTTAACGACATAAACGGTAAGGTGAGTATGATTAAAAAAGAATTTAACTCCTGTAGAGTAGGAGAATATTGTTGTAAAACTAGCTTAATTAATATGTTTACAGAAAGAAATACTTTATAGAAGTTACATATGTTTTAATAAAACACATAATACAGTACTTTTGATTGTAATGAGTTTTGCATATAACAGTGGGATTATATGTGAGTACGTGCAGACAATCCTATGATTAATTGTGATACAAATTTTTATTTGTTGCTGTATTATTTCATCTTAAACATGGTGTAATTTTATTTTTCTGTTCCTCGGGAGTTAGGAACTAGAGACTTACTGAGTATTTGCTTCTTCTTCATGAAAGCATAGATGATGCTTTTTCAGTCTCGGAGAGCGAGGCCTCCATCACCGGCTGCTATGACAACGGAACTTATTCTCTCCCTCCTGTTTCCCCATTATCCATGTCTTTGATGTCTGTAGGGCAAAGTTGGGGCTGTTATTCTGGGTCAGATATTTTTTTAAGCCTGTGGGGGCACCTGAATTATTCCCAAGTAACACCACTGATTAAGGATTTAATTTAGACCTGGAAAGGGCACACATGCCATGATCCTACAGGCCACATTGTTGTGTTGTCAACATCAGTAATGGATGAGTTTTGCCTTAGGCAGAGGGAAAGGCAGAGATCTCTTTGCTCCTTTTTTCACACAAGGTATGACAAGAATTGGAAGGAAATTACAGTCTGTTCTGGTTATTGACATTTGTGCAGATTGGCTGTGCTGCAGCAGTCTTCTGCAGAGGCAACAAAGGTTTTTTGTTTTTTTTTTGGGCTTTGCCCGAAGAAAACATGTATTTATGTGCCAAGTTTTTATTGTCTTTCCTTTTACAAAAACAGTTTGAAATCCGTACAAAGAGGAGCCAACGTGTGTCAGAGGTGGAGGTTAAAAACTGTGATATTCCAACGCCATTTCTGCAAACACTTGAAACTCGGAAGGGAGCTCAGACTGTGCATCTGGGTCAGTGGCTACTTCTGCAGACAGTGAAAGTGCCAGTATTTTACTTTAAGTGATTTTTTCCAGAGAGTGATTTTCCAAAACAATGATGCTCTTCAGTTTTGCTAGAGAAAAAAAAAAGGCAGCTATTGCCATCCTTCAGTTCAGAGGGTTTTACTTCCAGCTGCATTGATTTCTTTTGTAGCTGCAGGTCAGTGAAAGGAAATTGAATTGGAAATTGTAGAAACACTCTATTATTTCATTTTCTGGCATTTATATATTTTTTTTCCCTCCCCTTTTATATTTTCGGAAGTCAACTCCGAAACGAAAGGGCAGTTGTTGTGAAAACAGCTGAATGACGGCTCCGACTTTGACTTCTCTAATAAAACTGTCTTCAAAAGCAGAAGGTTACATTTACTCCTGTGGTTTCAGACCGCATTGGTTTACATTTATGAGATCTCTTTGTCCATGTCTCTGCTGTCTCCCTCTCAGTGCAGATAGCTTAGCTCTACTTTTACGAGGAGAACATTGGGTCAAAATTAGTCGGATTGCTTGCAGGGATAAAATACCTTTGGGGTTGGGGTGAGATATTAGAGCAATATTGCGGTGAGAAGAGGTCATTTTGGGGGATTCTGGGAAGAAAGATGTTCACAGCGTTGGTATGACAGTATTAATATTCATCAGCTGTGAAGCATCAGTCTGAAATATTACGGATACATTTCTAAGTTTTATTTACAACAGTACATGCATGCAATGTCTATATGGTTACAGCACATTTTGCTTCAGCTGTACTTGTTCATAAAACATTTTCCATATAAAGCACCAATATCTAAATACCACAACCAAATATATATATATATATATATATATATATATATATATATATATTGAAAGAATATATATATATATATATATATATATATATATATATATATATATATATATATATATATATATATATATATATGTATCCGTATGTATATATATATATGTAAAAAAAAACAAAAAACACCTCACTTAAAATATATGAAATGTCACAAAAGAACAAGTAGTAATTAATGGTTGAATGCCATATCCTGCACTGTGCAGAGATGTCAAAGCAAGCAAACAAAAGAAGTCCACTGACTGATGCTCTTAAAAGTGTTTGCATTGTTTTTCAGCTGGAAACACAGCTGACAAAGTGGCTGCATTTAAACTCAGCAATGTTTACATCAACGATTGAGTGTTGGAAGGGAAAAATTCCAAATATCAAAGTTAGCTTCATTCAGTCTCATCAACCGCTGTTAAATCCAAGGTCAGTTTTAAAAGACACTTTTCATTTTGGGTATCAAAAATGTGCAAACCATCCACACACACATTACATACTTACAAGTACTATTATTATAAATGAAAGGATATGTCTATTTAGACTAGAGGTGGGAAGAAATTCTGTCCTGGATTCTCCCAAACATTTCACATATAGTAATAATAGTATGTTTATTCTCTTTGGAGAGAAATGGTTTGAAAAGTTCTTGTGTGTGTGTGTGTGTGTGTGTGTGTGTGTTCGTGCGGTTCCAACATGTCTTCAGATAGATTTGGCACATAGTCTCCAGCTTTCCCATGAGCAGCTGGATCAACCAGTAAAGCACTTAATAAATTAGTTATGTGTCAAATGCTTGTTCTGTGTTAAATACACTAGAAATATTTTGGCCACAGATATTTGTGTCAGTGTCTGGGAAATGTAGGAAATACAGGGGGAAATGAAATGAAAACCTATGATGGATGTAGGAAAGTGTTTTTTGTTTTTTAATAAGACAGTGTGTAGAATACAAAACTAAGGGCTACTACCTTGAGAACTGTTTCTGTTTTAACAAGCCCTGAATATATTTATTCAGTTCTGTTTTACAGGAATTTAATTAGGGTTTCTCTCTTCGGCCATTTAAATCATGGTAAGCTGAACTCGGTATCGTAGCAACAGTAACCATGGGAACAAAACCCTGTGGAGAGGTCAACATGATGGCCTCCACTTGGCCTCTTTGTATGAAGGCTTACATGTTGATTCATTCAGTTTTATAGCCACTTTTGCTAAATAAAATCCTCTTTCAAATGGAAAACAGGAACATAATTCATGCCTTCATTCTTTCAATATTTACTCTGAGGTGTTGTGCAACAGAATAGAGAAGGGATGTATTTTTATATTGCACAACACAGATTTGAATACAGATCATAATAGGTCACGGCGACATCAGCCGTAATTTCTTCTGTACTTTTCCCACTCCTCTCTCTTGTTACCTTTCTATCTCCTCTTGTATCCCTCTTTTTCCCTCCTGTGTGAGGATCAAATGTCAGCTTGCGTCTTTATGGGACAAATGCTCTGGGGACCCCCAATTGGTAAGTGTGTACAATGACTAATCAGAGGCAAAGCAGCTGCCCTTAAAATGATGAATTGAATAAACTAATTTTAGATAATCCCTCAATGTATTGGACCTCGCTGACAGCAATTATTGGTATTTGAAGTGCACACACTCCCTGTCTTTGACTTTTGACAGTCATTTCACTAAACAACCAAAACACCCCACCCCAGCAAAGGTGCTGTTATTGATAAAGCACTGATGGAGCGCTAAGAAGATTAAAATATACTAGCTCTACAAGACTGTGCTGCCTGACAAGCATGCTTTGCCATAACTATGTCCAGAAAATGACACAGAGTGACATTACCTGAGCATGAGCAACACTTACCAGGCTAGATATATAACACAAGCTATAATGGATGATTTGAAAAAAAAAAAAAAAAAAAAAAAAACATGGTTTATGTTTAGTAGGTCTTTGCTCATACAAGTCCATGTCTTCTAAGAGCTTTACCAGTTAAAACTCTGTTCTAGTGTTGATGCCTAACCTTTCCCCCCTAAAGCTCCTTAATGTGTTCTGTCAACATGGTTGTCTCCTGCAGATTAACACTGTCAGGCAGTTGTAGAGTGAAGAGGATGGCATGCTGCTTTCACAGCAATGAAAGAAACTTTTGAGAAATCAGTCTGATGTGCTCCATCAGTGTATTCTGAAACCCTAAAATAAGCCAACTCTCTGAAGTCCACAAAATCTGAATCAATAAATCAAGACTTGCCAGTGTTTCTGTATGCTTACGTCATCTCTACAGTCTGTTTGAGGCTCTTTGGGAGTGAATGAAGAGGAATAGTGCTTCATTAATTACAACTTTTGCTGGAATGGTTACGGGGAATTGACATTCTTTGAGTTGTGTCATAATATATCAGGAAAATATGTCAAAGAAGCCTTTGGATATTGATTTTTCTAATATTTCTTTGGCTTGAAGTTTTTCTTTTTTGTATTATATTGTTGGTGCAATAGATTTGCAAAGCATCTTAATGTTTTATATTTGCAGGTTTTTGCATGATGGCTATATGAACTGGAGGTTCAGTGGTACCATGTTTGCTTCAAGTCTGGAAACCAAATTGGATAAAACTGGCATAGCAAATTAAATTAATAAATGGGTAAATCTACTTAGATGTAAAGATAAAGCTAATTTAACCGTACAGCTCACTAATTAACTATAACTCGATGACAACAGTTTTTTTTTCCCAGAATGCTTGGGGATATGTTTCTACTCGTGCTGGCTACATTGTTTCCTTTCTCCTAAAGCTGGATCCGGTCATGTCTCCCATCTTTTTATAGTTTTGCATGAAACTCAAAAGATCAGTAGATGCAAGTCCTGCAAGTAGATAAAGAGAACACAGCTGACCAAGTTAAACGACAATTAAAATCTCAGTTACTTATTAAGTGAGGAAGCATAGATAGCATGACATTCTTAGAATATAAAATGTTTGTAAATGTTAACTTTCAGTATTTCATGTGACTCATTGAAACACAGCGATATGCTTTGTAAATAATTGTGACCTTTCATGGAGCAATTATTGGGCGAGAGGCAGGGTACACCCTGGACAGATCGCCAGTCTATCACAGGGCCAACACAGAAAGGCAGACAACCGTTCACCCTCGCTTTGGACAGTGGGAGGAAGCCAGAGTACCCGGACAGAACACACACATACACGGGGAGAACATGCAAACGGACCCAGGAAGGCCACCGTTTGAGGCCACAGTTCTAACCACTACGCCACCGTGCAGCCCCCAGTCATGCAAACTTTTGTGATCCTGTGCAGTAATTTTTTAACTTAAGAAAAATTATTTAGACAAAGAACAAAAAAAGGCCTTTAGTTCCTTAAAAGTATTATTTGGGTCCTTGATACCTTGAAGATTATAATGTACTTTGTTCTTTATTTGTAATTTGGGGAGGTGAAAAGAGCTCCTAACTTTCTTCCATTTGTTCAGAATCCATCTGGCAGTGGACCGAAGGAGTCTGATAAGGATCGATAACCCCTTTTCTGAGCTTTTCAGAAATGTATTTGTGCCAGCACGAGTTATTAAAGTCCAGACTGTAATAGATCCCTTTTCTTTTAAAAAAAAAAAAAGATCCATTTGATTGATAACACCTCATTCTAATTTTTAAAGGAATTGACTAACTGTTTGCGCAATTTATCCATTTTTGTGCTTGCCACTTAAAAAAAACAACAACACTCCAGTATCTGCGATCTGTTTGTGTGGTCAGTCAGGGTAGCAGCACTGTCACTTCAGGCGACTGGATAAAGAGCATAAAGATCCACAGGAGCTTCCTAGCAGACCGGGAGCTGCTGTCGCCTTCTTCCCTCCATGCATTTTTCATCACACACTCCCTTTTTTTATACTATTTAGCTTTTCCCTCCCCTCTAAACTTCCATGTGGTGCGTGCTGACATGGCATTTCTCATCCTTGAACACAGAGCCCTCTGGTACTCAGTGTACTAGAGTTGGTGCACGTTTGTGTGCCAGTGCGAGTTTGTGCACGTACAAGTGAATATTAGGGGGGCGCTACTCTCGCTCATTTACCCCAATCTTCCTCCTTCTCACATGGTCACTTCACACTGAATATAATCCCACAGTCCCACAGGCAAGCGGGAAATAGAGGGAGACAGCTCGTACGCAAAGTCCATTTAGTCAGCTGCCAGCAACCATACTACAAAATAGTCGAGACTCCACACACAGATAGGATCATCTTAAATTATTCTGAGCGGAAATTTAAATTTAATTTTGTTTTGGCCCTAAGCAATGGGAAAAACTGGCGGGGTGAGATCAGTAAAGGTCAGGGGGAATTAAAATGCTTACTGTTAGGTTTGTCAGTGAGAGAAAGTGAGAGCTAAGAGGAGATAGAGGGCTGGAGGAAAAGGCCATCTGCCTGATAGTTAGTCTGAGTCTGATGAGAGAGAAAAGTCAGTCGTTTTGCAGCATAATGCCATTAGGTACAAGCTTGACAGTGTGGAATTTCTGCACTATCTATCATATTTCTGTTTTCTGATAAGACTTTCTGCATTCAAAATCAAAAAGTAAGGTTGCTTTGCAGTTCAGTGCTCTCATCAACACGGTGAAAGCTTCGAAATACATATTTATGCATGAGAGTACTTAGGATGGTGCACGCTGTCAATAAATGGATCTGATGCATGTTGCTCTCTCAGGATTAGTTATTAAAAAAAAACGTTTTTGTTTTCTTGTTTTTTGAATGGCAATAATGACTTCAGGGTACTCATCTAGTGAGGTCTACTTTGTTTTTACCCTTTGTACTGAATATCTTGTAGGCCAGTTTACAATATTTTCTTTCCTCCAACATGAGTAAAAGGAAAGCAAACATGTCAGACAGAGTTCCTGCCTTGGTTCTGATTTTCTGCTCTGCTTATTGATGTTTACTTTATTCAATATCAAAGAAATATCCTAGAAATGAAAACAAATGGACTGTCAGGAAGATTGCTGGCCGCTCCTCATATAACTGTGCGAAATTGCGTGTTCTTTTTTTTCCTTGTTATTGTTTCCCAAAGACTCACTTATATGCTGTTGCCTCTGCATTTCTAAATGCACGTCTGTGCAGCTTTTTACTCTAGAAAAAATGAATCAGAAAACTCTTACTTATGAAGTGTCAGTTAGCCTGCACTTGTCGTGGATGTCTATATCTCTGGTTTATTAAATTATGCACAGGCCAGAGAATATTCATTTGATTTAATGTTATAGCTTCTCATGACATTTTATACTAAAAGAGATAACTGAGATTTTGATTGTTGTGTTGACAATTCTTGCATGTTATATTTCACCCCAGTGAATTATTCTGACTAATGTGCAGCAAGAGATCAACCCACTTCTAAGACATGTGAAGCTGTTTCGCTTGATGCCCTGTATCGCTGATGCTGCCTGCAAACTTTGCAAACTTTTCTTCTCATGCTGATAATGAAAGACAGAACTTGCACTTCTATTTTCAGCAGCAAGGCAGCTGGAATGTACATCCTCCTCGTACCTTCACTCATTGTTCTCGTTTATTTTCATCACCAGTGAAATACAAAACAAGATATGTAGTGGAGAACCTGCAGCAGTTCATTAGTATCCTTGTGCAGAGCTCTGTGAAAATATACAATATAAGATGATGTGATTATTCAGACAAGCAGGGATAACAAAAATGAGAAAAGAGTGTAAAGCAGCCTCATACATATGCTTGCCGTATACATATGCTTGCCGTAGGCCCCCTAAAAGACTACAGCTGTCCCGGATTATGAAAAGCTTTCAGTTACAATCACATCGTCTGAAAAGGTGCTGATTGACCTTCTAGCCTAATTAAAGTGTGCCATCACCAAAAGAGAGCAGATTAGACAGCTTGGCTGTCAGTGTGACTGACAGGGTTAGGCTCTCCCCCTGCAGTCACAGCAGCACTACAGAAGCTGTGCATACAAAAAGCTCATGGCAGGAAAAAGTATAAAAGCTCCAAGTTTAGCATCTTGCTTCCTATCAAAAATCAGGTCCTACTAATAAATAATATGGAAATTAATAAATATATAAGTATACCAGTGACATGCTTTAGGCCTTATGTATTTATTTTTGCATTTGCAGCTTTACCTCATACATCATTTCGCCCACTATCTCATAACTGTTAACACTGCAGGTTTTTTTTAGAGTAAAAAAAAAACCAACAAAACTCTGCACTGAGCTGGAGTTTCTGCAAACCAAAGCTGCCGGCTGATGTCATATACATATAGAGCAAATCTGAATCCGCTTTCAACAAGGTCTAGCCAGGTGAGTGCTCAAGTGCACCCTATATTCCCCTACAGCTCTTCCACTTCTGGCTGGGGTAAAGCTGACATGCAGGGTGGCCTGTAAGCCTCTTTTGTCCATGTGCAGCATAGTCATCTGCCAGCTCAGTTGCTCTTGCAGACAAAGCTTCAGAGAGCTGGCCAGTAGACTGGTACATCCTCACTCTCTGTTGAGCTGGTGCTGGGCATGGCACCCAGCTCTATATCTCCTAAGCCTCTCCCATTTGCTTTGTTCTCCCTCTTGTACATTGTTTTCTTCTCAAAACATATATATATATATATATATATATATATATATATATATATATATATATATATATATATATATATATATATATATATATATATACAAATATATATATATATATATATATATATATTTTTTTTTTTATTTATTTATTTTTTTTTGTTTTTGTTTTTCACACTTTTCTTGTTTTTTAGTATGGTAATTGAGCTACACTGACTGCCGACATTATCTCTCTGCATGGGTAATAGAGTCTCACGCAAGAACAGGAAATGGCCATGGTTCACAGCACAAAATATTGCAGTTTCAGAAAAAATGTTAAAAAATGTAAAGACTGTCAAGTTACCACGCTTTCTGAGGTACAAATGATACGATAACTGTGTTTTGCGTTATGTGAAACTATTGTGTATGCTCAGAAATTGCAAAATTACACATTTTCAAGCTTCCAGAAACATTACTTCTGTCTTTGTTGCAAATTTTCACATTCTTAAGTTGCACATTAAGTTGCAAAACTATGACAAAGTGATATTGAAAAAGTATTACATATAAAAAAGACACACTCATTCTGAAGCAGGATCGTGTCGATGGTGCCATTACAACATGGACTGTCGAGCAAAAAAATTAAGTTTGAATCGCGGCCTTTCATTTTCTACTTTGCTGTCGGTTGCAGTCGGTTAGGCGCATATATATTACAAAATGCACGGGTTTGCATCATTTCACCTGAACCTTTCCCAGCAAAGAAAAACAACTTGTGAAGAAAAATTATACAATTTTTGCACTTTTACTGTAGAAGTAGATTTTCTGACATGTGGATGACTATATTTGAACATGTTTTCATGAGATTGAGCTTTCATGGGGTCTTTTTTTATATGTAAATGGCAGTATTAGGCAGAAAAAATTATACTAATGAAGGATAAATAAGGGCATGATTTCAAATAAGACCCACTTTGCCTCAATAAGAATGAAGTTTATTGTCTCTCGCCATAATTCATCTTGTCCCTCTTTAGATGGGAAAAGGTAATTATTTGAGAACAACCATGAAAGCTAATGAGTTACCATGAAGCTAACCCAAATAGCAATCCCAAAATAATCACCAAGGGCTATCAGAAAAAGAAAAAGAGACTGGGGCACTAAAGCACAGCAAACAGGCCACCGTAAAAAAATGTTGGGGAACAGAAAGACAAAATATATCAAAGAGATGAGGAACTGTAATGCAAGGATAAGGACTGAAGGAGAGAGAAGTTGAGTGTATTAAAGTATATGGGGATTGGTTGAAGGGGTTGGCCAAGGAAGTGTGTCCACCATCACTTTTATAAATCAATGTCAGTGGAGCAAATGTTAAAATAATTAAGAGACAGAATAACGCTGTGCTAAAACAGGTGCAATCTGCTGTATGGAAACACAGTGGGGATGATAAGGAAGAATAGCACTACATGGTATGCTGGAAAATGTGGGAAGAAAAATTCATAACATAACGGATGCCAAAATGTCCTTCAGATGGCATTATGAAAGCAGACAATATAAATAGTGCTGCCATATTGTAAATGTTTATGTACAGTAGCTTCATATGCACATTGCGCAGCACTTCCAGGATTTATGGCCGCAGCCGTAATGCACTGAAGTCGACACAAAGCTGTGAGTAATATTTCACATTTGTTATCATATTGAGAGTAAATTTGCTGAGACGTATATGGTGAAGATAAAATATTTTAAGCATTTTCTCCTGCCGTTCTGCTCTTTTCTGAGGTTTGAGAGTAAGCCTTAAGCTGGACGACAAACGCGCTTAACCTGCAACACCAATTCATGGCAACACTTACACACTCGCACTCCCAAGAAGTTTATATTCTTTATGGAATGGAGAACCAAGTTACAGATCTGTAACTTCACGTACAAGGCCTCCAGCTGGGGCATCATGCATCTGAAACCTCCCAGCCAGCCGCACTGAACAGAGCCATTAGATCACACTAATATATAATATCTTTGTTCTCTGGAGAATATCGAATGACATACAGGAGGTCCCGCTTGTGCTGGATGTGTATTTTTTGTCTGTGTTTGTGTGTGTACGCATCTGAGCATGTAGAGACTCTTGGGTGAGTCTTTCAGGTGTCATATATAATATCCATCATTGTATCTGCCAGAGGCTCAGAGTGAATTCATGATCACTGGTCTCCAAATCCCCTCTGAGCTGGAAGCGAGCCGGTTGGTGTGCATCGAGGTCGTGTGTACTGTAGGAATGCAGAAGCGCTCGCTTCCTGCTAGCCCGCTGTTCGTTAACACATTACAGTTTGATGTCAAGCTCTTTGGCCCCGTTAAAACGCCATAAGCCATGTGATGCAACCATTACCAAATGCTGCCTCCTACTCGATGCTGTGATGTTTGTTTGCTGAAGCTTTTTTGCCTCTTGATGTTGTGTTTGCTATCATACAGAACACTGATAACTGTACATACTGTACGTCTTCCTGTGTGTCCCTGCTGATGTAGCGGCTTCTATTTGCAAGCTGTTCAGTGAATCTTAATTTGTGCTTGAGAGTGTTTTTGTATCATTTTACAGATACTTGTTTGAAGTAAGCCACATGTTTGCAGGATGTATGTGATCAAGAAAGCATTTTTTATGTTTTTACATGGAAATGCAGTGAAAGGAAAACTATTTCCAGAAGAGTGTTAAGTGAGGGGGGTTGCTTTATTACAACAGCATTTTTATTACAGCCTTGCATTCAGTGCTATATGGCCATTCAGGATGAGCGAGCAATGGGCAGCTTTGACACTATAATGATTAAATGATGGCATGAGCTCAATGCAGTGTCGATACAGGTGCTGTGTGAGTTGGAAAAGCAGATCTGCTGTTGAAGAAGGCATGTCAATAATCAATTATAGACTGAAAACACAGATAAGCAAGGCTCTGGATGTTATGGTTGAACCGGGCAAGCATTTCTATATCTGACATGTTTAATAGTCATATATAATCAGTCAGTCAATTTTATTTGTCATTCTTTATTCATTCAGATATGTTTCAACAGAAGTGTGGAAATTGAACATCAGGGAGCTCCCGGTTTGATGGCTTTTCACTGAGAACTGCGGTATTGTTCCCTTTGCGGCGCTGTTTCCAAGCAACATCTCTGAAGTTGTGAGGGAAACAGGCACTAATAAGCTACCTCATTAGGGCGGGCGCATGGTAGGCCTTTACGGTTTGTGCTGTCAACTCAGTGGGTTAGAATGCACACTTCAAAAGACAGCTGCAGATACAATGCATACACACTGGAGTGCTAATATAGTTTAGAAATTGGGAAGCAAACTATTCTATCAACCCACATTTCTTGCTGAGTTAAAGGTGTCTTAGTGGAACCTGCAATCCGGGTTCCTTCTGAAATGATTATGACAGAGCGCGCTGCCGTCGTCTCTCTGGTGGTAACGCAGTACATAAAAGGCTCATTATCCAGGAGTTAATTTGGCGAGGGTTTCTAACCCTAAGGCCTTGCCAAAACTCAGACTCCCTCCATCATTGGTCCTAGCCAGTCCTATCACTGATGGAAAGGATGTTCTTAGCACACCAAAACACAGCAGGACACACACTCATGTACACCATCTCATTAATGCAAAAACAACCCTAGTTAGATCCGTATATGTAATAAATTGGATTAAATTCCACTGGCTAAGCACTGTGATCTCGTAGGGTTAATTAATTTCAGTCCATTCTGTCTATGTTTTTTCTGCTTGAACACATGCTGACACTGTTATTGTGTGGCATCCTGCTCATTGGAGAAGCATAATAGGCTCATGAAGGAGGGAGAGGAAGCGGCAATGTTTCCCTCAACACAGTGATTTAGATTCTTTCTTCCTTTCTTTCAATAAGTAAGTATGCTTCAGTGGCTTGCTGTAATATGGTAGATCTTTCCTCACTATGTCCTCTCTCCAGCTCTTATCTTCCCGTCCAAATGACAAAACCTGGATGACTTCTCAGGGCCCCCCTTTCTGCCTGGATGCTATCTCATTTGGTTTTAATATATTTATCCATTCATTATTGTTCCCTTTTATCGTCCAGCTAATATTGTTCATAATTTGTCCTTATCTGCAAGCCTGACAGTCAAATTTACACTCCCGCTCAGCAGACAGATGGAAAAATGACCCCCTCCCGGCCCCTCCCTCCCCAACTCCTCTCCTCCCTTCATTCATCTCCTCCCCTCCAAACTCCAATGAAACATGACTGACAGTCGGCTGTATAAGTAGTTGTCATAGCAACCTACCCATCCTTCTGTGGGTACTTTTTGTCTATGGCACTCACTCTCCTTCTATCACAATATCCCTCTTACTGCCTCCATTCTCTCTCTCTCTCTTTTGCTGTTGCAATGATTGAGAAGGAGGCCGACGGAGAAAAGAAATGTGAAAATGAGAGAGTGCCCAAAGAAGTTGGTATGCTTTCCTTCAGCCCTCCACTACTCAAGCTGCATACTGCTCCTTCTCAGTGTTCTGTCCTTCCCTCATGCTCCATACCACTGACAATGATTTACCAACTCCGGTGGCGTTGCTCCTTCATCCATCCTGGCTTATCAAGGACTGCAGGACTGGATGCCCAGCATCTTACTGTATGGGCACATCACTCTGGCTCCCAAACACATTCACTCTCTCCGCCTATCCTCTTCTTTCTCTCTGCTCACCCTAATTCACTCTTTCTCTCTTTGTTCTCCTGTTCCCCAAAAAAAAAAAAAACAAAAAAAAAAAAAAAAAACGAATATGCTGTCCCATTGCTATTCCATAAGCCTTAGTTGACTGTCCAAATCCTCAGCAGTGTAATCATGGAACGCGATGTAATAAGTCTCCAGCATAGTGGTCGGTGGGGCAGATGGTGTATGCGTACTGTATGAGCTGCAGATCCTTCAACCTTCCAGCAGAAATAAACATTGTTTTGCCAAAGTAAGTGTTTAAAAATGTTCAACACATGCTCAGAAAAAGAAGGAAAGATAAGTTTGGTGATTGTTGTCATGCATGTGCTGCAATAATTAGATTATGGCAGAATATATTACTGATTTAGTTTGCCACTAAAGAGCTTAAATTGATTAGAAAAGCTTCAACTAGACCTAGAATTTTTGTGTAAGTATAGGCAGGTAGCACACTGCCAAGTTATTATTCTGAAGTTTCATTTCCAATGCATTTATTCCAAAGAAGCATCTGTTTAGTAAATTAAATATGATGGGGGCGGGGTGAGTTTTGGGACACCAGAGGTGTGTCACAATGAAGTTCCATGGAGTACTGTGCCAGAATGAGCTGTAACTGAATTCTAATGTCAGCATGCTTTACAGTTTCACAGTAAATGCGCTGACTGTTACAGGACCCCCTGAATGGTTTAAGTGATTATACTTCACATCAAATACTGCAGAGCCGTGAATTTTCAAATTTCAAGAATATTCATGTTAACAAGGCTTATTATATAAAAAAAAACAACTCATAAGAGGCCTAAGAAGGTGTCTTATTTGAAATAATCTGTACAGTAAAAGTTACTGACAACTGAAGAGTAGCAGTAGACAGGAATGAAGGACAAGAAAAACAGCATTTGCAATAAATTACATATGAATGTTTCCACAAGTGCAGAATGTGTCAGTGCTGGGAGTTTCATTCCTGTTCTTGCTTCCTTTAATATTTTGCTTTTGCTCTGTGAAGCACTTGTGTCAGTGTTTTGAAAAACACGATTTGGATAACAATGAGTTGAGATCTGCAAACATATTATCCAGGAGAAAACAATTTTCACGCCATCACTTTAGCTGGATGCCACAGTTCAAAGCAGCATCGTATGAGAGAGAGGCTGCATTTCATCGCAGGGACACTCAAATTGAGATCAAACTGCATATTCACGACAAACGCTCCACAAAAACTGAATTCAGCTGAACATGGTTCAGCAGGTTCAGAGACCACATGTATGAAACCCTGAACATTTTCATGTTTTATTTTTTGGCATTAGCCATGAATGGATACAGACACTCTCAAAATCAGTCATTTGCATGGAAAAACATTGTTGCACCGCAACTGAATCGATGCGACAATGAGAGCAAGAACATTGAAACGGAGGCAATCATCGGGAAAGCAGGGATAATTAAATCTGCTTCATTTCTAGGGCTTAGTCTTGGAATCATAAACAGAACCAAAACTGCTACATGGAAAAATATAACAGAAGAGATCAGTTTTCTAAAAGTCCAAAAAAGCAGCCTGTGGAGGGTAATATGTAATAATAATACAATAGATAAAAGATAACCTTATCATGGTTGGATAAGAAACATTAACTCATACATGGATGGTATTTATGCTAAAGATGAAGGCCTATTTTATGCCAGAATATCACAATAACCTCTAAATATTTAAACAACCATGATGTAAATCCCAGGATGCCCAAGTCCGGTCGTCAGGATCTACTATTCTGTAACTTAGATACATCCCTTCTTCATCACACCTGAATCAAATGGCTGAATTCCCTCATCTGCAGGTCATTCAGCTCTGCAGAGGCCTAGTAATGAGCCATTCATTTGATTCAGATGGGTTGGAGAAGGGACACGTCTACAATAAAAGTTGTAGAATAGTAGATCTTGTGTGCCTCACTTGGGCACCTCTGATCTAAAGGATTCAGCTAGAACTCATATGTAGGTTAGTATTTATTAAAAAAGATCATATGAAAAATAAACACAACAAATAAAAATAGCAAGTACATCATTTTAAACAAGCTTTAAAAAAAAACAAAAAACTGTCATGTCAACTTTTTTTTATTTTACTTTAATATGAGACTTTTATTGGTCTAAAAAAATGTAGACATGTAGAGATGTACACATCCACACCATGCTAGTAGCAGTTTCGGCATAGAGAAAAGGCATGTTTTTATGTGTGTGTGTGTGTGTTTTTCAGTGTGTATGCATAAGGTTTATGTCCCGTAAAAAGTGCAGGATAAAGATTACTTGTCAGAGTAAGCACGGCAACGCTTACAACAGAACCATTCTGTTCAGTTTAGAGCAAAATCATGTAGCTAACACTACAGTAGTAAATAACAGAAATACAGTTTGAAGCTAAATTATTTGTGGTGTATTACAGCTCATAATTCAGCTGCGGCTAAGCGAGTGATTAGCAGCAACTGCAATTGCAACTAGCAGCAGTTTAGCAATTAGCAGCGGTCTAACTGAAATCAGATAAGGTGGCTTAGGACGCCGTTGTGTTGCTGCGATTGGTGAATGGAAGCTGGCAACAGCAGCAGTCAGCAGTACTCACATAGGTCTGTGAGAAAAAGTCAATACCGTGTAGTTACAAGATAGTTAACACAGGGGCACGCACTCATGTGTATACTATGTGTGTGGTCATGGTGGGAGAGCTGTTATCTCTAATCCGCTGCATCAGTGTAGCAAGGCTATCCTAGTTTCTGGTTTCTGCTTGCAATTTTTTTCTCCTCTCCTTTGTCCACTTTGTCTCTTTTTTTCCCTTCCCCTGTTAGATATGTGTAAATGACTGTAGGTGTTTTGCACTCTGCGCCTATTTGCACACTCCCTGTGTGCTGCGCTGTTGCAGATAAATGAGATAATGTTTCTACTGGTGATGAACACAAGACCTGAATTCCCGATGGAGCATTTTATTTGAGAGCAGCCAGAGCAGACGCTTAGACAGTGAAAAAAGATTGTGTAACTGATCTGTTGCCTTGCATTGTTCACTTATTCGTAACGCCTACTTATGTTCCAGATCATGTGTGCCACCTCTCTCTCAGCAACAGATCTCCTGCTAAATATTATAAGAAAGAAATTTGTCATAATGTCACAACTTCCATTCATTGCTGGCAACTCCTGCCTATAGCTAAGATTAGCCTCAGGTATAACACAAAAAGAGAGCAGGCTAAACATGATTCCAGTGTTCGAGGCTTTTGTAGAGTTCAAATGAGGTAACATTACAGAGGTTTGTGATATAAAGCTACCAATAGTCCCTTTCTGGTTAATGCCCTCTAATTATTCCATATGGCAAACAGTTAGCAATCTTTAGGCAGATAGATACAATAAGTCTTATGGTTTTTTTTTTTTAGATATTTCAAAAGGAAGCCGTTAACAGTGTCATATGAAACTGATAAAGGTCATGGACTGTTTCGGCACTTGTCACACTCCTATTACCTACTTGAAGAGGGATGTCAAAGTGAAAGCAAGAACAGAAAGGACTTAAAAGGGAACTGTGGTAACGTGAGTGACTCATTGTGTTCCTTTCTGTCTGCGTTGCAGGACTATATGTGAGATCTGGTCTGGTGATATTTCAGGAAAAATCTTTGTATCTCAGCCCCATCCCCCCCTCCATCCTTGACTCATCTCCCCTATCCAACCTCAGAATTTATATTCTCCCTCCAGCAAAAGGAAGGACCATCTTGGCCTTTCATTTTCCAGTTCAGGGCTTTCCTTTTTTTGCAGATAAATGCTCTCCAATCCACCCTGACAGATGTCACATTGCATCACTTCCATTTTGATACATAGCCTCTGATCCTGCCACTTGCAATAAGGAGCCAGCACCAGGGACGCCCCTCCCTAGACAACGCTCTGACACGGGTGATTATTTTAAAGGTGCATCACTGATGGTGCTGAGTGGTGAAACTGTAGCTGGATGCCATGTCCACATAAACTCTCTGCCAGGCCTGTTG
Source organism: Telmatherina bonti (assembly GCF_933228915.1). NCBI lineage: Eukaryota > Metazoa > Chordata > Actinopteri > Atheriniformes > Telmatherinidae > Telmatherina > Telmatherina bonti. The sequence goes on from NC_136626.1 coordinate 27,135,896, forward strand.
CTGGAATCGGGGGTCTAGGCTTGTGCTTGGGTCAAGGAAAAACAATCGCATGACACACTGAGTGGTCGTCACAGATCACCGTGACACGAGGCAAAACTTCTGGCAGGGATTTATGCTGCTTCACAGCAGCGGCTGCTAGTCCCGTCTCTCACTCGGTCTCTGCACTGTGACTTCATGGGTCACAGTTGGAGAAACAACCCGTATAAAGGGAAGGTTTTAATGCTTCCGCTGCAAGCAGAGACACGCTGCACAGTAGCATTAATCATACAGTGCCAGAGTACATCAGTAAACACAGTGTGTCAGGTCAAGGTAAAGATCAGATCCCACAGCATTTAACAGGACTCAATAGTATACAGGCTATCTATTGAAAAGTCAGCGTTATTCATGGCATGTCTCACAGCCCTCGGCGCTCGCTGGAGAGACACGCCATTGTTCACTGAAAAGCACACTGAAATATTTCTCTGGCTACACAAAAAAACACTGGATCAGCAGCAATTAGTAGAGTAAGAGAGAGATAAAGAGAGGGAGGGAGGGAGGACAGCAGTTGAAAAAGAATGAGGGGAGGAAAAATGTAGAATCAGCGAGAGGAAAAAAGGAAAGCAGGAAAAAGAGAGGGATGAGAAAAAATGAGAAGAAATGAGAGGAGCAGAAGCAGCGAGTAAGAGAAAGAAAGAAATTGAGTTTCCAGCCAGCGCAGCTTGGTGTGTAGGAGGTTGGAGCTGCCTGGAGCCCCTCATGCTTTTAAACGACCAAAGACTCATTCATTGTCTTGAGGTTGGGCTGCATGTGTGTGTGTGTGTGTGTGTGTGTGTGTGTGAAACCTTTTCATCACTCTACTATTTCACTACTTTCTCTTCTTTCTTTATTCCAGCCTCTGACCACACATTTACCCCTCGCAGCTATAGCACATGTGGCCATATGGGACTGAACCCACTTATACTAAGATTGATCAGTGGAAGAAAAAAAGCTAAAGGAATGTGATTCAAGCCAAAATCTCACTGAATAAACACCACCGTACCTGTGAACATATAAATATGTGTACTCTCTGGGGAAAAAGAGATTTCATTTTAACATCTTGCTGCTGTAATGACAATGTTTCACGTTATCAGCCTGCTTTCAAATTGGTTTCATAATTGAGGTCAGTAATGTAACCTTGTGTCTCTATTTTTTTTTTTTTTTTTTTTTTTGTTTCAGAAGACAGGAAGTTGTTTGTTGGGATGCTGAACAAACAGCAGACTGAGGAAGATGTTTACCGCCTCTTTGAACCATATGGAGTCATTGAGGAGTGCACTGTGCTAAGAGGTCCTGACGGAAACAGCAAAGGTAGGAGCCTTGATACAGCTGTCAGTATTATTTAGGCCACTGACAGACAATTGTGTGTGTGTGTGTGTGTGTGTGTGTGTGTGTGTGTGTGTGTGTGTGTGCTTCTACATCAGCAAGCCTATATAATTCATGTGTGACATATGAATCATATATAGGTCAAGTAGCTTGTTTAGATAATTAGAAATGCTTGAACACTGTGCTTTTTGATGAGCGAGACAACAAAGCAGTTTGCTTATGTCTGACTTTACTGGCTGATGAAAGCCACTTAAGTTTTGCTGAAAGTTTGGATCCTGTATGTGGTAACAAAAGAACACACAGAAAATATAAATAGGGGGCTTTAGGAAACACAATTATGAACATTGGAAATGAAAAACCATGTGTAATGTCACAACTGGTTATTTCAAGCTGCCCATTTTGAGCATATTGGCAGCAATACATTAAGAATAGCTTTTGTTGATGTTTTTTTTTTTTCTTTTTAAATATGTTGCAACATTGCAAATGTTTTGGAGCTGAGAAGATGCATTACTATAATTCTGCAAATGGAATTTACCAGAGAGCAACACTGTTAAGACATGTGCATAATGCTGTTTGGTATTGTCTTGCTTTAATAAGCAATGACGAGCTGCCTTTGAACAGTTACATTTCGCCCATGCCATGTTCATTAGGGAAACCATGAATCATCACGACTGATGCAGCGGTTAAAGTTTTCCACTGATAGGAAGGTGGAGATTATTTCTTCCTGCAGCTTTTAGAACAGAATGTCAATGAGCTTTCATCTTACACTGAGAGAAAGTGGTGTAGGCCTTATTTAGAGCTTTAATTTGCAAAGGTATGGTTAAAATGTTCAGTCGTGATGGTTTTCAGCATCAACTCGTGATGATGATTTCCATGACAGAATTGGCATCTGTTGTGAGCAGATGTCATGGTTAAAATTTGTCAGAATTATTGTGGTGGAAACGGTATCCACAGGGGGCAGTATCAGGTTGTACATAACAGGGTTTTTAACACAGGTTTACCATGTGATGATGCAAAAGGTCGTTAGAGAAAATTGATGTATCAGATATGACACCTGTCACATAATGAACTTAAGACAGCCTCACTATAATTGCAAGGAGTAGGATCATGATTTTGTTTTTCTTTTTTTATTTATTATTATTATGTTTGTGAGTTACTGCTTCTTTTAAATCACTTAAATCCTTCAATTTATAATAAGAATCTTAATTGATTTTTTGGAGAGATGAGAATGCTTTTGAGTGAAATTATAGATGATATATATTAAAATCCAAAGGCCAGATCACAAATCAAGCCTTTCTATTGACAAAGGCCACCAGCAACTATATTGCAAAAAAAAATACATTATATAAATATACCATAAATAAATAAAAAATCAACCAAAAACTTTTATTTCTAAACTACAAGTTTTTTGTTTCTTTCATTTTAGCATATATTGCCCTCATTTAATACAAGCAAACTTCTGCGTCTAAATTTTTTCCTTCTAACTCAGATTTTGAAGTGTTGAATCCATGCCGGCTGTCTTTAATACTGCCAAAACTTTTGGAGACAGTGGGTTTTCATGTTTTTACAGCCTTATTCCCTGTCCAGCGCTCATTGAAAATGCTGTGCAATTATATCTAAAGGAGTTTAAAGTCAAAGCACTTTGACTCTGCAGCAGTTCGGAGGAGGAGAGGAGAAAGATGGATGTCAAAACAATTCAAGTGTCCCCACTGTGAGAGTAGGGACAGCCAAGGGATGTTGCATAGTTCTTTGTAGCTCTGCAGTACATTGGTACTGAATCAAATGTCTCAACTGACTTTGTTATACTCCTAAACATACTGTCAGATCTTTTGTTGTGTGTTTATACTTTTGAAGATCATATTAACACTAAAAGGTAAAATAATGAATGTTTTCTCTTATTTTTTTTGCACAGAATAGGGTGCTGTAAGTTTAAACATTTTATGCTTTTTAACCATTGTAGACTTTTTTTTCTGACTTTCTTATTTTCACACACAACATGTGTGGTTTATTTCAGCAAGATGCATGGTAAATTAAATGGGAAACACCTGACATGACAGTGGTACCTATAGAGTGTGTGCTGCTGTAGAAAAGACCTTGTACAGGTCATCAGGAGCTCTGGCTCTTTTCTATCCATATCTCAATAGGGGGCAGTGATTTGACAGCTGAATGGGCATCTTGATCGGCTGCTGTCCCATTACGAGAGGAAGAATGGCAGGGTGACTGGGTCAAGCAGGATAGATGATAAGAAGAATAAAGCATGAAAGATTGAATAATGAAAAAGAAACTTCAAATGAAATAAAATTAGGTGACATAGGGTATAATCATGGGAGGACGTAGCGGGTCAGTCTCCTCTGCTTCTCTGGAACAGAAACAGATTCATCCATTATATTCAGTGGCTAGCAGAGTGCAAGATAGCCATCCTGACACAGAAAACTAAATAGAGGAAAAGTTTGAGTTTTTATGTGCCTGAAATAAACTGTAAAACAAAACTTTGCAGTGACCCCCCCACCTCCTGTCTCAACAGTACCGATTGACTGGGAGCATCACACACGTCTGCTGTGCTTCTCACCACACACAACACTTTTTTTCATCCTCACAGGGCTAGGAATTTTTTTCAGCACAGGACAGACACGTCTTTCTTCCTGTCAATATACATTGCATAAAAATTGGGCGCTCCCCCTATACCAACATCACAAGCTGGAAGTCATAAAAACTGCCTATTTTGACCTTTACTAGGCCAACCAGAGCGCTGTACCCAGTTGTGAGCACACTACATATTACATTCAGTCTGAAATGGCCATTATGTTCTTTTCTGTTTTTATAAACAGAGTCTATTACTTGCATACATGTCACTGATAATTGTGTCAGTTTGCTTTGTAATAAATGGTCATGTGTCCCACTGCTATGTACCTTATATCACATTTAGAAAAAAAAAAAACCTTGGATGAAAACAGTAAATGGCCATAACGAGGTAACACAGTAACATAATTGTGATAATGTGAAAACATTATGATGATACCTAATCATTTTCCCTGTGTAACCAATCAATACATAATACTATTTGACATTGGGCTTTTTTGGATGTGCTGAGGCTGACCCAGAAAAGCAACAATGTAGTGTAAATCATTGCATTTTAGAGGGAGTGCTTCATCTGAGTAAACTGGCTTCTTCACTTTATACCCACATAGGTCATTACATACTTACAGTCGTAACAATAGTCATGGAAAAAACCATTTATTCTGTGGTTCCTGGCCTTTGGACAGTGTTTTCTGTATTTACAAATACTGATCTGAACATCTGCTTAAAGGAACGATAGATTGTTCTCACATGGTTCTCTGTTTGAGTTTAGTCAGTTTAGCTCGTAGTTAATATGCACAGACAGGCATGTGGTGCTAAATAGCATGCTTTTCTGCTTCATCAGTGCAATCTTTAGCCTGCAGCTTCTGCCTGCTTGTCTGCCTGCCTAATGCCTGGAGTGGGGCATCACGCTGTGCAACGAGAGCCTCTGACTGCACAGTGATTTCTGCATTGTCAAATAGAATTCAACATCCTTTATTAATATTGTCTTAAATACTCACTCAGTTGAATATCAACATGATAAATTTATGTAGTGTGTGTACGCGTGAGTGCAACGATTTTTGTGTGTGTTCCCGTCTGGCTGTGATATGCATCTGTTATTTCTTACAGGTTGTGCCTTTGTTAAGTTCTCCACACACACCGAGGCTCAGTCTGCAATTGGTGCCCTGCACGGCAGCCAGACCATGCCAGTAAGTACGCCTCTCTCCATCACAATTAGAAAACAGTAATAAAGCCTCCATTGCATACAAAGCAGGCACGCACAGCCTGCTTTCTACTGTAGTGCAGCCCTAAATTCACTTCCAAATTCAAGGTTTTAGTTGACTTAAGAGAATTTCCCACCTCTTTCACAAATATTCCACCTTTGAAAGCAGATACGACCAGAAATACCTGACTGTCTCTTTTATTAAAAGGGTTCTTTAAAATAAAATCCTAATCTAATTTACAAATAAAACTGTTTCGAGTGATAATTGAATTTTGGGCGAGTCATCAATCACGAGTTCTGCTTGGATAATTGGTGAATATACGTCCAGTGTGAGATTACATTTGCTTGTTATGTAAGTACTCCATGCCTTCTAAATTTTCTGCATTGGAAACTGTGAGCTCAAAAGCTTCTCTGTTGTAGAGGGGTTGTGTTTATGTATGGTCTCTGTACACCTGATGGTGTCAAAATAAAAGCTACTTATTCTGCACTCCAAACCTGAGGAGAGTTACTTTCCATGACATTTAGCAAGAGGACGTACTGTAGAGTCACGTCTTGTGTTATACAGTAGCCTGAAGTGCACTTTGCTTTTTTTTTTCTTTTCTTGTTTTTGGTTTCTGGAACTCTCTTCCCAAAGACGTAGGGACCCTGAACTTTGTTGTTCCCATGTCACAGGTGTTGTGTTCCTCTCTTTAAATTCATTATTAGTGGTTGCCAATGCGTGGCTCAAGAAGGGGGAGTGGAGGGAACCACTGGAAACCAGCTGTGCCATTTCTGTGCAACTTCTAAGTCAATCTAAGTGCAAATGACTGCAGGTCACGAGGAAAGCCCCTGAATGTCCGTTCTCCATAGGAAAGCTCCGTCTGTGTTGTACCATCCAACTATCTCTGCTAGTTCCTTGCCCTCGCTCGTCTCTCTTTGGCAGCCTCTCGGGATATTAGGGAATAGACTTGTTTACTCCACCTTTCACCACATTGGCTGCTGAATTATTCATCTAACTATAAGCAGGGTGCTGAAGGGAGGGAGGAAGAGTTGAGAGAGAGAGAGAGAGAGAGAGAGAGAGAAGAGAGGGAGAGGACAGAGAGGCAGAAGGAGAATGAGTGAATGGACAGGATTTATACCTCCTGCTCGGGTAAATTGATTATAGAAATCTGATCAGCATCTCATATCCTGTGGTTGTGGAAGGAGAGGGCACAGTGTGCCTGCCTCGCTGAGATTAGTGGACCACCAGTGGACTATTGTGCCTCAGCAGGACTGTACGTTTTAGAGCAAAGGCTCCATCGATGTTGTGAAAAAAAAAACAGGGGAAAAAAATGAGGCTGTATATTTGTGTTGAGTGTTTCCGGATGGCCAGTAGTTACAGGAGCAAAAAGAAATTTAAACACAAGCATAGAAATCACTCAGATGAAGTAGGAATCTTTCAATAAGCACATTTTAAAATGAATTAAAAAGTATTACAGGATAAAATGCAAAATATGATTCCCTTATACTTCATGAATTTCATAAGGCCCTTTATCATCTGGCTGAACTATAAAACAACTGCATCATTCCCGCTTCTCAAGGCCTAATTTGATTGTTGTAATGAACTAAGACTGAGCACGCAGATGAATGTGTGTGCATGTGTGTGTTTATACATGCACCGGATTTGCTGCCACACCAAGACTGTGGCTGATAGCCAGAGTCCCACAGATGACAATAAATAAAGCTCAGCCAATAGCAGCAAAAAGTGGCCAAGGTGTGAAAGTGCAGCGCATACTAACACTGCAACCAAACGTGGCAGTTTGATAGATCTACTGCCAACACCCCCTCCTCCAAAAAAAAAAGCATGAACGCTGGCCTCTTAGAGTTTATGAGTGTGCACACATGCGCATGAATTCGTGTGTGTGCATACATAAACAAGTACAAACAGAAGTGGCACATTTGCATGCACTCGCACACGCCTATTCTGTAATGCAGCTCTCACTGTCTCACTGTCACAGACTCGTACAGCCACAGACCAGGGTCAAAGGCTCCCTGACTGATCTTATTTTCCACCTCGGAGGACTTCAGCAGAATACATTTAGGTTATTCATGTAGACAGAAGTGGGCATTTTCTATGCATTCTACGTATTTCTGAGCTGCAAGGGATGGATGAAGTCTGCAATAAGTGCATGCGCATATAAGGAGTGTGTATAGAGGTCACTGCATGTAGATATTTTTTACATATTTTAGAGTACATACTTGTATACTTCCTTGTACTTATCTGTGTGCCTTTATGATTGACTCCAAACACAATATAACATACCTATATGTAAACAGTTATAACATAATGTAGCTTAAGCATAAGAATCCTCATCTCCTGTCCTTTTGTGGCTATCATACGAGCACACACACACACAAAGCCTCAGTTCTGGGTATGAGTGGCTCAATTAAACATTTAAACACAAGAGCTGTAGAGCAATTTGCTGGGATTCAGCAGGGCCATGTAGAAAGTAAGTCCCGGGACAGAATTACATGGAGGCAGGAGGCAGCGCGGGTCATGTCCGTAGAGCGGCGCTAATTTTTTTTTTTTTCACTCCATATCTACGTCAGCCGGGTTTGAGGCAATTTCAGCTGACACAGGCACTAAGATAGAAACACTGTCAGGATGATGGAAGGATAAGCACACAACTAGGGAAAGCAAATGAGGTAAAGCTTGTTTGGAAGAGGGAGCAGCTTGATTGTGAGCGACGAGAGGAAGAAAGAAAGCTTACAAAAATGTCTAAATGGGATTCTCCCTGCTGAGAAATCTTCTCTATTGCTTAAGACAGAGAACACACACATGTATGTGTCATGCTTGCCAGGATTCGATGCTCAGTAAAACACTTTGTTTTAATGTCAAGCTCAATATATAACTGTTTAAAATGAGACGAGGAAGAAGGCAGCCAACAAACTGTGCATATAAACACTGGTCTGATATTCATATTGTGTGTTTGGTAAAGTAAAAGGTGTTAAGGTCAGTCATCGAGCCGCCACTGATTAAAAAGCCTTCTGTTATATATATCTTGCATTAAGTTTCCAGTTCCTTTAAGTACTATAGTATTTCTACCTATGAAATTTCATTTCTAAAAACCCAACAGATTACAGTCATCTATTATTTTACCAACCAAGTCCACAAAGATGATGTCATGTACTTATGCTTTTGGGACTCTGCTGGGATTTTTGACGTGGATATGAATATCAGCTTAATATAATAGCTATACAATAGCATAACATGATATAAATTACATATATCAAAGCTATTTAGTCTCAAATATTACTGTACATACTGTGCTCGTGTTCACAATAGATGTCTCGTTGTGGGAAATATTTCAGTCAGAAATTGACATGAAGGGAAGGCTGAAATAATGAAAAGGTAATTATTTTAAAAGCCCAACATGATGTCAGTATTCAGTGCCACACAACTACATCTGGCATTTGTAAGGAGCTAAAAACCTTGAAAATCTGTTGAAAAGTCAATGAATTTTGAAATATTGTCTCTGTGGATAGACATCCTACATCCAGAGACAAGCAGCATCAGAAGCAGCTGCTCGGTGTAACTGCGAGGTAATGGACTGAAGAAAATGCTGCCTGGTTAAAATTATAAATGTGTTGTATTCCTCTGAGTGGTCAAAGTGAAGAAATAAATCTGATAGCTGCACTTACCTGAGCTCACATACATTTGACAAACTTACTGAAAAGTAACTCCACTGAGAGCTGTGAATCCATTTTCCTTAGAAGTAGTGTATATATATATATATATATATATATATATATATATATATATATATATATATATTAACTAATGAAATGTTGTCCAGATGAGCAATACAATGCAGGAAAATATCTTGCTAAGATTAAATTTTAATGTTTAGTCATAACTTTCTCAAACTAAATTACATTTTAAATTGAAGTTAGATGCATATATATTATTCATTGCAACTATATCAGTAATACTGTGGAAACTACTAAGTAAGTTTAATGTGCTTAATTAGCTTTCCCATTATATCTAATAGGAAAGCATGTTCAAACTTATTACTGGTAGTGTACGTAGTGCTACAGTACACGTGTTTGTTGCACAGTAAACCATGCTTTGCTGTACCAACTGTAAAGCATGGTGGTGGAACTGTTTTAATTTGGATTTTTCTGACTGTTTCAAGGTGCTAGAAGCATGAATTTCTTAATTCAGGTATGAATCCAGTATCCAATCAAAAGTACTTGAAGACATAAAGTGAGCTGCCATATGTCTGATAAATAGGAGTTGAACTACAGTTGGACCTTTCAACAGGGTAATGATCCTCCGGACGCTAAAAAATCTACCATGGATTTATGGAATGGCAAAGTCAAAGCCCAGATTTTAATCTAATTTAAATAATATTGAGGGATTTAAGCTGTCAGTACAGAGGAGCCTCAAACATCTTGCAGCTGAATGAATTTTTCTTGGAAGTGCAATAAGAATAAAGGACTGAATATGACAGGACAATTAATATCCATGGGAAGTTATTTCTACCACAAGGCCAGTGAAGTATTCATATTTTCTCTACAGAAGAATATTATATCTATTGAAATGTGGCTGAAAAAAAATGAGCTTTATATGCAGTCGCCATGTTGGAAACATTTTTCCAAGTATGTCACAACTATATAACCCACAGGGTACATTGCAGCCTGCCCTCTGAGTCTTCATCATACATGCATTCATGCAGATATTTGACATTTGAATTTTAGATATACATCTAACAGTTAAGCTTAACGTCCCTCATTTAAATGAAGGCATGCAGTTTGGACAGCTACCGACGCAATCTGTTTTGGCAATAAGAGAAGCCCATAAAGAGACAGACTTTCCCTTTTGTCCAAAAATTCCTGTAGTTTTATTCTCCATGTTTAACTTCCCTTCCTTTAGTGGCTTTCAAGGCAGCTTGAAGCCGCCCGGCAGGGGGATTCTTCTCACACTTGGCAGCTTAAAAATTTAATGAGACTTTTGCTTCACACTTCATCCTCCTCTCTTTATAGCGATGGAGATTCTGCTCACTGATATCCTGACAGGCTTAAATGGGAAAACCTTGGAGATAAACAAATGTGGCAATGGATGCTTAGCCGACAAGCCGTAAGATTCAGGTGTCCTGAGGAGAGTCAGTGGGAGGGCAATCTCCGTGTACTGAGCTCCTTGAGAAAAGCTTTGCAGAGAGTGTGACACAGGCAAGAGTGTGAAAGAGAATGGCACAATGCTCTTATATAACCAGACAGGTCAATTCACGATAAACCTTGTTTCTATTATTCAAGCAGAAGTGCTTGTGTCTATTTGTAGTTGGAAAAGAGGCTGACTGCGAAGTTCCAACTTAATCTCTTCAGATTATATATCTAAGACTTCCCTAAAACTTAGAAAAGCAGAGGAGGAGCACACAGCTCTCATTACCATGAGGGTAATAGCTTTTTTAACTGTGAGAGGGAGCTGAAATATTTATCACGGACTTAAACATCTCAGCACTTTGGTTCTGCACTGCCCTGTACTGCCGTCTCCTACAAAATGCTGTCTTCCATAGGCATAGTCTCCTAAAGCTTCCTTAATGTTATCTCTATCAAACTGCAAGCACAAAGTATGATGTTGCTCATAGGTGAAATGCTCGATTGTGTAAACTTATTCCATTATATTCATCCTCTCACCAACAAAATGGAACAAAAAGGTTGCTGCTAGAAGGGAAAATAAAAATAGCTGGTATGGAATGAAAAATGGAATAAATTGAAAAGCAATATAAAACAATCTATTACATTTTCTGTATTTAAAAGAATCTAGAATAAATCAACTACTAGAGTGTTACACATCTGATGGATTTACAGCTTAGATACTTTAAACGTTGAAACGATCTTTCTTTGTACATAGATCACAGTGAGCATGTGAGCACATATCAAAAAATATGACATCCATGTAGAAAACAGTGTATTGTATATATTGTATATATTACATTGTAGCTATATATATTAACTAGGAACATGCTAAAATTCTAAGATCTGTATGTCTAATTCATCTGTACACAGTGATGTGACTGCTCTGTATGAAAGCTTGACTGAAAAGAGATTTGTGAGTCCACTGACTCACAAATACCCATCATATGTAGCTCCGCAGCCTGTCCAATGGTCATGTTACTTGATAATGTTGATTTGGGAATGCTGCAGTTAACCCTTTCATTTTCACACTAACAAAAAGGTCAGAGAAAAATGTTTGAGTGTTTGTTTTGGACAAGAATAAACACAATAAATGTTTTTTTCAGCAAATGGTTGAGATGCTAGAGAGAAGAAGTTAATAATAATTAGGGGTGGGGAAATTTGAATCGAAAAATTGAAAATTGTGATTTTTTTTGCTTCACAATTTTAAAATAATTTTTGTTCAAAAATCGATTTTTTTTTTTTCCAAATAAATAAAGATAATTCATAATAAAATTTTTGTCATTTTTATTGGTTTTTTTTTATCTTTTTACTTTTCTTCTTGAGCATTATAGCAGCAGAATGATGATCTGGCTACTGTGTTGTTTTTTTCTAATTGAAATCAAGGAAAATGACTTTTTAATCTACAAAAATTAGCAATATCAAAGAATTGTGAGTGCTCAAATTCAAATAGAATCGGCACCCAAAAAAATCGGAATTGAATTGAATCAAATCGGGACAAAAGCATATCATCACAGCCCTAATAATAATATAAAAACACTAAAATGGTTGAGATGTGAAACCGTAGTGTTATACCAAACACCTAGTTTGGGTTTTACATACCCAAACCAATTGGTAGAGATGACTCAAGCAGCTTCATTTCCACAATTTTTCAAAAGAAATTAATCAAAGTCACTTCTAATTTATCTCTACCAAATGGTAGACCAGACCTTAAAGGGTTAAGATAAAACTACACGTATATGTCAGGTGGTGGTGTGTGGGACCCCTGTTTTATAAGCTTGAAGCTTCTAAGGGTGTTTCTTTTTTTTCACAGTGTAACATGGTAGCAGCTATTTTCAGTTTGCACCTGTGTAACTGTGAAAATAAAGAAAATTTTAAAAAAGAGTTGCAACTCATAGCAAGGAGACTTAGTATTCAGATAAGATATGTGTTACTGATGATAAATAATTCTGTCACCCAGATCTCTTGTGCTTATTTAAGAATCATGAATCTGAAGTAGGATGGCACATGCATAAAGAAGATATACATTTATTGTTCATCTTAGACGAATTCAAGTGTCAGCTACCTTGATGACTAGTCTGTCGGGCAATTAGCGAGCTAGCCATCCAGTCAGTAAATCGTTCAACTATGTAGACAACCAGTCATTTAGTCAGACAGCCAACTAACTAACTCACTACTCACCTATAGTCTTTCAAGCCTGTGATTCGACCGAGCAAGCCCAGAGGAGAGGGCTGGGGGGGGTATTGAGCAAAGTGGAGAGAAAGGGAAGAGAAGAGCATAAAATCTATAAACTACAGTCGAAAGGTCCAATGCCTGTCTTTGGTATCTTTTGCTGTCTGTAGATGTCTTTATTAGCAGGAGACCTCAGTGGAGGAAGAAAGCATGGACAGGAAAATTAAAAACTCTTTTGTGAAAATAATATCTGTCGTCCAGAGCAGTGTGTTTGTGATCTGCTTTCACAAAGACCCAAATAGCCAAACACAAGTTAAGTCCTCACCCACTTTCAATTCCAGCACATTACCGGTCACCACAGTTATTGATAGCCTTGCATCAATTCCACAGTTCCTCTTATCGAGTTCGACACACAACCTTTCTGAACTGTCAGATCAGAGTAATATTTCGGCCTTTTATGAGGATCGATTGGCCGGTTTGGAGGCACTGGGGGCAGGAAAGAGGCGGAGCACACAAAAGGTCAACTGTAGCACTCAATCATTGGAAGATTCTTAACAAAGGGTTTGCAGCAGACACACCTGCTGGTTTCATTATTGGGATGAATTAAGAGGTAATGCTGATTAAGGGATGTGTAGCCAGAATGAGGCTAAAAATGATGACAGAATCAAAGAAATTTCTGCAAAAAGGAAACATTTTCTTTAAAAAAATGAATAAATAAAAAAAAAAAAACACTGTTAAAAGCTGCGTTTTGCAGAGCCTTTCACTTAAATTAGAATTAACTCTAAGGTTAAATTACACATATATACAGCACAAGAGGGGTGGAAATTGAAATGATATGTTCCACACAGTGAGGCAGCTCCACTCCTGGTGACTTCACATTACATCAACTGAAGGAAATGAGAATTCCTGTCTGCCCATCTGCCTGTTGTTGAACTTTTCACTCCGCACAAAATGAGAATAAGCCATTCTTGGCAGTAACACAAATGCACAGAGATGTTGCATCTAGAATGTCGCCTCCCCCACCAAAAAAGAACAAGAAAACAACCTCTGACATGCAATTAGAGGAGCTCTCAAGGTATTGATGTTACTAGCAGATGCTGTTTCTTATGAATGTGCCAGACTAAGAAATCCAAAATAATAACTAACAACATTCATGTCATTGGACTTTTTAGGGCTTTTGTTCCCATCTGTTTCTCAGTATGCTGTTCATCATAATCATCACACAATTATCTCTTTTATAGGCATGTAGTGTGCAACGCAGACGTATCTCTACTGGCGACACGAGTGTTGGGATAAACCAGGCTTTCAGTAAAGCAAGTCTAACTGTTAATGCTGCCTTTTCAATGATTTTGTTTGTTTGTTTTGCTCTCTTTGCTCCTCAGGGTGCTTCCTCAAGCTTGGTAGTCAAGTTTGCCGACACAGACAAGGAGCGCACCATCAGACGTATGCAGCAGATGGTAGGGCAGTTTGGCATCTTCAATCCAGCCATCGCCCTTCCTTTCAGCACCTACAGCTCTTACGCACATGCGGTGAGTTGGATAAAGCATATGAGGCATAGGAGCACATTTATAGCTTCTATAGGGTTTATGTACATTGTAATGGGTTACTGCATACTGCGTGGTGGACACATTTATGAAATAAGTATAAAAATTGCAATGAAACCCAGCGGTTTTGGACATAGCTCTTCTTGGACTATAAAATTGTTATGGTCTAAGCATGCAGGTTTTTTAAAGCTGATTTAATGCACTATATTTTCATATTATCTTTGTGTCAAATGACCACTTGTGTGTGACAGCTACTGCTCCGAGAGTCAAACCCACAGAGATTTACCATCCAGCTTCACATTTCCCCTCAAAGCTCGACTGTTTTAGTGTATCAGTCTTAAAATATGTGCAAAAGCTTTAAATGATTTAAATCCATAGCTGCCATCAACTAGTTCCGAACAAAAGTCAGGTTTTTTAAGGCTTTAACTCTATGGAAAACCTCATGAGGTTTTTTTTCTTCTGCCGGTTTAGTAAAGACATCTGCAGTTCTAAGACAAGCAGACCGCACTGACTGCAGGTGTTGACATAACGTGACTGCTGTGGAGAAACTGAACCGTTTTTTTTTTCTTTTTGTCCTTCATTCATTCATGCAGGTTACAGATGTACTTTATGGATGCAGAATACCCATTCAAAGGTTTTTTTTCATGAAAAGCTAACAATTTAAAAAGATTACATAATGAATATTGGTGTCTAATCGGAGACTGGTAGCTCCTATCCACTCATATTTATGAATAAGAATCCCAGTTAGTATAAAGGTAACTATTAGTTTGAGTTCTTGCTTTGAATGTAGCTGGATTATTTCTTCTCCATCATTTTCAATTGCCCATTGTTTCCTGTACTAGTGGAAGTAATGAAGCTTCTCTTCTCAGCCATTACGGATTCCAGCCGTTTCTGTCAATGCCGTTTGGATACTTTCAGATCATTTCACTCAGTTTTAAATCCTCTCTCAGAATAAAAAAAAAAAAGAAAAAAAATAGAGAAAGAAAAGATGCAACCTATGATTCTAATCTGTCAGTGTTGCTGATACAGACAGCAGACATGGGATCTTAGCTGTTTATGCCATATTGCGCTCTGAATATTTGGAGACTGAAGTACCTCCAAGTCGTAGGTTCATGTATGCATTTTAAGTGAGATTTAATGATTGGTTTAAGTAATTAAGTTTAGTTTAAGTAGTTTATATATTGTTTTCTTTTCAGATTTACCCACAAAGCTGCAAATGTAAAATCCTGAAATCCATAAAAATATGACACACACTGGATTTGCAAGTGTGGTGATGTTTTTAGCTTTTACTAAATCTGCTTGAGCCCATGTTTGGCTAATCACTGCATTTCTGAGGTAGCAGTACAGATATTTTACAACCGCATCACATGAGGAACTAGTAGTTCATGTTGCATGAATTATTTCTAGGTTGACTGTTATTATCACCAAATAAACATGTAGATATCATAACAAAGGATGTATCATTGAACTGCATGTCATTTCATTACACACACACAGACTTTTAGTTTTCTGTCAGTTTTCTGACATGTATTTTCATAGGTGGAAATGAACTTGGCTAACTACGTTCAATGACCCTCAGTCTCACCTTTTGTCCTCTTTAACAGCTTTTTCATGCCATTTCACCCTAGCTTTGGCTAGGCTAATATTTAGCTAGCTTGTACCCTTCAAAATATTCATCAGTTCTCCTCCGTCCTCCCACCACCGCCCACCCACCCCCCTCAGGGCATGGCTCCATCCACTGCAGACCCTCTGCTCTTTGATGAGTTCAGGCTGCCTGTGCAGCCGCTTCTCACCATGCACCCCTCTCTACCCTCCATCACACTGCTTCTTTACCCTTCCCTGCTCCCTCCCACTATCCCTCCCTCTGGGCACAAAAG
Organism: Telmatherina bonti; assembly: GCF_933228915.1. Classification (NCBI taxonomy): domain Eukaryota; kingdom Metazoa; phylum Chordata; class Actinopteri; order Atheriniformes; family Telmatherinidae; genus Telmatherina; species Telmatherina bonti. Next base: position 27,151,762 of record NC_136626.1, read on the forward strand.
ATGCTTCGGGGGCCACAGTTGATTCAGAATAGTCCGCAGGCAACTTATCTGCACACAAACTGCACCCCCACCTGCACACACACACACCAGCGTATGGTAGCATATGCATACACACGCACAACGCCTACTTGAGGGAAACTAAAATGAATTTACGAAACGCTTCCCATCCAGCACCGAGATAACAACCAGGGCCTCAGTTACACCACACTGCATAAATACACATAATGCTTCTGCAGAGAATTTATTTACAGAGAAGGAAAAACACAAATTTGTCTTTTTCTCTGCTCATTTGGATGTAAAAAGTTATCTTTTTTTTTTTTTTTTTTTTTGCATTTTCTAAATGTCAGGATTAATTGTTGATGTTAGCCAGGTCTTGGGGGCTTATCCATTTCCCTCATTTTCATATCACAGCTATGGGACCTACTGTGAAATGTGCAAATTGACCATGCCAGAGTAATTGCGAGACCATCTCTTGTGCACTTTCCAGTAAAACTCCCACCTTCATTACCATTCATGAAATGCAGCCCTTTCCCAGGAAATGTGGAGAAATGCAAATGTTTAAGGGGTGGTGGAGGCAGTGGCGGTCTGCGGGGAGACCATTGTGCCCCGTTCAGGTTGGCCATGACTTTTATTTACTGTGGCAGACACCCGTGTCAGCTCATACAGACTCACACAAGAGTGTACACACTCACGCACGCAGCACAGTGAACTCTTTCTCTCATTCTCTCCTCCTCCTCCTCCTCCACTCATCAGACATACATATAATATGGCAAAGAGCAGGATGATGCTAGGAAATTGAGCAAGGGCACAGGGATTACTTCACCAGCAGAAAGAATTTATTACCATTCATTCTAAAGGACAAATTGCACCTATGTGTTTTCTAGATATGTGTTTTCTATGACAAATTATGAATCACGAAGACTGTGGAGGCTCTGCACATGTATGTGATGAATTCACATAAAACAAAGAAGAAAGTTGCTGCAGAAACTCCAAAGCAACCTTGGAGATAAACATCCCCATCCCTCCCAACTTTTGATAAAGTAATGAGTGCACAGGAGGCAGCAATGGATTATCACTAAGGCCTGGGTTATCATATTTCACTCAAGACTTATTTTATGAATAAAGATTGTTTTTCCAGATGCATAAAGAGCCGAATAAAAGAGGAAATGCTTGTTTCCTTCGGTGTGGGTGTCCAGCTTGCGCAGCAGCTATGTTTACATTAGACTCATTGGTGCTGTCTGCATGCACATGGTGAGCTGCCTTGATTTCCCTGCAACCACCAGGAGTGTGCTGAAGTGATACGATGAATGTTTCTTTTCTGCGAGATAAACTACACATATTCTCCCAAGACGAAAAGCCTGCAGTGACAGAAAAAGGACTTTATCTCCAAAGACACACTACATACTCACCTACTCCCCATATACACTGGCCAAGAGAAGACGAGGTGGCAAAGTATAGGATACAGACACGGGGGGGGATGGAATATATAGCTATAACCAGCGAATACAGTAAATGGTAAATTCAAAGAGCTACCTCTCCACTACAGCAGTGGATAGGATTATAGAGTTGAGCTGACAGCCAGTAAATTGGATTTTAGTCAAACTAGGAGAAGGAGGGGGCTCTGAACACAAATTGAAGGGGTACAACACTGACAACATGTGCCAAAAATGAGAAATGTCCCATTTTTATGACAGACACAGACACTGGTGTTCTCTGACAGGAGACATCCTATTTGCAAAAGGTGATTTCATAAAACAGAAGCCAAGGAAAGAGAGAGTGAGATTTCATGTTTCAGCTCAGTGTTGGTGTTGAATGTCACTGAATGCAAGTTATAAAATCAGCGTTTATTACTTTTTTTTTTTTTTTTTTTGGTAGGGGGGGGGGATTCTGCCTTCAAGACACAAATATCCCAATTTGTACACAGCTAAAGTCGGTTTGCTTTTCCCTGGTTTTCTGAAACGTTACCTCATGCAGAAGCCATCCATTTTGGCTCTCCTTAAATAGAAAGACTACATCAGAAGATATGTGAAACATTTCAGGCTTAAAGCTGCCTTGTGCATTGCACCCTAAGAAATACATCAGGTGTGACATTCCCAAACAACAGGAAAGAGAGTGGCTAAACTTTGCGCTAATAGTAGCAGTTTGTGGGTGCCCAAGGCTGTGAACTCACATTAGGAAACATCCCCCCCTGTCGGAGGGATCCACAGTCACACAGCACATGTGCGAGCAACAAATTATGGCATCATCTGGCTACACTGTAAACTTCTCACACACCCTAGTGTGTGTGAGTGACCTAATTTATCTGTAATATACTTGAGAGGACCAGGTTTTAACAGACCCTCCATGTGCCTCAATATGCATAAACGCTACAGATGGGGGAGGAGAAAAAAAGAGAACCTATCAGATTCCGGCTGCTAGCATGGTGGCAACAAATGTGACATTTGAGCCTCAAACCTCAGTGTTTTAGTTCTCGTCAGTGACCCTGTGTCTCCTTCTGTCTCTCATTTTTTTAAAACCATTTTCACCCACATTCTTCCCCTTTTTGCCTCTTCTTTTCTGCCCTCCCGCCTTTTTTCTCCATCACTGGCTGGACTGTGAGAGGGTCACATGTGACAGTGCATAAGAGTCAGCTAGTCACAGAGCAGCACTACAGAGATAATTGCCATGTGATAAAGAGGTGATTGCCTGCTAGCACCAGGGGAGAGTAATGCCATCAGGTTGCAGGAAAAAAGCAGATGTCTGACACTAAATGAATGCTCCAGAAGCCCGGGCAACTTTCTCTACCACCTTTCATGTCATGGACTTCTCTTTTGTTCTCATTGTATTTGCCTGACTCTTCCAAGCCCGAAGAATAGGCGGCGAGAAAAGGTTGTCTGTGATGATGACGACTCGGTTGTGTTCATTCTCCACCACAGGCATTTGCTAACTTCTGTTTCGTGAGTAAATATAGAAAGGGGAATTTAATTGCTTTTAATTTTTTTTTTTTGAAGACAAGAAGTAAGCACATGAAAAGCAAAATGTACTAAATTTGATCCTCTGTCAACATCACCACTCAGCTTCCACCTTCTTAGATCATATTATTTTAGTATTTATTTATTCTTATCTGAGTCTACCACCACATTAAAAAAATAATTACATGCTTGAATTTTCCATTTGCTGCATTTTTGATTTAGTACAAAGCATCAATTAATACCAGAATTTTTATCCATGACAATCTGACAGATGGCATTAAGGGATGCATTATCTAAGACATGATCAGTGAGAGAGAGAGAGAGAGAGGATGGTCTTCTGGAAATGCTACAGTTTACTTCCACTCCATTATTCTTTCATCCAGACCTGCAACTTGTATAAGGTCACAAGATTCACAAAAAATACGTTGCAAGCTCATTAGAGTCCGCCCAAAGTCCTTGGTCCTCTGAGAAAACAACAAGCATCGCCTGAAAAACAGCGAAACAAAACCAAAAAGTAGTAATGGGAATGACAGCGTATTTATTTTGTAATACCAGCCCAGTCAGATTCACCATCATAAAGTCTAACGCTGTTCTCATCCTAATAGGAGGGCAGTCACAGCGTTGCCAAAGCAAGAGAAGCCCCAGAACCTCTCAACCTCTTTGTTTGTTTCGTTGCCACTGCTGTTGTTAAGTTTCCAGCTCTGCTTCCGTCTTTTTCAGCGACACATCCTTAAAGGCTTAATTCATCTTATTCAGAAAGGAATGGATGATCCCCATTTGTCACGTTGATAAAATTATGCAAATGACAAAAGATGTTAATAGATAGCGGTGGCAATGCATGTGGCTAATGGATGAGACGGCAGCACTGGTCATTCTACAGCAGGACAGCCACTTTCAGATTACCTGACAGGGGCACTGAGGGAAAATAATTGGCTTTTCCGTTGCCGGGTCCACATGCAAATATAAGCAGAGTGCCGTTCTATACCTCCACTGTCTCACATTGTAGTCATTAGCATCAGTGCCGGTGGCAGAGGAGTTTGATTTCTGCCTATACGAGTCAGTCTCGGGCCACGGCCATCAGCGGCTCCCTTGACACATACAAGCTATGCAGTATTAAACAGATGCAGAGACAGGGGCAAGAGGTTGGTCCTGCTGTGTTTATATTCCTATTCCACACAGGTCTGCATGTCTGATGGGCAGCTACACACCCTGCAAAAGATTATTGATTCCCTAGATAAACCTGCTGGTTCACAAGCTGCAGAAGTCGTTGTACAACGATGGCTTTTCTTCTGAATTACGCATTCTGAATGTGGTTTCGCACAGGAGAATTTAAGCAGAGTGCGGAAGCTCAAATAGTCTCCATCACTCTTCATGCGTGTTTTAAGCATGACTGTGGATATGTGCATCTTTGTGTGTGAGTGCAGCTCATGGCAGCAGTGCATGTGAGCATGTCTTGTGCATATGAATCAACACTCCATGGGCATCGTTTGATGGAAAACAGTTTCAGCTCTCACTTCTCGCATCACGCTGGAAATGCAGAGTGAATGAAAGGCTATTGATTTTATCTCTGTGTTGGATTGTCCAGCAGGTGAAAACCGACTGCCTTTTACTAACTAAACATCCTCTGCTTGAATCTGAGTTGCTAGTCACACTCGGTTTAATGACTCAGGGTCTGAACTTGCTAATGTCTAAGATCTGAGTGCAACTCTGATGACTGAAAAGAGCAGTGTTTATGTTGAAAATATTTTCTTTTTCAACAGAAAATGTCATACGGAGATGGTTCTGTCTAGAAGCATTACGTTGCATAATGCTTTGTGTTTTGGTAAAGTACTAGCCTGGATGGTTTCTGACTTAAGCATAAAACTAAGTAAATGCGAAGCTGTGGATAAATTTCAGGCTGTAAGCAGCAATCATCACAAATCAGAAAAATTAGACATGAGGCTGGAAAATAAAAATGGACTAGAGTGGGAGGCGACTGGCATTTCCATGCAGCCAAACAAAGTATTGTGAAGTTTGACAACTGTAAGGAAAAAGCATTGCGACTCTGCAAACTTTGTCTGTCCCCTGAGCGCAGAGATAATGTGCACATGTCAATGCCTTGATTTGTATGAGTCCAACAGACAGCTATTAAATCGTTTCTGCAGCTGGTGACAGGCTTCCTGCTGGGAGGAAAGACAGATTCACTAAACATAGGTTGACAGGCTTCTTTTTTTCTTCTCTTTCTTTTATTCCGCTCTACTTTCTCTGCACTTCTCATGCACTATCTATCCATCATACCTTCCTCCCTCTATGTTTCCTTGGTCCCCTTCTTCCCCCTTTCCTTAACTCCGTATACGTTTTCATCACCATGTGTCCTCCTCTCACCTCCCTCCTGCTCTCTCTCTCACCCATCCAACCATCTTGCCTTCCATCCATCTCTCCGTGTCCCTCTTCTTTAGCTCATGCAGCAGCAAGCAGCCATCATGGCAGCAAGCCACGGAGGTTACCTCACGCCTAGCGTGGCTTTCCCCACCACACAGATCCACCAGATGGGGGCGCTCAACATCAACAGCCTCCCACCCACCCCCATGACCCCGGTGTCGGGTGAGTTTCATCAAACCTTGGGTGAGCACTCAGTTTCATTCCCTTTCCTCTTGTGTGTTTGTGTTTCTGAGCTTCGCCAGCAAGCACAGCTGGTGTTTTAATCACATCTGTGTGTGTGTTAGTGTGCAAGTCTTTGTTTTATGTGCGTGTTTGTGGATAAAAAGTAAAACTAAGAAACTAGAACTGCAGCACATCCACAAAAAAAAAAAAAAAAAAAGAAAAAAAGAAAAGAAAAGTGCCAGCTTAGTTGTAATCCAAAATTATTTCTCTGGAGAGATAAAACAGAGTAAGATGAGATTTGCATGTTTATGTTGTTTGTGAATGCCAAAAATATTTTAGGTTACTGTTTGCACCAGGAGAGGAAGGAATATCAATAACTAAGTTTACAGATAAGACATTAATTTCCCTGTAGTATTTTGACCTTGTGCTTTGAAGCGCTTGCACATGATCTGCATGCAGTTGGCTTTATTTTTCACAACAAACAGCCCCTATGCAGATACATCACAGAGAAAAAGAGAAGGACTTTGAAATACCTTCTCACTGCATACGATTTGCTTATTCAGCAATGTTTAGTTTTCCTTTAGACAGAAGAAACTTGAAGATTCTTCACTCAACAAAAGCATAAGCCTAAATAAATTATACAGTATCTTCGTCTTTGTTGTGTGCTGCTCGCCTACTTTGTCAACTTTGCAGTGTTCAGCTTTTAAGATGGTGTCTTCGGTAACTTTTCACCAATTCATGTGAGATACAGCGCCGTCACCAGTGCAGCAACACCTGGTTTAAATGTTCTTTATAGTCATCATAGAAACCCAGTTTCTACAAACAAGCTACACTTTATCAAATTCTTGTTGAGCTGCAGTTTTTGCAGGGACAAGATATTTTGTTCACAAAGGTGCTCTCGGTGTGACTGTTCAAATCCTGTTTGTTTTCCACTTACATAATTCCCTACCATTCAGCGGAATCACAATACACAAACAAAAAAAACAAAAAAAATGTAGCGGAGCAGGTGTGGACATAAATGCCACAGGACACACTAGCTTTTAATCCACCACATCTCCACCTAAAGCCAAATAAACACTTGAATGGAAAGTGAGATGATACCAGTGGACAGACACGCTGTAGGCATGCGCAACATCACTCTCAACCTCAGGCAATATATCTCAAGAGGAGACCCATTTGTCATAAATTCACAGTGATGTTTTCGGTGCAAAGTGTGCACTTTTGGGCGGGCATAATCAATCTGAGACAGTGATTAAAAGCAGAGCTCCGTCTTGCTGAGAAGTTCTTATTTTGATGGCTTTAGGACTGACAGTATTGCAATTCAGACCTTTGTGTTCAGCATCCATACCTGTATTTTGCAATACAATAGTGCTGATTGAAGATAGTGCAACCGCACTGCAAGAGGCTCAGTCAGTGTCTGTGCATAATGTGGGTGAGTGTGTGTGTTTGTGCGAAGGGCTTTGTCCTCCTGTCAGATTGTATTGTTTGTCCCGTTTGTGCATCGGAAACTAAATCAGTGCCTCACTCAAAAGGAAATATTGCTGATTTTGCTCCTATTATCTGTAAAAGTAAACCGTGTGGAGGAAAATTTAAGTTTCATATCAACTGGGAAAACTCAGAGCTAAAAACCTGGTTAAAGCAAAAAGATGATATGATGAGATATTTGCAGAGAGAGAAGTCTGCGAAACAGGAATGTGTAAAGTGGTGTCATTTATTTAATCTCCTCTTAGCTGATTACATAAGTTAAGTAGGGGGAAAAGAAAGTGGTCATCGTGAAGTTTCCATGACCATCATGAATCTTAAATCTGTTATTTTGCTTTTCTCCAGTCATTTATTTGAGGCCAGCTGCAGAAGCTGTAGATGCTGCTGTGCTGCGCTCACTTATTTTTCTCTCCTTTTTCACACTTGTGACTATGACTTATTTAGAATTCATTGAATGAATACATAAGGTTACTGGCAAAGCTGTCTGCATAAGTAGGCCAAGAGTCTCTGACACAACTGAGAGACTGTAGGATGTCTGCCGCAAGTTGCTGGAATAATTCATTGCAACACTTAAATGATGAATTAGAGTGCATCTCTGTTTTGACAGAGGTTTATGGAAGTTGTCTTCAACCAAATTGAGTTTGAAGTTTGAAATCACTTTAGAAACTTAAACATTCGCTGTGTACAAAAACATAAAAGGTTAAGAGGTGAATTAATGTCATCTTTTGCTACGGAAATGAGAGCTGTTGTCTTTGACAACCAAACAAAAGGCTGTCTTGGTGACACACATCACCCTGTATTAACATAAAGCTTCAATATTGTTTTAATAGATGAAAACCTTTTCTGATTTTAGGAATAAATGTGTGATCTTAATCTTTCATTCAGATGAGCAGGGCAACCGCTGCAACAAGGAAAATCTTGTTTGACAGGAGGCCAGAGTACAAAGAGGCTCAGAGGTTAAGGGTGTTACTCTGAAAACAATGAGACATCCATTTGATCAACAGATGCAAAGCATTTAAGCTTGATGGTGCATAAGCCGTTTGCCAGATGGTTCAGCTGATTAGGGCATGCATCCTTACAATGATGCATGATGATGCTTTTTGAAAATAATGTTCACCAGGTGCTGCTCCTGAGTGCTACAGGAGAAATAAAAACTTGAACGAAACAAGGGAAAGCAAGGAAAAGCTGAGGAAACAGGACAGGAGGAGGAGACAAGGAGGGGTGGAGGGAGATGCGGATCCCGCTGGGTGTATGTGGAGAGGAACACGCAGCGTCAAGGATGCTTTGTTTGGATGAGAAAAGTGTGTAATCAAAGTCACTCTAATGTTGTGTTGTATAGCGCCGTTTCACAGCCAAGATGTACATGCACAAGTGCATATTACACAAAATGCACCGCAGATGCTGCACAGCCAGAGACAACCCCCTTACAGCGAGGCTGGATGTGGCACAACATCCCCGCTGGATTCAAACACGGTTACACCGCTGATGCAGAACACTTCCATGGTGACAAACACCAGGAAACTAATGAACTGTTTGACATGGTGATCTTTCTTAATACTACCTGTGCTACATGACTCATGGCCACATTTTATGGAGACATTATTTCTGAGGAGTATCTCCAAAACAGGTGAATTCTCAGGATGCATCAGGTTAGAAGTTTTTTTTTATAAAAACAGGATGAACTAAGAAGAGCAGGATTGTGGATCCTGCAGATCCACTACCAGTAGGGCTGTGACGATATGCTTTTGTCCCGATTCGATTCAATTCCGATTTTTTTTGGGTGCCGATTCGATTTAAATTGCGATTCTCCAAATTCTTCAATATTGATGATTTTTGTGGATTAAAAACAAAAAAACAATTTTTTTTTTTATAAAACTTCTTTTTGCTAGTAATTTTTCTTGATTTCAGTTAGGAAAAAACAACACAGTCGCCAGGTCATCATTCTGCTGCTATAATGCCCAAGAAGACAAGTAAAAAGATCAATAAAACCAATGAAAATGACAAAAATCTTATAGTGGATTAATTTTATTTATTTGAAAAAAAAGTAGATTTTTGCACAAAAAAAATCGATTTTAAAATTGTGAAGAAAAAAATCCCGATTTCTGATTTTTCTATTTGATTTTCCCACCCCTAACTACCAGAGTTGTATATCTTGTTGAATCACAGCTGGACGAGACAACAGGCAACTTCAATGTGACGACCTTAAAGAGACACAACAGAACTTTTGCCATTTTCCCGCCCGTTATCGACGGCTAATTCGGCATCCATCTTGCATCCCACCTGACCTGTTTGCGCTCTCCAGCCAGAAAAGGACAATCTTAAGATGACTCTTGTTTTGTTTATTTCTCTCTTTTAAGGTTTCTTTGCTGAAAACAGCCAGTTCCTTATTATACCGCAAAGCAAAACGTCATGTCACGTCTTGGATGTAAAAGTTCTCTAGTGCGGTTTCTGAGCCTCAGGATGCTGCAGGGCAGCAGCAGCTGTAGAAACGTACATGATAGATGTCTCTGTGTCATCAAACTAGTCTGGGACGCAGAGTTTTAAGATCAAAAAGTTACGTAATGCATCTTTAGGTTGCTTATTTAAATGTGAAATATGTAAACTACTTTAAATACAAAATTCAACAATAGTATAAAGTCTTTCCATTGTGAAGTAACAAAAGCTTTGATGTTACTTATCATTTATTTATTGTCTGAAACCACTCAGTCCGATTAAGGGCCGTCAGGGAGCTGGAGCCTATCCCAGCAGCCTTCTGGCGAGAGGTAGGGTACACCCTGGACAGGTCGCCAGTCTATTGATGATGTTACTTATGATATCCATATCTTAGATATCTCAGAGATAGCTCCATATCAGCCCTGTAATACATATCCAAAGACTGGACAAGGCGTCACTTTGGCACCCACTTTTCTCTGAGTCCAGAAAAGTAGTACTTTAAAAGTGAGTACTGTATATCTTCTTATAATACAGTGTAAGATTCCAGTCATTTCTCAGTTATAGTGAAAGACAGGAAGTCAATTATAAAAACCTTGAACTCAGTGTTTGTCGAAACCCTTAAATGGTTGTGACATAAGTCTGCCAGAGTTTCTTTTGAGAGCTTAGTACAAACCACTGTCCTTGCAATACTTCCATTGGCCACTCCACAAACTATCAGACTTATCAGGCTTTATAACCTGTGGAAGCCAAAATTATATACGTTTCCAGCATGTTATTATGCAGGCTAGTTATGATCGTTTGTATGCTGTTGTAGTTCTTTCTGTATTAAAACACGATTCTGGTATGTGTTATGTCTGTATTAAAACACAAATACTATGTTTTAAGCGTTTTGGTAAATGTTGCTTTTGTCATCCACTTCTACACATTTTACATTAAAGACTGCAAATTAATTTTACATTCAAGGACAAACATAAGGCATGTCTAAAGGACTGTTATCCTGCAGTTACCAATAACAGGAAAGTCACTGAGCTCAAATCATGTGCTTACAGAGAGCAAAGTCACAGCTTTTCTTTGGACCAGGGCTGATCTGTGTGCTGTTGCTGAGATTTGAGCAAATAATGAAGCTTCAAATCCTGTCCAGTTGTTCTGCTTATGGATTTGAAAGTCAGTGCATTTAATGTATATTTGCTGCAGAACGAAAGCAAAAACCAGTGTAAACGAGCAAGTGTTACAAGTTGCTGTATTTAAAGATAAGATAAAATATCCATTATTTTCCTGGGCTAAAAAATATGCTGCATCACGCAGCACATCCATAACAACATCAGCATCCACAATGCCAAAAATGAAGACAATAAATTCCCAACAGGACATAGTTACATCTCCGATCTATCTTTTACACAATTAAATTGTTCGATCAAGTTTCACATAGTCATTTTCAAACATCGGCTGCAAATAAATTAGAAATATAATTTGGAGGAAGGTTTTCCCAAGAGGCTGCAGCTGAAGCTGGGAGAGTTATCTAGATTAGAAATACAGCCGGCGAGTCGTGCTGCACGTTACATCTTTTTTTTTTTTTTTTTTTTTTTTTTATATATGTTTTACATTTCCTGTGACCTTGTTGATCAACTCCACATTCACCTTTCTTGTTCCAGGAAAATGTGACTAATCCTTACTGTGTTTTACCTTCCTGCTTGTTATATATTCAGAACAAACATCAGATTTGAGGTAGTTACAAAACTCATGTGACAAATTAGCAGAGCACACCAAAAACCTGGCTTGCTATGTGAAATTACAAACTGACACAATGACAAACCTCAAGAATATCTTTTGCTTCATCAATATAGAACCACAGCTCTATGAAAAGAGCGAAAGACACAATAAGTCTGTAATTAACTCTGCTTATGACGAATGCAGCAGCCATAACGTCCCTGCTGTGGTTTAAATACAGGTAAGCTCTATGACTGGCACCTAACTGCAGCACATGACTCACAAACAAGAATGAATTCAGGAGAATATAGCAGTGGATTTTGTCACACTTTTTGGGCCCCTATCCACAGATTTAGTTCTTTTAGTTAGTTACTCATTCAGATAGTGCACAATATGTACAGCTTATACCTTATAGTAAAGTTTAATCAGGCTTTCCTACAGGCTCTACAAAGCCAGCAATAAAGGAGAGAAATATTTGTCCAAACACAAATTTCCTTAGTGTTCTACGTTTATTTCCAATTAGCAGCTGTGGGCAGCACTGATTAAAATAAATAAATAAATAAAAAAAATTCATTATTAAAAGGAAAATAAATAAATAAAAACTACACTTTTTCTAAATTCAACGTTCTATTTTCATTCATCTTCAACACGTAGTTGATAAAATTTAGTATGATCTACAAAATTAATTAAATTAATATCACAATTGATTTCCCTTAGAAATATTGACAACTTATCAAAAAGATAACTGTCCAATGTCACATATTTTTCCTTGGTATACTAACCGGCCTGTGAAAAACTGCTCTTCCCATACTTGGATTTATAATTCACGCCAGGCAGACATTTTCTCCTTGACTCTAAACCATCTCATTTTAAATCAGTTAGATGAAAGCATCTGTTTTGAGTGCTTATGACTTGCTTAGGCGAAAGCCAGTCCTTGCGCTGGTAATGACTGCACTCCCCAGTACGGCGTTCCTCAATGATTTGAATGCATAATTAGCATAATAAATACTTCTGTTGCATTTGAAGACTTTCGTGAAGCAATCATTGCAGGGAGCAAAATCAACAGTTTCTTCTTCTCAGAAGAACCTGCATGAATAGAAATGTCACTTTGCTTCCGTAAGGTACCGGTAAATACAGTAAAGTGACATACATATACATACTGTCTAGCAGTGCAAACCCGTCCTTTTGCAGTAATAACCAGAAGAGAACTGATAGTTAAAAGCTAGCCATAGAGAATATGTAATCTGCCGTGCCGGAGCTTTGTATTGAACCGTGCCAGAATGGGGAACAACATGTCATTATTACTGGCCGGTACATGCCGCACAAGCAAGACAGCCGCATGTAGATCGCCACTCTTGTGTGTGCATCGTAAACAAACTATGAATTCAATTGTCCACCATGGCAGAACTATATGTCTACTGAGGTATCAAATGAAAATGTCTTATTTTCTAGTTCAGGATAGTAGGAAATACTTCCCCATCTCAACCAAGGAGAAGCGCTTTTATTTTTTATTTTTTCACGTTGGATATGCGACCATTCTGCCAGTAAGGATGAAGATGATTTAATCATGTTTTAGCAAGTATGGTTTTTTTAGTTATACCATAAACTCATTCAGAGTTTTAATAAGTGTTTTCTCACTATTGAGTGTCAGTGCAGTTTTTACTGCTCTTGCTATTATTTTGTTAGTAACTTAACTGTATTACTCTCCCTTGCCACAGACACCGCGTTAAACTGCTGACCCTGAAACTTATGTAATTGCATGTAACTACTCTCCTCTCCCACCTACTACCGTTACTCCCACCATTGCTACAACTGCTGCTCGTGAATCGACGTGAGCTCCCACAGCACTGCTAAGCTTTGGAAAATGAATTTGCCTGATGATGGAGAGGGTGCATTATCTGGTGGTACAGCAGAGTGCGTGTGGCCCGAGAAGACTAGCTGCCTCTAGCCTTCGGAGTAGGAGCGGCAGTCTCCTGGGTCCTGGTGGGAGAATGGGCTGAAGCTGCAGTCTAATTCATCACAGCTCCGCAGAAAACAAGCAATCGTGTGGAGGCTTCTTGAAAAAAAGAAGAAAAGAAAAAAAAAATGGGAAAGAGTGCAAAAGACACAACAGTTCTCGCTGGACTGGGGCAATTCCCCTGGTCACCGCAGTTCTCTTCGTTACTGTCAGCCTCTTCTTGCCTTAAATGCTAGAATAAGGAGAAGGGGGCGAAATGAGATGACAAAGAGGAGAGGAGATGACAGGAGAACGAGGAGTCATGGGGAGAAAATAACCACATCCTTCCATACTGGCATGAATTTCAACATGTGATGTACGGCTTATTTACCGTTCCATTTCAGGATGTGGCTTGTATATATGATTGTTTAGCCTCTATGAACCACCACTCACATCACGGTCCTTATTGAGGTACCAGATTGTGCGGCTATGGCTCGCTAAAGGGTTTCCGTGACAACCTGGGCTTTCTGCCCAATCAGGATGAGGGTTTCCAGATTGAGAGGTGGACCTCTGGGGAGCCGTACTTCAACGAGCTTGGATGCTTTGCCACAGAGAAGCCCCCTTTGAGTGGCCATCACAAAGTGAGATTCTGCTCAGAATGGGTACTTTGGTGTCTGCGGAATAATTGGAAGCACTTTCTAACACGAGGTTCTTTTAAAAATGCATTAAATGACAGGGAACGGGGAGCATCCAATTTTGATTTTGCTCATGAACCTCTCTGGAGCTGCCTGTCAGGCATGTAGCATATATGTTAAGATACGACCCACCCATTTATCAAACTGCCAACAGTTGTTTTGTCTCCTTTTTTTTTTTTTTTTTTTTTATAACGTAGAAAGGTAAATGGCATCTTTGTGTATATGCTTCCTGCTCATCCAAGCAAATCTCCCTCTATAATCTGCTTCTATCTAGACTAGATTTTTTTTCCCCTCATTTTTTTCTCTCAGAAGTTGCATAGTGGTTTCATCATCTTGAGCAATAGGAGCCAGCAGGGTATCGCACAAACACAACAGACAGGCTCATTTTTCACAGGTTGACTTCCCTGCTGTTCTGCAGGATGTGTCACGACAAACGGCGGATATGTGACAGACTCACGTCACACCCGTGTCCTTGCATTAGAGAGAGAATGCAGTGCGCCCTGTGGTCATGAGTTTTGTGTGTTTTGTACGTGTGTGAGGGTGCATTGTTTCTACATTCAATCTGGTTTTGTAGCATCATGTAGATTGACGCAGGTGTGCTCCTGATCCAGTAATAGTGAACCTTTTATTCTAGCAGGCCTCAGCTCTCCACCAGCCAACATCACCACCTCCGCCGTGCCCAGCATCGTCACACCCATCGTCAACGGATTCACCGGCATTCCTCATCAGCCTAACGGACACCCTGCCGTGGAGACCGTGTACACCAACGGCTTGCCGCCCTACTCAACCCAGAGCCCGACTGCTGCAGATACCCTCCAGCAAGCCTTCACCGGTGTACAGCAATACACAGGTGCCATGCCGGAATGCCTTTATCACTGCTTTGCATTCCCGAGATTTAAGAATTGGTCTTAAATGCCAAACGCATATCAACTACAAGATCATTACTGGAGGTTATTTACTGTGCAGGAATTGAGCTGTATGTATTCAGATAGTGTAGAACAGTGCCTCAGAGCGCAACATCAGAGAGATTTTGATTACACGTTACGCCTGTATGATCGACCTTAAGCATCCTTGACACCATTCCCTGCAGGATTCCTGTTTTTACACTATCCTCTCCTTGTTTCTCCACCATGTTTGCAGCAATTTACCCAGCCACCACACTGACTCCTATTGGCCAAACACTGCCCCAGCCACCCCAGGTCATCCAGCAGCAGCAGCAGAGAGAAGGTGAGGGTGAGAGAACATTATTACTTTTCACATTTCACATTTTCACATATCTCAACGCAAATGTTGGTTTGTAAAGAGGAGATGAACATAAGTCAATAATAACGCATTCACATTGCAAACACTTTATTCTGTGTAGCACATACTGCTCTTTAACTGCAATGCTCTTTTTGCTTTTATATATATATATATATATATATATATATATATATATATATATATATATATATATATATATATATATATATATATATATATACTGTACTGTATGTATGTATGTATGTATGTATGTATGTATATATAATATACTTATAACTCTACACTAAATGGTCAGGGTACTTGGTCAAAAAATACAGAAGAAGTTCTCACCACGTTTTACAAGATAAAAAAGCTAAATCTGGATCCTGGCAAAAATCTGGAAACTACAGATACAAACAGGGAAAAAATACAGGATCTTTGTAATTTTCATCACTTTAAGAGAACAAACTTATATTTAAATATAAACATGCAGCAAACACCACAGTATAGAACATATATATATATATATATATATATATATATATATATATATATATATATATATATATATATATATATATATATATATATATATATATATATATATATATATATATATATATATATATATATATATATATATATGTATACACATATATGGATTTACAGTGAACCTTCTTGATCTAGAAAAGTTAGTGGTTAAATCAGCCATTTAACAAATATGGAGGATTTTCCAGTCTAACTGAGTAGATTAGAAAGGGTTGAGAAACTAATGCTAACAAATCCAGATCATATTTAATCTCAGGTAAAAGATAAATCAAGTATAAGGATGTAGATGTAGGGCAATGTTATTAAGATATGCCATGCTTTTTTCATAGGTAACAATCATAGGTAAAACTTGCCTTGTCGCAGCCTCAGTGAACAAAAACTGTGAAAAATATGGAAAGTGTGGTCGCAAAGAAATGAGGACAGCTTGTGTAAACATATTCAAAATGCTTGGTGATCATTTTCATTTCATTTACACAAAAAAAAAAAGAGCTGATGTATAATTTGCAGGAAAGAGCAGTATTTCTTTCATTTTTGTTGAGGAATTTTTTGGGCCTGACAGGATGTGTAAGAATATGACCAGAGGCTTCATATGAAGCAATAAAACACAGTTTTTCACATTGTGTGTATGCCAAGAATGATCTTTGTTCTCAAGTGTTTGACAGTTTAAGTGAAACGGGAAGCACAAAGACACAGCAGCTCAGAGAGCACAATTAATAATTGAGTCATGATAGGTTCAATCGTCGACCAGCAAGTCACAATCTGGTTGGATGAAAAAGAGGGAAAATAGAAATTGATGTCAAAATTTAACATGCAACGCTGGCTACAACTCCATTTAAATTCTGAATGTATTGTCTGTTTTGACAACCTACCAGCAAATCATTCTAGTTTGCGTGTAAGAGCTGTAATGTTTTTGAATTGTTGTCATGTAATGTTTTGTCTCCAGTTATCTTGTATAATTCTTTAATACAGTACAGATGAAAACAATCATTTACTAAGTGTTTCTCTCCTTTATATCTAGGTCCAGAGGGTTGTAACCTGTTTATCTACCACCTGCCACAGGAGTTTGGAGACAATGAGCTCATGCAGATGTTTTTGCCCTTTGGTACTGTCATCTCTTCTAAGGTCTTCATGGACCGGGCAACCAATCAGAGCAAGTGCTTTGGTGAGTTACTTTCTGCTTTTTATGCATATTTCATACATGCAAAAAAAAACAGTTGTTCTTATAAAACTATAAGTACATGGGCCTCTGCTGTGATTTCCAAGTTTCACATGTTCTTGTAACCAAATGCAGAGGAGTGCATTTCTGGAAAGCATAAAAACTTACAGTTTATTTGTGAAGTTTACTACTTATTAAATCTATTTGCATTGTGTGAATTTGCAGTATAGAATCTTTCCTCTCTCAAATGGTAACTCTTACTGCATTTGACAGCACACAAATGTGGTAAACAATAATGGCAAAAGGAGGGGTGGGGTTTAATACGTTTTTTGTTTTTTTTTCCTTCTGCCCACTCCTTTTCCAGTTTGTCTGGTTTTGTTGTTTCTTTTTTTAAGTTACTTTTGTTTTTTTTGTATGTTTTATTTTATTTTATTGGATATATATCGAAATAAACTTTCCAAACCAAAAAAAAATTGAACAATATTTACTGAAACTGTGTTTGACTGTTATTTTGGCTTGACTGCAAAGGCAGGGCAAAGTAAGCATGATGCGGTGATTCAAACCGACCCCGTGTTATTTCTTATCAACTGTGCAAACTGAGAATTTCCAGGTGCTGCCTCAGCATCCTCCACACTTCTTGTTCCTGTTTAGTTGTATCATGGTGCACACACACTAACTCAACCTCTCAGGTCCGGACAAGGTTGACAGTGGTGGTTGAGAGGAGGGCAAGGAACGGGGTAATTATGGATCAGCACTTGTTTTCACATCAGGGGAATGCAGAACCCTGGGCAACATTGATCACCAGAGCTGAATCCCTGTGTGTGTATTGGAGGCTTAATAATGTACATGCATGAAAGAAGAGCTATTTGCACTATTGACTAACACACTATGCATTTACAACATAATGTTAGGCCTGGGGAAGCAAGGGACATGCAGGTGTAATTAATCTAGGAAGGAAAAGGAGGGAATAAACATAGATTGATGAGGTATAGAAGAGGAGGAAGCAGACAAGACTGTGCAGAGAGCTCCAAGCCTAAATGTGTTAAGGTGATGGTGAGGCCATCTTCTGCCTCTGTACATTCCACAGACTTCCCTTCAGGTTGTCCTCCTGCATAGCTTTCACGCTAATCGTCCGAACCAGAGCCGGGCAGGCTGGCCAGCTCGGCACTAGGTGACTGTGGATGTGGAGAAAACCCCTGCTGTTTTTCATGGATCATCAGCTGTACCTAATGACACCACAGACACAGGGGAGCACATGAAGCGGAGATACACTCCAATGCAGTTTCTGGTCACTGAAATCCCAAGGCTTTATTTTTACACATGATGAAGACAGGATGTTCAGCACAGGCTTGCACTGATGGGTTGGTGCTGTATCAGTCATTAAATTAGCACATTTAGTTCAGATTGCACTTGCATTTTTGGTTCAGTTTTCACTTCTGTGCCTATTGTAGCATTTATATTGAACTGGATTCAATAATCCACCATGTCCAGTTTCATTATTTAATTGGTCGCCTGGAAAAAAAAAAACCAGTTGCATCCTTTTAATCCTGCAAAATTCAGGGCCACACAGAAGTTTAATATAAAATTCCTCTCAGACAAAAACACTTAAATGAGGAGAGTGATGTCTTATGACAGCAACAGCCCCCCCCAACCACCACCACCAAGACAGTTTTTTTTTTAAGAAATAGGAAGTCGTGATCTCTTGCCCAAAGGTATCTCTTGCCTGCCCCCAAAAACTGCCATTGAAGTCTGCTGACCTATTCAAGAGGGAGCGATGATCAAGCTGAGGGTGCTAAGTTTCTTTAACCTTTTTTTTTCACATGCTTGCATTCCCTCCTTAAAGCTCATTTAGGTCATCACATCCATTCCATCCTCTATTAGGTTTAATGAACCTGCTCATTTCACTCACAGGTTTCGTGAGCTTCGACAACCCTGCAAGTGCACAGGCAGCTATTCAGGCCATGAACGGCTTTCAAATTGGGATGAAGAGGTTGAAAGTCCAGCTAAAGAGACCGAAGGATGCCAGCCGCCCTTACTGACACAGCCTACCTTCAGTATTCACTGCAGCAGCACAGGTGAGCCCAGAAACATGTCAAAGTGCTGCCACTGGTTCCAAATCAGTGCTTCTGTATTAGCTCCAGATTTAGCTCAGGTTTCAGTGGTGCCCCTTGATTTTGCAAAGCATATTAATAACTGCCTGACTTACTTCTTAGTATAGCTTCAATTTAGAAGCTTATGTACTTGATAGAAAAAGGCTTTATTTAAAGTTTATTAAAATGAGGAAAAGATTCACTGATCTCCAAAAGGTCCATAATCAATGATGACTTATTTTAACATTTAATGCAAAAATACTTATACATTTTTCTGTTTTTGTGCATTTTTGATTACAAAACAAAAGCTACTTTTTCCCTCTTAGACTGATTTGTGGGGCTATAGTCATGAACTTAGCCCAGGTGTTGAAAAATGTTATACTCTGACTATTCAAACCTTGTCACAACAATCAGCAGCCACTGCCCTTCTAAGGAGCTGCCTAGCACTCTAAAAATTTAAATAATTTATGCTCACAAAGCAGGAGAAAGCTATAAGAAGAGAGCAAAGTCTTTTCAGGTATTCGTTTCCTCCGTTTGTAGCATAAATAAGAAATGACTGTTAACAGGAATGGTGGAGGTCAAATAGAGGTCTGAAGGGGCAGAAAAACTTTCTGAGACCTGCACTGATGCATTGTTCTATCGGGGAACCAAAAACCAGTAAAAGAGTCACCTCCATGGAACAGTATTATGTAGAAAGACCTGCTGTACATCCCCACCACAGATCTCAACATCAGAAAAGTAAAAAGTAGCATTTACGCAAACCTGAGAAGTTTTGCAACCAAGTCCATCAGTGAAAATAAAATTCTACATTTCGGTTGCAATGAACTATATTTTTAGGAAAACGAAGCTTCAGGAAGATCATTTATCTTTCAAATAAACATGGGGGTGGATCCGTTTTGGTTTGGGCTTATTTGTCAGCCAGTAGCATGGGGATTAGTTTTTATTCATTCATTTAACTTTCACTTTTTTCAGGCCAAACAGGCTTGAAGTTTGTTGTAAACTTCTAAAAACAAACTGTTTTAAAGGACGAAGGTGATTCCTGTTATACTGCATCAGAAGAGGCAAGTTTACAGCTTTCTAGTGATCGTTGCATTCCTTAAGACCTTAAAAATAGGCAGAAATTAAACAGATGAAAGAATCTGAGTGGGCTCAAAAGGAAAAAAAACTAAACTTACTTTTCAAAGAGGGTTTCTTCAGCGGAAAACTGTGTTTCAGAAAGCTTTTTATAATGCCAATGAAAACAGGTTTAGCTTTAATATAAGCCTTGATGTTTTCCCAACCTCAACCAAGTAGTTTGCATTGTGCGAAAAAGAAAAAAAAAAAAACAGTAAGTTGAAAGTGCACAGAAAACTGACAAACAACATCTCAAAACAAAAACACTGGGACGCTCAATAAAGTTTCAGTCTGACTCATAGTGGTTGGGTTTGCGAGTCCTTCATCCAACCTTCAAATGCAGACATTTTGGTGTTTTTGTGAAACACTGAACTTATTTTTATGTACTGTGGCATGAAAGACAGCAAAAACCCCATCTCTAGACATGAACAAATTCCTTAGACTTACATGAAAAACTGCAAGGGGTTGATTATTTACACAGCACAGTGATGCATTTATTGTGAGAAATTCTGTCATCGTTTTGATTGACAAAGATTGATTGTTACACCGATGTGAATTAGCTCCCTCTAGACTATCAAACTGACATAATGGAGCCATACTGAACCATCCAAAATGGAAAGAAATGAATATTTGGACTGACGGTTTAATGAGCAGTGAAATTTGACAGAGCCTCCCTTTTATTTCCCCTCTTCTTCTTCTGCTTTTCAGGTTTTACAGGACACATGAAGATATCTCGGAGGAGTTCAACTTTTTCTTTTCTTTGAGAGCAAAATATGTTTTAAAAAAAAAAAAAAATCAACACGTAAGGAATCTTTGGAGACATATCAGCATTTACACATGAAGACATAGGTTAGGGCAGTAGAAGGAGATGCGAGAGATGAGGAGGCGCTTCACCGGGGGACATAACAGCAACAGATGGTACAGTGCGAGAACCACGAGAAGAAGGAAAAAAAAAAAACTGGAAAGAGACAAGACTGAACAACAGAACTTTTTCTTGTTGAGACTTGAATTGTTAACTAAGCAACAAACTAACAAACAAAAAAGCAGCAACAACAAATAGATTTCTATATACATATTATATACACATATATATAAATATATATATAAGGAAAGAGGCGCTTGTGGCTTTTACTGGACAAATGAGGGTTAAAACTTGAAGATAAAAAAAAAGCAGTGGAGAAAAGAAGCAATTCTGTACGTCCACTGACAGACTTTATTTCTCTTTCCCTCTTTCTCTTATTCTCTCACCGTCTCTCTCAGCAAGCGCAGAACTATGACTCTTGGAGGTCACTGAGGTTTCCATTAGCAACAGTAGAACTGCAATTCTTTCACCCCTAAGGGACCAAAGGACCAAACATTTTTATTGTTCTGAACAGTAATATATAGTATTAATGATACTAATACTACAAACTACTACTAATAATATTACAAGTTAAACTTAAGAAGAAATACTAGCTTCAGGTTGAAAAAAAAAGAGCAAGGGTTTTTTTTTTTTTTTCTTTTTCCTTTTACATTTATAGCTACTGGGTTTGAGACTATTAAAACAAAAGAGAAAATGTATTAAAAAAAAAATTTAAACAAAAAAGGATGATAAAGCTGTACTATTTTAGCGGCATAGAAATGTGGGTTAGATATCGATTTGGGCATGTTCAGTTATGTTCTTTTAGACACATCATCTGCATCCCAGCATTTCATCTCGGTAGTGTGATCTGTCTGTGTAATTGTGTCGAAGGGGAGAAGAAAAGAATCCTGCTGTGCCAAAACAGACACAAAAACAGAAGCGAAAATCAAAAGGACAGCTTATTTAGCAAACCAATGCTGCCCTGTGTTCTTTTCAGCGTGCTGCAGGAAGCGCCAGTGTCATCGCGAGTGAATCCATGTCATCATTAAAGCCTTGATAGTACAGATAATCTGACCATAAAGCACTGTGGTAAAAGTGCCACCCGGCCGAGCTGGATACGGCAGTAAAACAGCACAGCATCTGTAGCTGCTTAATAACATACACAAATGAGTCTGACAGCAGTTGTAAAGAAAAATTTCCGTGGGTGTGTCACAGTGGTCCCTGCCGGGTCACGCCCTCTCCCACTGCCAAGCTCCTCCAGCTGCTCTCAGCAGGCAAGAGCAGAACTCTCTCCCTTCCGCGTCCCACCCTCACCTTCCTTTTTTCACCTCCAAGTGCCAGCATATCTCTCTCTTAACAGGGACCATCAGATCCCCATCAGGGGCCCCAAAGCGAACCCACAGCATAATTAAGATAATGATAATATCGATCAGAGGGTGAGCAGTGCCACAGGGCAAGAGATGCACAATCAATTACACATTGGCATTTTGAATGAATTGACTGACAGAGTTCATCTTTCTCTCGCTGGGTGGACGCAAGTCTTTTTCTCCCATATTATCATCCTA
The DNA here is from genome assembly GCF_933228915.1 of Telmatherina bonti. Lineage (NCBI taxonomy): Eukaryota > Metazoa > Chordata > Actinopteri > Atheriniformes > Telmatherinidae > Telmatherina > Telmatherina bonti. The sequence continues at coordinate 27,174,105 of NC_136626.1, forward strand.
CCTGCTGTCAGATGGGATCCATAATCTGAGCGTCCTCGATGTAAGGCACTTAAAGTTCTGAAGTTTACGTTGCTGCAGCAGCTTGTATATAATGTTTAGAGTAGATCGGACAAGTTCTTCAGTGAAGAGCAGCTGTATATGTATATATATCTTCTTTTTTTTTTCTGATGGGTGTAATAGCACAGTAAGAGCTTGTACACACTGAGAGGCAGCCTGGCATTACCAGCGCTAGGAGGTCAAATTAAGAGCAAAATGATCCATCAATTAGACAGCAGCAGGGCTGCAAGTGTAGCTGCTACAGCTGCTTCAACAGGACGACAGCTTACCATTACTGTCGGTCACACATGGTTCCTATACGGTGTGGTCATGACACATCATGCCGTATGAGATATGATTAATTAACTCCTATGATCCATGGTGATGGTTTATGCACTGAGACACGCAGTCAATACACCCGAGATGAAATCTCATAGTCATGCTTAGTTGTTTTTATTCATCTTTTTTTTGTTGTTGTTGTTTCTTTTCAAGAAATGCCATTCATTGACTCAGTCTGCTCTTGGAAGCATCTTGCCCCTCAGGACTCTCAGACTTCAGTGCTCTCATAAACTTAAAACACATCAGTGCTTCAGACATAGCATCAAAACGCCTGTCCCATCCACTGAAAGCAGTTCTTAGATTGCCTTTCTTAGATTCCACAAATGTTTCCTCCACAATCACTCCCCAGATCCTGATGACTGCACATCTGCATTTGATGTCACTTTGGCTCAGCTGCTTTGTGTGTGCGCGCGTGTGTGTATGTAATTACTGGTGCACTGGATCAGTATTATTAGAAAGGAGGGCTGCAGGATTTTCCAGTAGCCTCGGTGTTATCCTCATTCACTGTACATTGCTGTGTTGCAAGCAGTATGTAGATGCTGTAAGAAGACATTGTAGGTTTGCCTTTTCTCATCATGAATTGCCAAATTATGCAAGCATATCCTCTGCAGTTCCTCATCAGACGTGTGCCAGACTTCCTTAAAAATGTAGACTTATAAATATGCTCATTTTCAGGAAATGCTTAGCCGAATGAAATATTTCATTTTTGTGATATAGTGTAACGTTGTAGGAAGAGGGTCAGCTCAGGCTGTAATGATATACAATATAGATTTCCAGTGAAAAGGTTAGATTTCTTATATATTTGCCAGAAGACAGCTTCTTTCCCCTGGCAAGTTAATGTGAGTTTCCTCGCAGCTGTCAGGGCCAAGCAGCTTTAGGAAGCCGTGATATATGCCCTCCTTCCCCCAGGCCATGCAGGGCCTTATAAACCCTGTCAAAATATCTTTTCTTGTGGGATTTCTACTCGAGAGGTTTTATTTTATCTTATTTGATTTTTTTTTATAATTATTAAAATCAAATGAAAATTTCCCTTCACCTCAGCTTGAGTGAAGCGAGTGAAAGATGCCAGCTGTCTCGGAGATGCAACGAGATTGCAAAATGTAAAGTTCATTTTGGATCAATTGCGTTGACAGCAGGGAAAGTTTGTGGATGAAAGCAGGTGCAGAAGCCTATACATGCATATCTAGCTTCAAAAACATCTGATCGAATGATGAAATTTGTGCTTAAATATCTATGGATGGCAAAAAAAATGAAAAATAAAAAGTGGGGAGGGGGTGGGGGTGGGAGGCAATCCCTGAGGCATTCTCATTAAGTTGCATGTGGTCGAGCTAAGTTTATCTCTTACATAGTTTTCACTCTTGCATCCATTTCTTTAATCATTTCTTTTGATATTTATCATTCAGCCATGGTGCCCTTTCAGCCTCTGAGCATGCTCAATGGGGGCCGGGTGGGTTAATGATTAAAGATTCTGGTTACTGCTCGTGGTTCTTTAACTATGGTTTGAATGCTAAGGATAGTAGCTTATTATAAATATGAAATCTGTATATTATGGAAAATCAGCACAGGACCTTTCTTTGGGTACATGTGGGTTAGGGGATTAAATAGGAGAGGGGTTGGGGGGGGGTGGGGGGGGGTGCTTTATAAAGGTCTTAATTTTCTGGTTTCTCAGCACAATGCTTACACAAACATTTAAACAGCAGTGTGGAGTCTGAGAGTAGACTTTACTGACATGCAGGGCGCAAAAAGAGGAATCTCAGTACTATTCATTAAACCCGGGGGAGAAAATGCTGTTTACAGGTAGAGTTGTTTCTCTTTTTTCTCTTAATCTCTTTTTATTTTCTTTTTTTTAAAAGGAGAGCTCCACCTGTTTTTGTGGCAGCATCAGTACAGCATGGATTAACAGACAGGGAAAGCAGTATCTTTTTATAAGAAAAAAAAGGGAAAAAAATACTTTAAAAAAAAAAAAAAAAACCTTATGTGTTCTGTGTTAGCCTGAGAAACCAAACATTTTTTTGCCCCCCTGTTGAAATTTCTTAATACTTGCTGCTTAGAGTAATTCATAATAATGATTGATGATTTAATAATTTTATAATTAATTACCTGCTCAAGTATGTAACTTGATGTTTATTTATTTATTTATTTATTTATTTATTTATTTATTTATTTATTTATTCATTTATTTATTTATTTATTTATTATTTGGTCAAATATTTTCTTTATTTTATGGTTATGGTAAGATAAAGATATGTATAAAAAAAAAAAAGAAATGCTTATTGGGGCTTTTCTCTCTTTCTCTCCTTTTTTTCCAATTTTACAATAAAAATTCAAACTGGATGTTTTGTTTCTCACAGTTGTATTTACACTGAATGAAGTGCTGAACCGCAAAGCCGAGGAAGGGGGGAGACGTTGCACGAAGACTCGCTCCCCCTCCACTGGAATCTCAAGGACCTTGAAATTTGCAGGGGGCGCAGATGCTTGCAACCTATTCCACCTCAGAGCATGTCACTGACACCTTGTCCATGTGGAGTGATGAAGCTGTGACATGTGCAATAAGCCTGTAAAGGGTGACATTCATTCTGACGCTTTAATGTCCATGTTTTTCTGAGATGAATATAAAACACAAGGTAATGTCAGATGGGGGGGGGGGGGTGGTTTTAGAGGCCAGGATGCACATGGAAACTCATTGAGGGGTGGGATTGTTGTTTACATGGAAGCTTTACCAGTTTTTCAGGGTCACATGATGAAATGAAATATGCAAGGTTACAAATGACGGCAGCAGAGTACACACTGAGGTGGCACATTAAGCATCAGACAACATTCAGTCAGGAAATGTCAGGAAAACTTGAAGGCAGCTTGAAAGGCAGGGTGTAATAAGTTTATATTTGCAAAGCAGCTAGTATTAGTCAAATTTTCAAAACTGCTGCACTGCCTGGATGCCAGGAGCTGAATCTGATGCAACATCTGTTAACGATTGAATTGCCTCTCCACATACATCGTGTAATCATCATCCTCTTACATCAGGAGGCGATGCAACAAAGGCAGAAGCCGAGATAGAATTTCACAAATTCACATTTTGAAGAGCAGTGTCAGATGGAGAAAAAAAAAATACGCAAGAGACAAAAAAAGTAGAGCCACTGGCTCATGAAATAAATTGTCCCAATTACAATAAAGTGTGGCTCTTGGTCAGTGTGCACAGCAGGCAGTTCATCTTTATTACAATCAGTTAATGAAAATCAATCCCCCTCCTGATAAACTCTTATCTCCACGGCCTTTGCGCACCCCTCGTGCCGGGAGATAATAAATTAGGGTAATATTGCCTTTGATGAGGGAGTGAATTGCAAATTATTGTAACTTTCCAAGATTTATGATGCAGATGCTTAATTTCCGAGCTGGGTTTTTCAGGGCGTCAGGGTGCCGGGGAGCCATTTGTTAAAAGTTTGGTGACACAGGCTCGTTAATAAAAATACACACTCAGACAGCCAGGTGTTCTCAGCTGTTCTCAGTGGTTACAGTAGCAGAGAAAACTGTGCTGAAACTGCAGGAACCGTGAGCTTGTAGGACATTTGTCTCAGACATTTCACCTGTAACCGAGTATACATATGAAGAAGGCAAAACCCATGGGATGCAACATGTTTACTAAAGTAGCACTGTCAATCATGCAGCACCCGAACCCCCTTCCCCTATCACACAAGCCAGGAGTATATGATTTGATATGTAGGTCAATACCCATTCTGCAGTGAGCCAGTGGGTGAGATATGTCTGGTTGCTTGCTGTCACTCTGATTATTGAGGAGACACAGAAAGATTGAGCTGGTCAAGTATGAGAGGGCCTGCAGCATGAGATAGCTGTATGATTGCTGCCACTAGATCCTAGAAGCCAACACACACACACACACACACACATTCTCACACACAACTAGAAAACTCGCTGAGAAATGAGAAACTTCTCGCTCTTTGTTCCGCAGGAGTGACCCATGTAACAGGGTGCAATGGATGTGTGTGTTGGACGTCTTCTGCTCGGTACCACAATCAGGCTGCAAGTGCATCATTAAGCAAAATGCTCCAGCAACAAAACAGAAGGTTGGCGTTACGAGTCATCAGGAAGTGCAGGAATGATGCAAGGTGGATCATTTCAGGAGCAAACCCAATCTCACATGAGCAGATGAATGAGTTTACAGCGATTGCTCGCCAACATCTCATGCATCATTTAGCATCGATAAATCAAGCAAGTGTCTAAACTGTAAGAATGCACTTCGTATAAGATGTTTTCCACGCGTGCTGCCATCAGGGTCCATCCATTGTCTGTCATTCATGGAGTTTTCTTCCAGGATAAAACTGAGCTGTGTAAAGTGCACATAAGGCCTGTGGTTGTCGTGCAGACTTGCCTTAAAAGTGAATTTAAACCACCTGATTATCTTGTTCAAGAATCTTCTCTCATCAGAGCATTTTTTTGTCGAAGGAACAGCTTTCATTAAGACACCCATCAATCTATCAATTATCAATCAAGGAGAAGACTCACACACCACTATCTATTTATCTTGCCGAGTGCTTTATTATTATCAAATTAATTTCCCCATTGAGAATATCAATCACTCAAGCACTTTTTTTCCTCAACTCATTAGCTTTGTAATTGTCCTTGTTTGTGGGGGGAAAGTCAGCATAGGATGGCCCAAAGAGGGTGGACAAACAGTTTGAACAGGCTTGAATAGTTACAGCAAGGCTTGCAGATCCACGCTAAATCTACACAGGCTCTGCATTGTGGAGGATTTGGCTCATTTTCCATATTAAACTTTCCAAAAAATGTGTTTTCACTTTCAGTCACCTTGAAAAATATGAGGATTCCCAGTTTCAATGTTCATAAGTTGTCAGCAGAGTCATGTTGCTCTCATGTTTTGCTGATGGCTCCATCACAGCAGCATATGTGAATCACAACAGAGATTTGCAGCTTTTTCTTTTAAATGTTGAGGCAGATGAAAGGACATATACAGTTTAGATATCATTTTTACAGGCTATTAACAATCGTGAGACATTAATGTGCTTGGTAAAAGGGGATCAGGTGGGGTATTCCTACCTATATGAGAACACAACACATTTAACAACAGGTATTTTTATATTATCCATCAGCGGCAGAATCTTTTCTTGACTAATACATGCTGCATGCAGAGTCAGATGATTGCTACTTTTTATGTATCGCAACATAGGCAGCGTTTTAGTGTTTTGAAGGCAGAGTTATTTTCATTTAGATATAACTATGTTGTTTAGTCCAGCGGTTGCACCTCCAGCGATCAGACTCTACCAAACGCTTGCAGGGTAAATGGGACGTTAACAAAATAAAACAATTTAAGTGGATCCTAATGAATTAAAATGAAATGAAAAATACTTTATTCATCCCAGAGGGAGATTACAATGTTGTAGTATTTTTTGAAAAAAATAAAACATAAAAGCAACAATGATGATTAGAAGAATTAGAGAGAGAAATCTGCTGGCAGGAATGATCTCCGGTATCTTTCTGTCTTCCATTGGACATGCTGAAGGCTCACACTGAACACTGTTGTTTCTTCACTGTGTTGTGTAGAAGATGTGAAGAATCTTCGTCTATTTTCAGCACCTTGCGCAGTATTCTTTCCTGGACAATCAGATCCAGCAGCTCCAGCATTGTCCCCAGCATAGAACCAGCTTTGTTTGGTTCTGGCTCAGGCTCTGATGCTGCTGCCCCAACAGATGGCAGCAAAGCTGACTGCACTTTTCACAACAAACTTACAGAACATGCAACATCTTGGTGCAGACACTGAGTGAGCTTAGCTTCCTTAAGAAGTAGAATCTACTTTGTTCTTTCTTGTGGCCTCTGTGTTGCAGAGGTCCCTCATTAGCTCTGTCCAGACCTCCACCGGTCTGATCCCTCTTTAATTTATGATTATTTCAGACCACACATCGCTCATGTTGTTCTGTTGGAGCTGATTTTATAATATTTTCCTGTGGTCCTTCAGCCTTGCACTTCTTAATCTTTGTTTTGAGTTCTTTGTGGTCTTCAATAACTTGCTGTCACCATCCCTGACAGCTTACTTTTTTAATATATTTTTTTCAGATTTTGAGTGTCACTGGTGATCCAGGGTTTGTTATTGGAGAAGCGCCTCACCCTCCGTGTTGGGAAGATGCTGTTCACACAGAACTTCATATAATCTGTCACACACTCGGTCACTGGTGTCCTCTCCATGTCGTTCTCAGAGGACATTCCAGTCTGTGGTCTCAAATCACCCACTCAGACCATCTTCAGCTTCATTAGAACAGGTTTTAGTAGTTTAAGTGATGATTGGTTGCTACTGAACAGCAGGCTTGCAGGTGGAGATAAAAAGAACCAGATTGTGGTCTGATCCTCCTAAAGGCGGCAGGCCAGAGGAATGATGGTGATGTTGCAGAGAGGGAGATGTTGTTGAAGTCTCCAGAGATCGCACGAAGGCATTAGGATGCTGTGTTTGTGTCATAGCAACGACAGAGCTGATGATGTCAGCGGTAGCAGATATGACAGAAACGGCAACCAGAAAAACACAGGTAAATTCTCCGGGTAAATAAAATGGATGAAAACTCACAGCTGACAGTTCCACATCCCTTGTAAAGATCTTCTCCTTTTCAGTGTGTGCAGAATGGTACCAACAGTGGTTAAAAAGCACCGCTGGCTTTTTTGCTATCAGTCTGTGCAGACACATTAGCATCAGGGATGTGTTCATGCAACCACGTCTCCGTGAAGGTGTATTCCTTTTGAGACCTTGTTAAGCACCTCGAGCTCATCTGTTTTGCTAGCTAGTGATCTTACACATCAGAACTGTTGGAAGAAAATGTTTGAATCTCCACTGTTTTTTCTCTCTGCCTCGCTCCTCTTCAACACATCTGGAATATGGCGTTTAATTTAGCTGATTATCTAGATTTTGGAGAGCTCCAGTTGATCCAACTGATGGACAACTTTTCTGCTGCCATGGAAACTCACCATAACAAATGATGAAAGGGTCCAAAGTTAAAAAAAAAAAAAAAAAAAAAAATCATTTGAGCAGCACGGCCTCTGAACCAATGTGTCAAAAAAAAAAAAAACAATTGTTAAAAAATTAACTTGACAGCAATTATCTTAAAAAAAAAAAAAAAAAAAAAAAAAAAAAAGTGGAGTCTGTTTAAAAAATTGCAAGTGTTGTTGGACCTGCAGTTTGCTGTCATCTCACATTATAGTAAATATATAATCAGTGAAAGGCAGTTAGCCGCAGTTCTGATAAGAAATTAAAAATCAAGGTAATTTTTCTTTTAAAATATCAAACTTTATTTCATTCAAGCATCTAAATGGAGCTTATTTGCTACTTTTTATGGTTTCAAGATATATATTTGCATCACATATAAGTAATATGTGTGTTCCTGATATTAAACAGACTACTAATACAGTCAGAACTGCTATCATTTATATTGCCTAATCCACATTTTATGCAATTTATGATCTTATCTGAGCAGTAAAAATAATCTATGATGTAGATAGATATATAGCAAAACATGAAGTACCATTTAACAAGAGTTTAAAAGCATCAGGTGTGTAAATGCAGTAGTTGGGTGAATGAGCTTATTTCTACCACCAGATACCTTCCCATCCTACTACAATCTCACTCCCTCTCAATCTTCCTCCAGCTTCCTCCTGATATTAAGAGTGAGGTGATGAAGTGACCCAGGAAAGACCTTATTTAGGCCGTCTGAAATGTGCTTCACATATGAGAAAATACTAAAAAAAAAAATCCTCGGCTTTTTCCCCATATCACGCACATCGTCTTTATTTAAAGAAACGGGATGAAGAGAGATTAAGTATTATTGCCTGTGTGATGAAACACGCTGTCACCCAGAGTAATATCAGTTACCTTTAACTCAATCCAACATATAAATTACATCCACGTCTGCTGATTATAGAGTATTAATTCTTAATGTCTTCATAAGGACTGTGCCCGAGCTTTCTTAATTGCATTTTTAATGTAAATTAAAACTGATGACGGCCCTCTTCAAATGCTGGCTGTCATTGTTCATAGATGGTGCAAAAACCACTGTGTGCTGATGTTGTTGACTCCAAGCTGGTGTTAACCACTGACCAAATCCTATTTGGAGCCATGCAACACTCGGACAGACAAAAGCAAAGCCAGCAGCCAGCTCAGCACTCAAAAGTAACATTTACACAGGGGACTGAGAACATACTGTGGAACCCTACAGCTACACAGTCAGCTTGTCAAAGCTGTCTTTGTGCTACCAGATGTCAGGACTTGTAGACTGAGGACACCACCAGGACACAACGCAGCATTGCAAGTACACAGATAGGAAAAAAGATCATACTGTAAAATGTTGCCCATTTAGGAAAATCTCTGTTTTGTTTTTTTTTTAAAATTAAATCACCTCTTTTAAAATATCCTAATAATATTCCTAAAGAAATAAAGGGATTAACAAAAGAAGGAGAAGTGATTATAGTCTGGAGTGTTTACTTTAATACAGAAATTTAAGGATTCAGCTCAACACATATTAGTTTACTTTTAATACAATGACTCAAAATAACCTGCTAAACACAACAAATGTAAAACATATTATAGTTAAAACATCTATACACAGGCAAATGTACACAATATAAAACACATATATACACTCTTTTAATATATTATTATATAAAGATTTGTGGGGGTTTTTTTTACCTTTAAAAACTGGAAGTTAAACAGCTTGAAGAGGGAGTCTTTCACAAAAGCAGAACTGCTGAACGTCACATTGACACATCATTCTTTAAGGCTAGGTAGTTTTTACATGCAGTTGTTGGATCCTGTGTCTTCAGTTTGCCAATTGCTTAAAAACTAATGAACATGATTTATAAAAAAAAAAAAGAAAAATTTACACAACACTTGCTGCTAAAACCATTAAGTGCTATTGATATTACTGGATAATACAGGATCTAGAAGCCATCTTGCTCTAGATAAAGTGGAAAAAAAGAACAAGAACAGATACTGTATGGAGTCATATTCAACTTCATATACGGTGGAGTGTTTAAAGGTTGTGCACATTTTCAATGGAAATATTTACAAAAAATACGCCGTTTTCCTGCTTCAAGGTCGGCACACACAGCTCTGCGTTTCATTTGCTTTCGTCACAACTGTGTGGTGCAGACATGTTGTACAGGACATCTGATCATGTGACTGAATGCATTTGTTTGTTTTAGTTCCAAATGATGCGATGTGTGTTTGAATCCACATAAGATGCAACAAGGGGAAATTGTTTCAAAAAGTGAAATTCTTCAAATGGGAATTTAAAAAAAAAAAAAACTGTAAAGATTATAAGAGTACCAACCCCTTTAGAAATGAAAATACAAAGAAAAAATTGTCTGTGCTCAAGTCACTCTTTCCTCAAGCTGGTAATGCTTCCAATGTCCTGTCTGAGTCCATGCTCCGCCTTGTTTTTGTTTTGTAATCATTTATATTTATTTCTTTTACAACAGTAGCAGAGTGAGCAGTAGGAGTGAGAGCAGGGAGCTGTTGGCTGCTGATACAGCCTGCGTCTGTGACGTTCCTCGGTTGTAAACACGAGGAGTCCTTGGAGAATTCTGCTTCAGTTTACTGGGTGGCAACGCCTTTAAATCCTCCATGGCACCGTAGGCCGCCATAGAGAACTCAGGATCTCCTGTTGTCAGCAAGTCAAACACGCAGGACTGAAAGTACACGTCTTCCACCTGCAGAGTCTCTCTACACTTGGCTGTGGCTCTCTCCACCGTGTAGGTCTGGTGGGGAGGCCGTGGAGGACCCAACTCTGTGTTTGTGCCTTGAAGGCGGGGTTGCTGGCTCTGGCGGCTCAGCGTGTGCTCTTTGATAAGCTCGTTGCGCGGGCAGCCGTGCAAGCACAGCTGCAGACCGCCACCGTCCTCGGAAAAGTCTAGTGTGTCCTCTGGCATGCGAATGGCGAAGGTCAGGTAGCTGCCCACACGTCGGATAATGATGGAGGTGCCGATGTAACGGGCTTGTATCTTCACCTGCCGCCCCACTCCAGAGCCGCCTCGCTCTGCGATGGTCAGGCTGCCGCTCTCGCCACCACTCCGAGTCCCATCTTGAAAGGCGAGGGGCAGATCCTCAGTGGTGGCCTGGTACACCTTCTGATCAGTACACCCCTGATATGACTTGAAGATTACTGTGATCTGAATCAGAGGAAAAAGTTAAAGCAGTTTAGAACAAAAGATTTGTAGCATTAGATTTATCCTACAGCCAGCATTTTGTCAAAAAAGGTAAAAGAAAAAAAAGAGGGCTAAAAACAATACATATCCCAGCCACATGGTGGCAGTAAGGAACAAACATTAACATGTTGGGTCAGCTATGTTGATGAATCTCACTGGTCTTTTTACAAAATGCAGATGCTCTTTTCTGTCAGATATCATAAAATAAATGTATTCAAAACTAAATTAGTTTAACAAAGGATCATCTATTCTTTCCAACCCCCCCCCCCCAAAAAAAAATAAATAAATAAAAAATCATAGCTAAACATAAACATGAGCCTAAAATCTCCACCTCTTACTCTGCTGTCATTTAGTTAGAATTTCTGATTTACGCTTCAGGAGAGTTTTGACAAATATGAGCTCCCCTCCTTTTCGCTTCAGGAGAGTTTTGACAAATATGAGCTCCCCTCCTTTTCTTTCCAAGTATTGTGACAAAGTGTTGGCTGTGGTTACGTTTATACTTAAAGGGAATTCTGTATTTGATGGATGATTTCCAGCCTGAAGTCTGGCAGTAGAAAACAACTCTAAAAGTGGGATGTGGGCATGCGGGTGTTGAGCACTGATACACCTTTGCTACACATCTGCACTGGGCTGCATAACTGCTGCTAAAGTTCAGTCAAATTTCTAATGAGGTTTGACATCATCTGTTGTTTTAAGTGTAATCATTTATAATTTGAAAATGTGAGTTTAAAATTGGCTCATTTAAAATGTTCAGTGATGTTTCTTTATAAAGAGGAAGCAGATTTTTAAAGGCATTAAAGAAGAAAATAAAGAAGCAGCTTGTGGAAGCCAACAGTATGCAACTTCAACTATTAAGTAGATATACAAAATATATTATTAAAAGGTTTTTTAGAAGTAGGAAAAAAAAAAACTGCTATGAAGATACAACCCCAGTTCATTACCAGAACCAAAAACTCCTTGCTGCTGGCCAATTATTCCTTTATTTTTCCAAATGATTCCATATTTACACAAAAAGCAGCAAGTTAATTATTTGACCAGAGGGGTGAAAAAACATTCCAGATTGTGGCAGTGGAGGAAAATGTTTGAGTGAGCGTTAATCACTACCATATGACCACCCATGTGTTAAAGGTAGAGCACTCAAGCATGTCTGTGATTCAACACCACTGAAGGACTCCCCTCCTCTTTTCTTTTCCCCTCACAGATCTGAAGGAGCTCCAAGACACGAGGAATGCTGGAGACTAGAGAGGCACCGTGGAATGACGATTAACTTCACATGTTTGATACTTAAAGGCAGCGCCTGAGCTAGCGAGCTAGCATGGGAAGAGCAGACTGCTTGTGTTGGCCATTAGTTTCAAACTTACTGTCATGTGAGGGCTAGCTTCTGATCTGGACATGTATGGACATGACAGATTTGCTTGTGCCTATTCATGCACTGAAGGCAAAAAGATAAGAGGAAGGTAACACTGCAGACAAGTCAGGCGTAGGCAGTAACATTCATCCTTACTTTGCTGGTTGCTGTTGCGCTGGAGCCTGGGACAACAGGCACATTTGTCACCTGCACCGACAGGAAGCGGTTATCGATCAGAGGCCACGCCCCTTCCACTTTGCAGGTCTGAAATTCGTCTCGGAAAGTCCGTAGGTGTGGGTCTCCGAATAATCCACAGTGGGCGTACTTCTTCTGCTGGCCGCCTGAGCCTGATACGAGGACCCGGTTCTCGTAATCGCAGAGCTCCGACACGGCTGGCCTGGATGTGCTGGGGACCTTGGCGGAAGAGGTGGGCCCATCACTGGAGCAGTTGTGCTGAGAGAATAAGTCCTTAATGCGAAAGACAGCTGAGTGGTAGACCAGGTCACCTCTGCAGCTGCGCGCTTGCCGCCGGGTACACAGGGCGTACGCCCGTAGGGCAATGCAGTAGTCCACATCTAGAGCCACGTCCTCCTGAAGACCACTCGCTGGTGAGGTAGAAGACACGTACTCTGCATTGCAGCGCTGGATTCGACACTGCTGGCAGTGAGCTGGAAAACAAAAAGGATCAAGATGATTGTGAACAGTTGAACTGCAACATTATGTTGTGATCTCAACATTTGCCCGTCAGCAAATTTCTCTCCCATCAAAAAGTGATGCACATCCAACGTTACCATAAATTTCCAGTTGACATTTACTGATACATTACCTCAGCACTGCATGAAGCAGCAAGGTCAGAACTTTTCCACTATCAACTTTAGCACAATCAGGAGAGCATTAAAAGCCATACGTGTGAGCCCACAAGACCCCGATCCCACACTGTGCTCCACAATCAGTCAAAACTCATTTCCCTCATCCAGCCCTCACAGAAACAGCTTCACAGTAGAAGGGAACCAACTCGTGTTAGCTTGCCTGAGGGTGTTGAATCAGGTTTGGCTGTTGGTGAGATAGTTGAAATCTATCAAATAACAATACATGTCACGTGACTGTAAGGCCAGTGCGTTGGGGTTGCTAACGTAAAGAGGATCACAAGAAGAATATCATTCAGAGTTGCTGAGGATGCCAGCTGAAAGCTGGAAGGTGGCGAGGCAAAGAAGCCCAGCATGTGATAGTCTGCCTCAATTCCAGGATTCATGTCAAGTAATTTCTTCACAAAAAAAAGAAGCACAAAGAAATTAAGCCATTACTTTTGAGAAGTAAGATGTGGCTACTCATCAAATGTATTTACCTTTTATGGCTACTTTTGGATTTGATGTGTCTGTCTGTGCTGCCAAGGATTTGACCGCCTTGCTGTACGGTTGAAATATTTCCATTTCAGATCAGGATGAGCCACAATCTCAAGACACATTTGTCACTTTTACTGCAAGACTGAGTGCAATCTAAATATTGCAACAGAAATAATCCTCTGTTTACCCCAAAGCTCCATCTTATCTCACAACAACTTGGGACAAAACAAGAAGATAAACATGGGAGATTTCAGGTCAGTGCACATGAATATTTTCACACCATTTCTTCCCATTCACACAAGTCTGGTGCAGTCAGGGAGCAGCAGAGATGATTAATCCGTCTCACAGTCAGTGCACTTAAACACAAGCTCGGATAAATCTGAGATATAGTGTGAGAGGTCAAGTTAGATGCATCCGTCCTCTAAATTCCAGTCTTGCTGCGAGGTCACTCGTGTCTGCCCAGATTGACACTTACTGACAATCACTGCCTACACAGCAATCAACAAGCATGCATCTCCCTGAAGGCTCTTTATGTTCCGCCACTTAAACAGCTACCAACAGTTGTGTAGAGCACATTGATGACAAGCTAAATGACCACACAAATAGCATCTAAGCTGGTATGTGTTTTTTATTTTTTTATTTTTTTATTAATAGATAGTCTTTGGATAAAGACAAATTTCAGTGGCATTTTCAGGGGACCTTCCATCCTCACCACTCTGATGGCTGACCTGATATGGGTTTTTCAACTGTTAACTATTTATCAGAACCAACAGCTTATACATATGGCCAATATTTATTATTCACCTGATATTATATTTTTGGAGTAAAAGAAGACACAACGCAGCTGAACTCAAACTTATAAAAAGTTTAGTCTGATAGCTCAATGTGATCAGATCATGAGAAACATTCCTGCCTTGTGAAATAATCATCTCCTGGCCTGAAAAGCACTCAGTTTAATGGCTATCCTGTTTAAATGGGTTCATTTACAAAAAAATCAATCAGTTAAGACAAACACCACACTATTATAGACAATACTTTCCAGGAACAAAGCAGCACTTTAATATCTTTCTCTTTATAGTATAACAATATATTAGCTACAGACAAGTACTTTCTGGGGAAGCTGTGTATATAATATTAAACATTTTCACCACAGCAACTATTCCTAAGCCATTACAATAGTGCTAATAGTCTAAGTTTACGTCTTTAAAGTGATGGTTAATGGTCAATAACATTGTTTATGTCACTATGTAATGACTAAATCCTTATTTAAAATAAATAGCCACACAATAATTTGATATAATTTAAGTAAAATGGAACATTTGGACCAGCCAACTTAAAACATGGCTTTAAGGTTTCAGATATAAGGGCATGAATAACAAGAAATGCTGAATTTGGTAGCCGATTCCCTACCCTGGTTTGATCACTTTACAATCATTATTATTATTATTATTATTATTATTATTATTATTAGTTAAAATGCTCAAAATTTTAGAAGCATATTTTTCTATATAAGAAAAGTGAAATTCAATACTACATTGCGTTGGATCTTGCAGATTAATCCGCTAAATCCAAAGTTCCTCATTAAAAAATATGAACGTGGATCGACACAAAAACTAAGACAACTTGGAAAAGCAAAAAAAAGATAAAAAACATAGTGTATTTTGGATTTTGTAGATTCCCGATCTCAGGCTGAGATAGAGGAGCAGGCAACACGTTCAGAGGCCAAAAAGTTGGACCCCCATGCATGGTGGCTAACAAAGTTAATAAATGAAGCATGAATAGATGAAAAACCGTGGTCCTCCTAGCTTCTGCTACAACTACAACAGTATAAGCTAGGTGGGAACATTACAACTGTGTCCACTATAACGCAAGCAGTAAATTAGCGCTATTTTCTCGGTTTAAATGAAAGAAAAAACACAAAAAGCTCCGTCCAAGGCTGACTGCGGGTGCTGAACGCCTGTTGCTAGTGAGCTATGCTAGCTGGGAAAGCTAAGCCGTAACTACACGCAAGTTAGTAAATAATTAACTACACTGTGGTCAAAACGTAGTAACTGTTAAGCGGTTAGTTGCACTGTGTTTAGCGTGCTTGTGTGGTGTGACAAAAGTGCAAAGTGTTATCTAAAAGATGTCTGTAAAGTGCGTAAACTCGTGCTGCTCGGCTAGCAGCGATACAAGTGTTGCAGTGCAGACTGGAGGCTGGGATACCGCAGTTACTTTGTCCCAGTAGAGGACGGGAAACTTTTGAAAAACAACCATTTCCCCTCCTTCTTGTTAACTCCAAAACATTAATAACTCCAGAAAAGACATGCTTAAAAACCCATCAGAGTTACATTTCAAACCAACACAACACTAGGGAGGGGGGGGGGGAAAGTTAACTTTTCTATCTCCACCTCCATTCCGGTGAATGCGAGGTACAGCTATGCACTGCATGCAGGACAGGAGTGGGGGAGCACGGATTGTAAAAAGCACCACTTACCTGGTCGAAACAGCAGAGAAAGTAAAACCATGGTGAATGTTACACAGTCCCAAAGCTGCCGCTTAGCCGTGATTTGAGGTCCGCTTCTCCCCATACCAATCCATTCAGTTAGAATGGAGTTCCTCGACTGCTTCTCATTGACGCTGCGGCTGCGGGAAATCAGACAAAAATTCGTCTTCCTTCCCAAGCGCTGTCATTCAAAAGGGGCCCCTGTCTTCAGGGCGGCTCTACGAGGGAGGGGTCTAAAGCATAGACGGGGCCCAGAGGTGATTGCTGGCCAATGAAAGACTAATTATTCGCTAACCACTTGATATTTACATGTAGTGGCAATTACTGGGGATGAGGACAGTGGAGAGGTGGGTGTTGTGAAGTTAGGACTGCTCTGAATAGGAATCAGTGTGTAGCGGTAATAATTATACTATTGCAAGTTTTAAAAAAAAAAAAAAAAAAATAGTGCCAAAAATCTGTCATAACATCAGTTATTTACTCAGAAGTTGTACTTTTCCACATGCAGAAACCAGATTTTTGTGTGCAACTAGCTTTAATATGGTGTTTGGCTTCCCTCCCCCATAAAGAACAAACGTTTGTGTGTTTTCAGCATCAAGCAGGATTTTGTCACCTGTTTCCCCCCCTCAAGCCTAATAATGGGGCTTGATTGACAATTGTGAGTGCAAAAGGCTAGACATAGCTCCTTTAGGTTACACACATTTTTTGTTTTTGTTGTTTTGAAGTAATTATCCTCTCATGAAGGAATAAGAGACTAAGAAAGGGGGGGGGGGGGGGGGGGGGGGGAAACAATGAATCCGCAAGCTATTGTTGCATAAATGTTTTGTTCATAGTCCCCTGGCAAAAAAAAAAAAAAAAAAAAAAGCAAAAGTATCATTTGCTTATATTTCTTCTGAAATTAGTAGAAAAATTCTCTCCACAATTATGTTCCCTCTGCAAATCTCAGTGCACTATTAAATTTTCCATTACATTTTCAGTCAGCAACTGGTATGTTACTCTGTTCTCTTTGTGGCCAACTTTCCATCTCTCTCACTCCTTCAACGACACTCTGTCTTTCATTTGCACAGCTGCTGCGAGGCTGGACCATCTGCAAGGAACATAGACTCACCAGATTCTAGCCTTCTGCCTGAGACACGCTCTGATGTGTTTGTACCACACAAATGAAGGATTTGAATGCACCAAATGAGTACTGAATTAAATGCTCATCTTAAGTGAATAAATAATCCAAGTTTGTGTATGTTTTTTTTTTTTTTTTAATATATCATTCTGTTAAAAGTTAAAGCTTTGTTTTGCTGCAGCTGGGACTTCAGGGTTGTAGCTGTGTGGGTCTCCCTCTGCACCCCCCTCCTGGTTTTATGAGAGTGAACCCAGACAGTTATGGGATCACTGGTTTTTCTGTACACATGCAGGCTCCTCTAGCTGTACAATTGTGCAATTCAGGTGGCCTGTCAGTCCGGTGAAAGGTCTTTGTGGGCCTTCATTAGTGTGGGGCTGATATGTAGACATACACACAGCAAGTGAAAAGTCTGAACACACCTACCCATATATGTGTACACTTAGTGTATTCTATAGTGGACAGCAGGGTGATGAAGACAGCTCAGCCCAAGTGGAACGTTGGGATTGTTCTGAGCTGCCAGAAGGGCCTCTATCACACTGGATCCACTGTGCCAAGTTTATCCCCCCAGAGGGATCTACCTTTCCCTGTTTGTTCAGCTAATTTTGGAGGTTTGTTTAGCTGATCTGCTTTACGGCTGTTGCTTTACGGTCATATTTTAAACTCCCCTGCCCCAGCAGGTTGCACATCATATACTCCATGACAGCTTGGACACAGATTTCTAGCACAAAGTGGAAGAGTAAAATAGTGTTTGTGCGGTTTATTTTGCAGCGTAAGCTCACCTGTTGCAACGTGAGCCTTCAAATGCAAGATGTGGCATTTCCTGGGAAAGAAAGCAGGAATATTGTTTTTATTCAATATAAAAGATAAATGACATATTTGCATTAACAATAATTGATAATTACATGCTGGTTAAGTGTTATGTGAAAAAAAAATGAAAGGCAACTAAAATCAAAGCCTTGGTTTTACTCAGTAAGTTGTTGTCTACCAAGTGATCTGAAGGTCCACATTGTGGTGCTGAGGACCACTGAAGCAAACGGTTAATTGATCCAGGTGGATGGTAAGGATGAATTCAGCACATGAAAGAAACTCAGAGACCGCCTGTCAGGCTTGATGGGTGGAGAAAGAGCTCTTTCTTCTTTTCTTTTCTTATGAGCCTATTGCATTGCATGCCCCAGTTCATATGTATACTCTGTTAAGTCTAAAACAAATTGGAAAGAGCAGAGGAGCAGGTGGACAACAAGGGCATGCATCGCGTATATAACAAGAGCAAGTGACCTGCTCTCAGTACTGCACTTGTTCTAGGAAAGTAACGAAAACGTAAGTCTAAAGTGCAGCTTCTTGGAGAAAAATGACAACAAAACTTGAAATTTGGGGAAAATATTAGAGATATCTGAAACAGAACAAAAACAAAACTCATGCAACTTTTTTAAAAATAAAAACAGGACAGAAAATGTAGTGCAAAGTAAAAGAGACCGAGGGAGAAAGAATGGAAGAAAAGGGGGAAGGGAGGAGAAAGAAGGGGAGAGAAGGAGGGAGGGAGGGATTGGGTTTCCTCTGACAGTGTGTCTGGACAACTCCACATGTTCCTCATTAAGGTCCTCACACTGTGGGACCAGCTCCACACCAGGATGCTTGTTTTTGTTATTAGGCCCAACTTGCTGTGGTCTAGTGGAAGCCCAAAAACACAGCCAGCTCAGGACCATCTCCACAAGCCACTGTCCTCAAACCAAATAAAAATGCTTACACTCTTCTCACATATCCACAGCTCAGCATTATAAATCCTCCATGCATTTCATGAAACTGGGAAAATTCACATGTATTTTAACCTCTAAAGTCACTTCCCTGGGCAACCCTGAACCATCTGTTGGCTTTTGTTGTTAGCGAACACCGTAAACAATTTTTTCTCCCACAAGTACGCTTTTTCTTGAAATGGATATTTACTAAACAATATGAAAGTACAGGGTGCAGGTAATCGAGAAAGTTTCATGCCTGGGACATTTGTTTAATTTCATGCCCATCCAGATTTGTCAACTGAGACATGTATCATGTTTCTTCTAGAGGCCGATAACATCAGAGATTGGAATCAGAAGCAGCACGTGCCCTCTGTAGCCTCTGCAAGCGCCACACGGCTGCAATATTAGAGACACGCTTATTGAATTTTACACAGGAACCAGAGCAAATTGGCTGTTTTTGTTTTGTGTTTATGTTGGGTTTTTTTTCTTTTTTTTTTTTTTTAAGTCACCCCCTGTATGAAATGAAGCGGCCTATAGCACAGCTGAGACAGAGAATGAAACAGTGATGTAGAAAGCGAGTGGGCCTGGTTCAGGCTGCTTGCTGTCAGAGGGGATCTGTTATCTCTGCAGAGATAAGAGGAAACTGTGGTGTGAGTGTATATGAGGCAGAGCTGATAGCATCTCCACTCAAGGATCCCACTTACGGCAACCTGATTGATAGCTGACAGCACACACATGGGAGTTGGGGAGGGGGTGGGGGGGGTTGGGGTTGGATTGTTTTCGTAGGAGCCCCGCAGTAGGTACCCATGCAGGCATCTGTTTACTGTGTTTCTTTGGATCCTTTGTTTCAGAGTAAACAGGAATTCTCACATATGCATGTCATTTGTGTTGAGAGCGTGCTAGTCGCAGACCTGCACAACTCCAAAACGGGAATGCAAAAGAGGTGAAAGATGTTTATTAAACAATTTTGAAATTTCATCTGATTGTATCAGCCTAACTCTGACACACCTTCGCCACACAGAACCAAATCTATCTCTTTTTTCCATCTTCTTTTACTAAGAACAAATGTTGACACAGCTCAAAGCCCTGTGCTCATGAATAGACAGTCAACTGACAGGTAACCCTAGCTCTGGGATCATGGGGTCATCCCAGCCTGATGAGGGATGATGAGTAAAATAAATGGAGGGCAGCACACAGAGGGACTTCTGATGTCCTCAACCCAGAGGGAGAGAGTTCAGGGCCATTTGACCTCTGATCCATGCACTGCCTGCATATTTGCATGTGTGGTGTTTTCAGGGTTAAATCTCCTCCGAATCATGAATTCTACTATATGTTTTGACTCTAGATTTGTTTTCCTTTTAAACAAATATAAACAAAACACTTCAAGGTGGCTTCAGCCAGCAGCCAATGAGTCTTGAGCTAAAGTTTGTTAGAACATGCCTTGCCTTTATTTTTTATTTTCCACTCTTGTCACTTTCTGAAATCAAAAATGCTGACATGGCTCCACATCAGTTCAGCACTCATTTTCTATCTCTCAACAAGATGTATGTGAAAAATTCAGCATGGTATATGTTCAATTCTATCCAGAAACTGTTTTATGTCGTAAATATTTACTGTGTAAGAGACCAGAACTGCCTTTACGGCGATGCTAGATGTGAAATTCTACAAATCATCTTTAGTGGAAGTTGAGTTTGCAGTTGAGAAGAAAAAAGATCTTTGGAGATTTGTGCAGCAGGAGTCATGCCAATAATATTCAGCTCGGGCCTTTTTAAATGCTTCGTCAAATCTTTTTCTGATGTAGGGGTACTCTTGTGGAGCTTCCACTGCATTCATGGCAAAGCCCTCACTTAACCCGCAACAGTTGGTAGCCTATTGTTTCTGTCCAGCCCCTCCTCCAAAGACAACTGTCCTAAACCAGGAATAGATGGCAATAACCAAGACAAGAGCAAACTAAGCCGTTTTTATCAAAGGTCTCTCTTTTCTTTAACTGGTTCATAGCGTTGCGGCAAAACAGCAGCAGTGTAAGGTCCGATTGAAAATATTGTTGCGTAGTGAGGAAGAGTTTTTGGGAAATCGATATGTCTGTTTTCACTGAGTTTCAGCAGATGTTTCTCACATTCATAACACACCCGTTGCGCCTTGTACGGGTATCTGGGATCATGCATGTTCAAGACTCAACCAAAAATCAACTGTTGGGCTGATAAAGGCCACATTAACACAGGCTGCAAAACATTTTAGCCTTCCTCAACCTGCAGTGGATGTAGTATGCAAGAACAACGGAACGGATTTAAAATAAATACATTTTTGCATTGTGGAGTCTTAATTAGCAGCTTCAGGTGCAGATTGATCTAAGGATGCTATGAGTTGTAGCTACCAGAAAGGAGAACAGAGAGGAAAAGGAACTTACCTTGGAGGAGTATGCTTGTGGTGAAATCTGTAATGTGAATTGGAGAACTTCTCTGACAGGAGTTTGAAAAGGCACTCAGCTTTAACCCTCACTCCCCCTACAACTTCAGCTGACCAACTAAGGACCTGGGCAGCCAGAGGGACAGATAGCCATTGGAATCAAGGCACATGACAACAGCTGTCTGTTTCACTATTCGGCACTTTGATTAGAGCTGGATGGTACTGAGTGATGTGGCCTAATTCCTACATATCTGGGTAGGGCACTTCTGAGAATAGGAAAAAAAAAAAAAAAAGCAAAAGCATTGAATGGAAAAAAGATTGAAGCACAACCACATGCTTGAGAATATGCACTTGCAAACCCACCCATATTGATATCACAGTTAGACTGGCCATATTAAAAGATTAGCATTAGCTTGAAACCATGTGTCAGACTTGGAAAGCTTTCTTTAGTCTCTGTAGACTATCAAACACACACATTCGCGAATGCAGCCAAAGCCCGGCCCTGCTGTAAGCCAAGTATCTGTGCAGCATGAACACGGTTAATTATCATCTCAAACAAAGCCCTTTCCACTTTTGGTTTTTTCACACAAATTCTTTATGTGTTTGTCTTTATTTTTGTTGTTCGAACACCTGAGACGTTGCCGTTTATGCTTGGTAACAATCACCATAACAAAAAGAAGCCACAGCTTCATCTACATCCAACTCTTTCATGTGGCATCACCTCTAAAATATGATATGAGCAGAATTCGCAAACAAGAGGGATCTTGCCCTGTAATGTGTGTTTGGTTATCAGTTGGCTGCTGCAAACAGGCCGAGGAGATGTGAATGTGATTTGCCAGACTGACTCAACTTGCTTGCTTCAGGATATAAGCATGCGTTCCCGGTGATTTATAGATGTGGAGCAGGCAGCCACAAGGCCTCAGGCTGAGGCAGACAGAGAAAGCGAGCAAAACAACAGTACTTAATTCAAGTCTGACAAATATTCAGCAGGAAATCCATACAGACTGCTCCATCAAACCTTTCAGACCCCCTGGTTCTTCCACAGTTGTAAATCGCGACTTGTAAACTCACAAATTCCACATTAACAAAGCTGAAAGAAGAGGAAAACATCATCTGCTTTACTTGACTTCATGCGATCATGCTCCATGCTGTTTCTGCTTTGTCCAGACAGCACAGAGAATGACTTCCATGGGAAATATGCCTCGGAAACAGATGTGAATTTTCCAATAAAAGTGAATCTTAATCCCGCATGCATTTTTCAGAGTTATGAAATTGCAAAATGCCCCATTGTCTGCGTATGACTCTTCCTGCACTGTTCTCTCCTCCCAGAGTCATCTCTGTCCAATCTTTTCTGGCTAGCAGCTGTTCATGCAGACAGCTGCACTGGCCATTCATTGTAGTTGAGAGGCAATTAAAAAAATCAAGTCAATGTTGTGTTTGACTTGATCCATTGCTATTTCTACATATAATCTCCTCTCTCATCCCTCTCCTCTCTTTCCTACACACACACACACACACACACACACACATATGCCAACCTCTTTTTTAGGCATATTCACACAAAAGCTCATGAACAGCCCTACCAAGGATCTCGCTCACCAATCATGCGATGAGAAATCCTGATTCCCTTTTCAAATTGTTTGCTGCTTCTTTTTTATTTTTCCAGTTAAGAGAGAGCATATTTGGTTTGAGAGGAACATCCATTTTCAAAAGACCAGCTGTGAGAACAAATGCTGAACTCCATTGTGTTTCTATAAGAGGGGTTCAGCTCTGGAACAGCTGCAGTAAAGAAATTAAATATTGTCAATCATAAACAATTGATAAAAGATGAGATAATAATAAGTTATGAGGCAAATAAGGTTATTTTTTTAAAGCAATGTATGTTGAATTCTATAATTCAGTGTGTGTATTACGACTGTATACTGTTTAAGTTTCATTGTAATGGAATTTAATGTGTATTACTGTATTTTTCATGCTGTGAACATTTTTATGGTGTTATTGATAAGGGGGTTTTGGACTAGATAAGTCTTCCAAAACCCTTTTTCGAACTTAAGAAGCTTATTTTATTTGTTGTTTGTTGTAACCAATATTTGATTTTTTCAAAGTCCTTTCTTTAGTTCGAAATACATAAATGAAAAAAAAAAAAAAAATATATATATATATATATATACATATACATACATATATATATATATATATATATATATATATATATATATATATATATATATATATATATATATATATATATATATATATATATATATATATATATTTTTTTTTTTTTTTTTTTTTTTTTTTTTTTTTTTTCTCTCTGAAGATGCAACCCCCAATTTGCAGTGACATGGCAACGTTGGATTTGAGGCATTATTGAGGCCTGAGCCAAGAGGAGCCATGTAATCCCCAAGAGTTACTGGTCCACAAATTTTTTCCATATCTTCTTCAGTGGAGGCATGTGGCCACACAAAGTCTGACTGGCGTCATGGTGGCATTCAGTGGAGGGTTAAATTGAGCTGGGGCCTTGCCTTGTGCCATGAGCGCTCAATGCATTCTTATATGTCCATGCACACGCAAACACATGTATTCATATAAGAGTTTGCATGCCCAGTTGTGCACCCAAACATACACACACGCTTTGCATGTCTCCAGTTGTTCCCTCCTCTCACAGCACACAGCAGGTGTGAGGTGGAGCCGGATAGAGCGGGCCTGTTTGGCGAGGCTGGGTAATATGCAGCCCTCAGAACAGCTTTTCTATTGTTTCAAAGGTGTATGTTCTTTTGGAGTTGCTTTGGAAACTTTTTCTGGGTTTTAGCCTTTGACCACACACTGCAGCTTCTAACGCCACATTAACACATAGTCATTTAGGGAAAATGACTAAATTAGATTTGCCATATTTGGCAGATATTACTTGATGAATTGAACTTTTGTGGTATTTTGTGCAGATAGTATAATTCCTCATTCCAACACCCAGTAATCATTGTGGTACATTGGGAAAGTTTCAGCCAGCCTCAGTATGAAAGGGAGGGATGGCTTTGCATCTCTAAGTTATAAAATGCAATAGGTTGCACAGAGGCAGGAAGCAGGAGGATGATCTGCCAAACTTTCAGTTTAGTGTCAGACTCAATGAAAACACAGATATTTATTATGCTTCAACTGCTTCATTGTCCTCTTGACTTAGCTATTTTGCTTATTTTGCATCTTTTACCACATAAAAATTCAAACTGAATCCTAATGAAAGGGACAGTTTTAATTGTAAATTAAATTTGATACAATCATTTCCAAATCTCAAAAACCAATATGTTGTTTACAACAGAGCATAGTAATGGATCATTAGTACATATTTTAATGACTAAACATATCATTGGTATTTATTAAAAGTTACAAGTATCAATATTAGTAACAAAGATCAGCTCATCTGGAATTAGATGACAATAAAATATCTCGGAAAAGAACATTTATACAGGGTCAGACAAGAAACGGCTTGGAAAAATGCATCATGCAGGTGAACCAGCAACAGGTCAGCAACATGTTTAGACATAAAACTGCTTTATGCCTGAAAGCAAAGATGTTCAGAATTACAGCAGTCTGAAAAAAAAAAAATCTATTAACCAGACAACATAATTCTCCCAGACATAAAATTTTAAAATAGATTTGAATATTCTTTAATCTACTGTACATAATCAAATATTTGAAAGATTCAGAAAATCTCTCTCCTGCACAAGACACATGGCTGAAAATCTGCATCGGATGCTTGTGATGTCCAGGTCCTGGGGAAGCACCGGTTCTGTCAATCATCATATTTTGTTTTCATTTTTATGGCTCTTATTTTTATTTTATTTTTTTATTTTTTTGGAATTGTGCTGTACAAAAAGCAAAATTCAGCAAAAACCTCAGCATTTACCCCAAATTCTTACAAACTATCAGCTTATTTCGCAGCAGCTTATTGCAGAAAGGATGACAGTAACTAAAGGCATCGTCAACACACTTAGATGTAATTCTGTGTACAGCTAGAAGACCTGTGTCTGATGACCTAATGAGGCCTGATCTGTGGTCTAACTGAGTTAAAAATGCAGAGGAAGTTAGAGACAAACCAATAGTCCAAAAAGTAATACTGTCTTATGTGGTTGCTTCACATAAAGCAGCCTCACTGTCTAATTTTGTCTTCACCCGAAACAAAATGATACAAAGCTCTGCTTGTTTATCCTTTGCTGTTATTGTGTCTCTGTGTATTATTCTTGGCAGATGCCACCACTCGGTCAGCGCAGAGCATATTTGACCCTTGCCAAAACAGATGAGCCACATAATTTATTTGTAATGGGGCAGACAGACAGAGCCTTATGTACACTGAATGGGAAGCTTTAACCAGCTGTGGGCTGAATAGATTTTTCTTCTTTTTTTTTAAAGAGCACAAATCCTACTCTGGGAAGACGGGAAGTATGGACCATGTGATATAGTGATTTCTGACTTCCTTTTGAGTCTTGTCTAATGATTGCTGGGAATAAAGGGGCCATCATCTGTCCAGACCCCATCCCCCATCCCTCCCTATATGCCCTGAGTACTTCCTGTCTACCACATGTGCGCTGCAGCATCCAGACATCTACGAGACTTTATGCTGTCTCCTGTCAATGGAAGAGTGAGAAAGCTCTCAATCCCACTGCTACAGGCCAGGATTAATGATCCTAATGGTAATTTAAATCTGTCAGAGTACATCTCTGGCTGGAACTAACAGCATGTATTTTGTGGTGCTGGAAAAAAAAAGTTGAACTGCACCCCATTTTTGCATTCATGTTCATTTGCTTTCTCCTCTTTTTCTTGCTTTTTCTCCCCAACCTCTCCTCTCCCCCTCACACACACTTCATTTCTACTTGCTTTCTCCCCCCCCCCCCCCCCCCCCCCCCCGCATCAGACGGAGCATCACAGAGTAATAGCAGGCAGCTAGGAGAGCTTTTGTAATTGCTTGGGCTCATGTGCTGTGGAAAAGGGCCAGCAGCATCAAAGCCTGACTGATCATTCCTCAGCCTCCCTCTACTGACAGAGAGAAGGAAGAAGAGCGGGGGGGGGGGGGGGGTCAAATACAGATGGACAAACAAACCAGGGGAAGTCAAAACTGAAGCAGATGTGGTGATAGCAGCAGAAAGACCAACAGGCAGACCGGACTGGCAGGATCAGAGAGAAAATCAGACAAAAGGCTTCACTTCTTCTTGTCCTCCTCAGGTCCAGCACCTGTTAATGTTCAGCCAACAGGAGTGGCACCATGCAGCAGGGATGTTTTTTTTGTTTTTTTGTTTTTTTTAACTATGAGATGACATCATAGATTATTAAGGTGGGGGTAGGTCTAAATGTGCCTGCTTTGGCTTGGTCAAAAAGCAGGAAACTGAGGCAGGAGCAATTTGAGAAGCTGAGGCCTCGGTCTGCAGCTGTGCGCTCACTTTTCCTCTTCAGCTACACAGCTGCAGGACTGACAATACTGCAAGTATTTACCCATGACCTCTCCTCTACTTCTCAACCCAGTGCATGTTTATTTGACACACGTCGAAAGAATAAGAATTTTCTCAGAGCTTACACTGAGAGAAGAAACATTTGGCTGTCACTTGACAAGAATATCAAAAATCACAATAATGTGCCCTTTATTGTATGAAGCTTATTGTGAGTTTGTTTGGCATCATGTGTCACGGTGGTTTGAGTCAGAGGAGCAGCTTGCTTCTTATTCGTATCATGTGTTTCTCAGAGGAGATGTTCTAACCTGGTAAACACACTCTCATCTTGGCAGATGTTTTTCAGAGTACTGAGATCGGTACAGTCAAGCAATGAGGTGAATATTTATATGACTTAGAGGTTCTCTGCAGATTGGGATGCTTTACCTTTGACCTATTATTATGATAATGCACATGGAGGTGTGTATGCTGCAATGTGCATTGATGATTTATCCCTGATTTTGTTTTTGTTTGTGCCAGATTATGAACGACTTTCTGCCCTTTGAAAGTAAACGCTGCTTGCAGAATCACAGTGCTGCATTCATCTCTGCAGACGCCTCAATTACTTCCCACTGATACCCTTAAAGTCAAAGACTTGCTCAGGAATGCTCTTGTGGGACAACCGCCAAGCATCACGACACGGCATCACAGGCTCCTCTTGCCCCACAGAGAGCAAGAGAGAGAGAGAGGAGAGGTGGTGATGATGATCATCAGCACATTTGCAGGCCAAACCAGAAGAGAGGAGGAGGTGGAGAAGAGTGGGGATAATATGTGGCTCCACTCTGAGAGCTGAGCCCTCCGCCACGGCACTTTTGTTGCCAGATCACAACCAGATGTGCCAAGTGTGTCCAAACAGGAATGACTGTGTGAAGGCAATTTTCAGCAATTTGTCAGATTTTAGAGCCCCCCCCTCAGCCCATCCCCCACTCTTCCTTATGTCTCCTGAAAACCAAATAGAAACGTTAGAGGAGCACCGCAATCATTTCAGACAGGCTCCCACAAAGCCTCACTGCACACTTTGCCTCTAGCACATTTGTGATGAGAGATATACGGTTATAACGCCTGAACACAGAGGGGCAAGACGGAGCCTGCACTATTGACAAATAACCCCCCACCTTACTTTCATGCATCAACGTTACTGAATCTACTGATCAAATATTAGAATGCATGTATTCCTTGCTTGCAAAGTCAAAATCTCCGACAACATTCACACACTCTGAATCCATCATCACCCTCTCCGGACAACCAAAACAAAGAGGAGAAAAACAGAGAAAATGCCGTTAATCTTCCTGTAGACACCCCGTAAATAACATTCCCTTTCAAGGTTATGCAAGCAGTTTAGGCCATCTTTTCTCATCGCCCACCCTTCGTCTTTCTGCCTACCCTGTAAAGGCCCCTCTCACAGGAAATTGAGGGCAGTGTCCTGTCTTTACAGGAACCGTGAAATGTGTCATCTCAAGAGACTAGGCTATGGAGTAAAGTGGGGGGGGGCATCGGGCTTGAGCAGTGGGAGGCTCGAAAGATGGACTTCAAATTTTTATTCACCTAATCCATCATATCTCCATAATCTGCCCAAACAACACAATCCCCAGTTTTCACCCGGAGCGCACAAACCCAGCCGGCACCCCCTTGGGGTCCTGCTCTGTTATTTTGCCCCTTTCAACATCATCAGATGCTCCTGCACGCCACTGCATGTGAGCAGGACAACCTGCTGATGGAGTCAATGTGCACACATTTGCACATTTTACCTCAAGAGGTAGGACACAAAGATTGAATTGCAGACAAAACTAGCAAAACACGAGTATCACGCAAGTGCAGATTGAGTTTGTTGCCAAGGCACATGACACCTGCCATTTCTTCCTTTAATTTAAATGAAGTTAAGTTTACTGTAAGGGAGGATTTTTTTTTTTTTTCAATGAATCCCACCCACCTAGTTTTTAGCTCTCTCCCTCTCCTTGAATCACACTTTTGGAAGGCAACAAGTCTGTCCTGGGACCAATGAAAGGGACAATTGTGGGAGGCTTTGCATAACGATTCTGTCAGTCATGTGTCTTGTTACTCCCTACAAGAGCTCAAATTCACCACTAATGCCTGTTTTAATTTGTTGCCTCATTGCCCTGGAATCCAGTATAAATGGTCTGTGTTGTTCATCTTGCTTACAAAATAGGTAGTTTAATTTCTAAATGTAGCAAGCATTTACCATGTATGTTCATTTTTGGTGTTGTGGCGAACCTAATGGCCTGCAAAAAAAAAAAAAAAAAAAAAAAAAAAAGGAATGTCAAATTAAATCATTCAGCATTTCTGGCAAAGCTAAAAAAAAACCAAAAAAAAAACCTGTGTGTTTGAAGTCCTCCAGAGAGATCTGACTTAAAATCTAAATTTTTGGTATTGTACCAATGATCTGCAAGTAAATTCAGCCAAATGAGAGTTTGACTTTTGATCTAAAGAGAGTTTGCGGCGGGAAAAGACATGTTGGAGCTGAAGACTGTTACAACACAGAAAGTGAGTAAGTTCCAGCCAATAAAGCTGTAAAGTCGTGGGTTTTCCCTCCTCGAGGTGTATGTCTACCATTACAGCTGAAAGATGGACAGCAGCATTGGAGTTTCCTCCCAGGAATCTGTGTGGGTGTGAGAGTGGCTGCACGAGCACACAGTGCCGCACACTTTTTTTCTTTTCTTTTTCATGTTCAACTGCATGTGTAACTGTAGTTGTCCAAAACAGTCGATTCCATTTCTGTGTGGTGTTTGCGTGTCTTTGCAAGGTTTTTTTTCCATTGTGTCATGAAAAGATTTTTTTTCTGGCTTTGAGCGACAGGCAGACTTTCTGCTAGAGTGTGTGCAGACCAGATGCAAGTAGAATATCTAAAATAAAAACCTAATGTCTATGTGAACTTTGCGCATCCTTTGGCACTGTAGATGAATAATGCAGAGAGGATCTATAACTTACTTTATTACTTGTGTGTGCTTACCATGTAAGTCTTGGACATATGTCAGTGCTGTTGTCATGCACTTGCACAGCATACTATCTGCATGTTTGTCAGTTATGTAGTCATTTGCACACAAACAGTCTGATGGTGTGTGTAGATGAAGGAGTGTGTTCAGGGAATGTGTATCAGTCTTGACAATGTGTGTTTTTGTATACAAAGCTATAGCAGCTGCGGACACCACCTGTGGCTTAGCCTTTCCGTAGGCCTGTTGTGGCACCAAATAGTCCCTCTGGGCTCATGGGGACTCAGGCTTTGGATGTCAGAGATGGTGGGGTAAAGCCAGAACCCTCTTAGAATGGGCAGATGTGTGTGTGTGTGTGAGTACTATTTTCATTTTTGCACAACCCTTCTTTCCCGCCATTGTCTAATTTAAAGAAATTCTTTACAGTGAGCAGATCCTGAGCAGTGTTCACTCTCTCTTTTCTTCACACCTCTCTGTTTTTGCCAGTTTAACAGGGTTGTTTCACATTCAGCAGGCTGGCTGACAGATGTCCATCAGCTCTGCTGTTTGCCTCCACCCCAACACAGCTCCAGGCCCCACGGTGCAAGAAGGAACTGGCTATAACAGCTATTAAAGGGGGCCCCCATTAATGAACAAACAGTATTGAGTCTGGATGCTTATGGCGTGTAAAAAAAGATAAAAGATCCCTTTTTTTCCCACACATTTGTTTCCACAATTATGAGTATCATTGTAACGATAATCTCCCTATCAGCAGTCAGAAGATTTTGATTTTCACAGATTGGTCCAGATGACTTCTAATTCCTCTCCCCCTGCTGAATCATGTTTGGTTTTTCAAACAACACACTGCTGAGCAGGAACTTTCCCAACAAAAATACATCTAATAATGACACACAGCGATTCTCTGTGCTGGCATCTGAAAAAAAAAAACCAAGACTCAGTTTTCCTAATCTTTCATCTCTCCTAATCACCTTTAAGCCAATTCTCAGCTGAGCAACAGATAGTTACAGTCCATAACCTCTCAGTTTCATCAGTTGTAACCTGTAATCTGGGAGAAGAGAAGAGAAGAGAAGAGAAAAAAAGAAAAGAAAAGAAAAGAGAAGAGAAGAGAAAAGAAGAAGAAAAAAAGGAAAAGAAAAGAGAAGAAAAGAAGAGAAGAGAAGAAAAGAAAAGAAAAGAAGAGAAGAGAAGAGAAAAGAAGAAGAAAAAAAGAAAAAGAAAAGAGAAGAGCAGAAGAAAAAGAAGAAAAGAGAAGAGAAGAGAAGAGAAAAAAAGAAAAGAAAAGAAAAGAGAAGAGAAGAGAAGAGAAAAGAAGAAGAAAAAAAGGAAAAGAAAAGAGAAGAAGAAAAGAGAAGAAAAGAAGAGAAGAGAAGAAAAGAAAAGAAGAGAAGAGAAGAGAAAAGAAGAAGAAAAAAAGAAAAAGAAAAGAGAAGAGCAGAAGAAAAAGAAGAAAAGAGAAGAAAAGGAGAAGAGAAGAGAAGAGAAGAGAAGAGAAGAGAAGAGATTGGAATGTAAACTGAATTACAAACATTTGCCAGTCCAGAATAACAATCTCTGCCTCCTCTATCTGTGTTTTCCACCACAATAGTTCAGTCTCCATGTAGTCAGAATGGACGCCTTAGTTACAGAAAAGAAATCTGTCCATCAATCACAAAATTAGATTTTAGATAATAACATGAACACTGCTGATTACCCTGTTTTTCAGAATTGTGTCTTATAAATTTGTTATTAACACACAATAAATGGATGATGCATTCAATAAAGAAATGAAACATTAAAACAAACAATAAAACAATCAGCTTATAACTTCTTTTCATGCTTTTGTTTTCTACCTCAACATTTGTCATTTTTCCAGGGCTGAAATGGCAGACAGGTTCGGGAGTGTGTGTGTTAGCAATTTGGAAACTTAGTTGTGGGGGTTACTGGTGTCATATCCCACAATGCACTGCTGAATTCCTTTAACATGTGGTGAGTCAGGAAAGGGGTGGTTGACCTATGCCTTCCCACGAGCCCCTTGGGAACAGCTTTGTGAGGTTGCTCCAGAAATGCAGGATCAGTGCACAAACTGCTGTGCTAGTCTGTGACTGGAATTGTAATCATCTCTCATCTCCCTCTTCTTCTCAGTGTGCCTTGGTTCTTCTTTCGCTTCTCCTTTTCAACTTTAGACTCCACCAAACATTTTTTTTCTTTACATATCTGTTTTAGTGTTCTTAGTATTCAGCACAATACTGGCTCGGCAGATGCAATCCATTACACGAGGTGGAAGAGGGAGAAAGTACAGGAAGCTGAAGGTGAAATGTGTTGCACTGTTTCCTGTACGAACACATCATATATTCTCTGTGGCTTCCAAAAGTATGACTTGGATTTTGTTCTTCTTTTTCTTTTTCATCGCCTTATTGAAGAAATTTACAATAGAGGCTTAAACAGAAATATTTTGCTTTCAGCGAGAAATTTTTTCTTTTTTTACAAGAATAAGGAAAACTTGAGGATGCTGTGTAAAATATAAATAAAATAAAAGCAATGGTTTGCACATCTCTCTAACTTATATTTTATCCAAACAGAACATAAACAAAATGTCAGATGTTGAAAATGGAAAAACTGTACCATTTCGTTCATTTTTAACTTGATGACAGAAGCATCTCAAATAAGGCAGCAACAAAAGGCAGGTAAAGTAACTGGCACAAATAATAAACAACTGGGGGAGAAGCTAGGTAGACAGTCAGTGGGGAATTTGGCAACAGGTCAGTAAAAAGACTTACTGGATATAAAAGGAGTTTTTAGGACTGACAGAGCTTTTTGTCATGCAGAGATGGGCAGTAGTTTATCAGTCTTTGTTGATCTACCTAAAGAAATGATGGAATCTTTCAGAAAAATGTTTCTCAAACCAAAACAGATAATTCCACTTCCACAGTCAATTCACATCACCAAAACCTTAATCAGGAGGAATTTCTGTACACAGGGACAGAGCCACAGGTCAGGCCTCAGATGCTGCTGTATTAAAAACAGGAATTGATTCTCTACAGGAAATCCCTGCATGAACTGAATGTGCTTTTGCCATTAAACTTAAAATTTGCCATTTTTTCCCAAGATGTTTAAAAAAACAAACAAACAAACTGGTTAATCCCTTAACCAGCGGTGCCTGGGCCTGGGCTGTTTTGAAGATGATGACACACTGGTGCAAAAAAGTCTTGTTGTTTGTGTGTGTTAAAGTCCCAGAGTCTCACAGCCATTATGGATAATAAACAGATACAGGTAATATATATTATTAATAATATATTAGAAAAGCACTGATACATTGACTGAAACCATAGCATTTTGACACCTCACGTAAAGAAATAAAAAAAAAGAGATCATATTCAGAAATGTTAATGATGAAGTATATGTCTAGCTTCACTATCCCACTTCTGTGGTCTGATAAAGTCTGGGATCAGGCAGTACTGGTAGACACGTTGGTTTAAAGATTAGTCAGTTGGTTCACCTCTCTATCATGCAGAAGGTCTATTTGATGGACTGTCATGACAGTTTTCATTCATTGTCTCAAGAGAACGAATCCTGTTGACTTTAGAGACGCTGTTATTTTCATCTGCACCAAAATCCTGACTGTTTAGCTTTCAACCCACCGAACTGATGACAGCTGCCAACATCAGCAAGCACTTTTAGATTATATAATGCTAACAAACAAATGGTAAGCTAAACAGCAATGTATGTGGTAGTACATAATGACAATATTCAACACTATTTGCACAAGAGAATAATACACACATACAGCTAATGATAGCAGCTAAATGGACAATGAATAATACAAGAATTAGAAATAAATTACATAATTTCAATATATGAAACTTAACTTGACATGAATAAAACTTTAGAGTATGGTCGCTAAATTAAGATTACAATACAGCTCAGTCATTCACCCACATGTTTAAAAAAGCAATATACAGCTGTAATAAATCTGTGCAAGGGCAGCGTATCCTTGCCACCAAAACAAAACATGTGCATAGTTTGATATTGAGTCTACTGTTCTCTAAAATGTTGCTGGTCTTGGAACATGATTCTCTGAAAATTTATTCCTTCATTTGGTGTCTTGTTGTTTTTATATCGAGACCGCTGTCTATTTTTATCACTAAAATCTGGGAAAAGTTCAATTTGGTTGACATTTGGCGATTATGAACCATCATAGCAAACTTTGTGTGTTAACCTTGGGACTAGTTGTTCTGTTCAGATACTTATAATTACCTCCGCCAAAGAAGGTTATGTTTTACCTGCCATTTCTCTGTTTGTTTGTCTGTTTGTGTTTAAGATAACTCAAAAAGTTATGAATAGATTTTCATGAAATATTCAGGAGTTGATGGAAATGTGAAAATAAAGAACTGATTTAAATTTGGTGGTGATCCGGATCACCATTTGGATCCAGGTACTTTTAAAAGGTCATGGCAGAGGTTTGCGCTCTCTGAGTGCTTTTCTAGTTATATAGAAACATATACATGGATCTATAAGTAGAAACATAAAGAATAAAAAGACTATGAAATCATACATTCATTAACCATCAACTTTACTGTGTTTCTTATGGTGTTACAAAGTCGACATTTTGTTTATAAAATAATAAATGTCTTGAAAGGATGTATATAATATATAAATGTATATATATATATATATATATATATATATATATATATATATATATATATATATATATATATATATATATATATATATATATATACACTACTCACAAAAAGTTAGGGATATTTGGTTTTCAGGTGAAATTTATGGAAATTTATGGAAAATGCAATATGTTCATGCTACAGTGATATAATATCATAAAAGTAAAACATTTAAGTAGAAGGATGCACTACTGATTTTCTCATCTCAAAAAATTCATTCAACACAAAAGGTAACAATGGTAGTTACACCACAACAAAAAATTTGAACGTCTCAATATCTGGTCATGTGCCCTTGAGCATCAATTACAGCTTGACAACGACGTCTCATGCTGTTCACAAGGCAACTTACTGCCTGCTGAGGCATGGCATC
Source organism: Telmatherina bonti (assembly GCF_933228915.1). NCBI lineage: Eukaryota > Metazoa > Chordata > Actinopteri > Atheriniformes > Telmatherinidae > Telmatherina > Telmatherina bonti. The sequence continues at coordinate 27,208,574 of NC_136626.1, forward strand.
CCACTCTTCTTGAAGGGCAGCCCTCAGGTCATTGAGGTTCTGGGGTGCAGGGTCTCGAGCCTCTACACGACGGCTCAGCTGATCCCACAGGTTTTCAATGGTATTCAGGTCTGGAGAGAGTGCAGGCCATTCCATTTGAGGTACACCAGTCTCCAACAGCCGTTCTCTGATGATGCGGCCTCGATGAGCAGGAGCATTGTCGTCCATGAAGATGAAATTAGGCCTGTGCTGTTCATGTAGGGGCACAATCACTGGATTAATGATGTTATTCAGGCAGTATGGGCTTGTCACTGTACCATTCACAAAGTGTCGGGCAGTTCTGTACCAAGTGGACACCCCTGCCCACACTGTAACACCGCCACCACCAAAAGCTCGCCTGGTGACAACAGTGGCTGATGCATAGCGCGGGATGTGGCAAAAAGAACGTCCAATTCTAGGCCTTTCTGTGACTCTTCCAGTCTCTCCATATCTCTGTTGCAACCTGCTGATGACACTCTGTGACACTCCAAGCTCAGTGGCCACTTCTGTCTGAGAACGTCCTGTTTGAAGCATCGCAATGGCAAGGGACTGTTGTTCCATTGTTAGGTGTCGTCTTGGTCTCATGATGTCAAAATGTGAACAACATGATGAGGACACCAGCTCTAATTGAACCAGGACATTTATTGGTCAATTCAAGGATCACACACCTGCCGTGATTTTTGCCGTTAAGCTCCTTGTTAGAGAACAGCAACTTGTGCAAAATTTATTGAAACATTTAATAGTTGGACATGTGCATTTAAAAGCTTAGAGAAGATCACATTAAGTTCACCTGTACAGGTTTGAATGCATTTTAGGCTTTTTGTGAAATTTCACCCAAAAGCTGAATATCCCTAACTTTTTGTGAATAGTGTATATATATATATATATATATATATATATATATATATATATATATATATATATATATATATATATATATATATATATATGATTAATTTGAAAAGATGGATTCCAGATTTTAAAAAAAAGACTTTGCATTGTAACACTGGAATGGGACATTCATTTGTGCAGCTGGCAAGCAGCAGCTTATGTAATATCTGATGAATGATATCTTCACTTTCTGGTTCTTTAGCACTGGTAATATTTTATATCCTAAAATATAACTTAACAAAAATCAAGCTTTATATTAATCACTAATGTATTTATTTTTTGTTCATAGGCTGCAACCATTCCCACCATCGGCCATGTTGGATGCCCTGCCAACAGTAAGTAGTCCCTCTCCATGCAAACATACTTTGATAACTAGGGAGGGAGTGTGTAATTCCAGGAGCACATTATGTACTACATTTGCATGCATTTGGGTCACATGACATATACCAGTTTAAACAACAATTTACATTTAGGTGGCACCTGAGGGGGTCCAGCCTGATTGTTGGGGTGGTCTGTGCCCCCACAGGTCACCCCTTTGACCTAACTTTGATGTGCTTATGTGAAGTACACTCACCCTGCCTCACAACTGTTTCTGCATTCAGATATACCTTAATGTGCAGAATAATTTCTCACTGCATTCAGATTTTTTATTGTGTAAATTCTGCTTTCAGACAGACGTGAAACCAAACTTCTAGCCAATAGTGTAACATATTATTGCCTGCTTAAGGGTGCAATGGTTTTACCTTCTGGATGATTCTGCAAGAGTCCTGTGTTTCCTCTTCAGGCATTTAAAGTCTCACTTCTCATTCACACTGAATAGGGAAACACGTTGCTTTGCTTTTCTAGCTATTTCTCATCTTTTTTGCTTCTCTTCTTTGAGTTAACAGTGGGAGTTGAGAAAAGATCAAGCTCTTATGCTACAGTCACACAGTCTGTGTCCATAATTTCGTAAAAAAAAAAACAAAAAAAAAAACAAAACAGTTGAATACAGAAGAGTTAGAGAATCCAGAATTAGCTGAAGCGTTTATCAAAGTGGACTGGCAATAGATGCAAAAGGTCTCATGGATGTCACTGAGCCCTTCAGGCGTAAGGAGAGGGGCTTTGGGTCAGGGTCACAAGAGGCATGTGTCTCTTTATTATGGCAGTGAAAAGTGCTAGGCTTTTGGGTGATGTGCAGTGCCTCATCATTTGCCTGATTGTTTTTGGCGAACCTCTAGAGGGGCTGTAACTAGTAAGGGGGGACATATTTGGGAGTAGCAGACAGCTGTGAAAGAGTGAATAGGGGGTCTCTTTGTGACCTACCAACAAAAATCTGTGACCAATTATTTGTGTCTGTCTGTTGAGGGAATTCTGAAGGCCTTTAGGTGAGTTTATAGAAGGTAAATGAGGACTCATTTAGGTGCTCATGTCATAAGATGATGCAGTTGTTAGTTTTATCCTTCGTCTTTTAATTTAGTCTGAGGCCTTTTAGATGGATTGCACTGAAATACATCCTGTCTGGGTGTTTAGCATCCCACTGAGCAAAACTGGTACGAAATGACTGCAAAGATTTGTTTGCATAAAATTCAGTGCATGCAGCTTTAAGTAGGCCAGGTACAAATCTTACTCTGCATTGCCGATTGTGTCTATTTTAAGTACCGGTACAGGAAAATAACAATTTGTCCTGCAATTGCTGAAATATGCCTGTCTGTGCCTCCCCCCCCACCCCACAGAGAGAGCTTCCTATTTGTGTGGTTAGATTTCCAGCTATGAGAAAAGTGTGTCCTACAGAGAGAAGGAGAAAGTGGTTGAGTGGAGGGAAGTTGGGCCCATGGATGGCTTGTAAGCCATGTGTTACACATTAAAAGGCTAATTAGAGCCCTAAAAGCCCCATGTTTACCACTGGCAAAAGCCTTGTTAGGTATATTTTACTGTCTCCCCTGAAATTATTCATCCCTGACAAGCTCAATTGACATTATCATAATTACGAATGTGATTGCTGCTTAATCGCTCCAACCTCTGTTTCATCGTTTTAAATGTCTGCAGCGGAAGTCAATAATGCTCAACTGCTCCTCTCTGACCATTCATCAGAGAACAGGATGCAGGATAGTTGTCTTCCTCTAATGGCATTCATGCAAAGGAATGGTTAGCACACACAGTCGTATCGTTGCCGTTCATCCTGTCTTGTGCATAAGAAAGGAATCAGAGGTCGTAAATAAGTGGCAGGTTTTCTTGTTGTTGCCTTTGGAGTTAAATCTGAAATAGTGCTGCAGTGTGTTTGCAGGAAGCGGATAAAGGCATGTTGTGAACTCTGCCCCGGCCGGGTGTGTTATTGCATAGGTATAGAGTAACTCTGCTGCCGCTGACCCCGTGGCCACCTCTCCCCTCCAATCACACATGGTTGCCAATAGCCGTGACTCCAGTTGATCTTCACCTGTCAAAGCAAAGCTCTGACTAAAGACTTGCAGCTTGTGGAGGGAAAAGCAAAACAGGGAGAGGCGGTCAAATAATGGGCTTTGTGAATAACTAGGATGAGGGTAAAAACACATGTATTCATCTTTAAAAAATAAATAAATAAGAAATGGTTAGGCAAGAGGTAATGTTGCTACATTATTCTAATCTTTACAATGCCTTTTCAGTCAGCTTATACACAGCTTATACCCTGTTTCAGACCTTGTGTGGCAGCCATTGTTACAAGAAGTAAAGTTTAATATTCCATCAATATCAGCAACAAAGAAGCTAAATGTCCTTTCATCATTGGCTGGTACCATTTCAACATACCATAATAGACCTCTTCAAATTTGACCTTTTTCATCAAACATATACAAACTGATATTATTCCCATTCTCTACAGTCTAAATAAACTAAATATATCATTTACTTTGATCTTGGACCTTGGCTATGCCTGCCTTATGAGCCATGTAGTTTTATTTTTGACGTTTTTCAAAAACAATGCAAAATTTGGTACATTACGTCCTTGTTTTCATTGTAGCTTCCCAGAGGTTGATGTTGTAGTACTGAAAGTTGTACCAAATGAAAGCTAATAAAATGTTCTTGCATATGGTTGTAAACACATTAACAACAGTGTAAATTTGAACTAATTTTATTTAGGTGTCAGCAAGAGTAGTGAGCCAGTCACATTTCACTCCAAGAGCATCAAACAGAAAGTGAGACTCTGGGCCTACCAGGTCTGTAGCTGTGTTGAGGACAGGAGGTCCTTAAGCTGGAAGTCATGGATAGCTGTGTCAGCAGATAGCTGCATCAGATGTGATGGTTACACAGTGGCTGGTGTAGAATAGCTTTCATTTGGTACAATTTTCAGTGCTACAGCATCAACCTCTAGGAAGCTACGGTGAAAACAAGGACATAATGTCCCGAATTTTGCATTGTTTTTGAAAAACGTCTACAATAAAACTACATGGCCCATGAGGCAGGCATAGCCAAGGTCCAGGCCCAAAATAACTGATATATTTAGTTTGTTTAGGCGTTGGAAAATGGGAATAATATCAGTTTGCATATGTTTGATGAAAAAGGTAAAATTTGAAGAGGTCTAATACCATAAACACCATGCCCAACTGGCAGCTAAGATATAACACAAGCATAAGAGAGGTTTACTAGCAGAAATGTGCAGAAATAAATTAAGCGTACAAAAAGAAAACTCATAATTTACTCCAGTATAAGTATGTGGATACGCCTTTTGAGAACCTTGCCTGCAAATTGGCAACGGTAGCACTTGCTTAGCTTGTTGGTTGTGAAAGTTGGAGGCAAACATGAAAAATAAGGTTAATCTGCACTGGTGGGTGAAATCATGGTATCTCCTGCTACCTTTATCAGTCAATCAGAACAACATGCTGAATCAGCTATAGAAAAACACATTAAAGACGTTGCCAGATAAACAAGACACCGATGCTCCATGTGAGCATCTAACTTTGCGCACATACTTCCAAAAATAAAACATCTCATTTTAAGAAACTGTCAATATTTGCATTGACAAATTTATCTAATTCATGTGACTGCTGTGGAAACTGCTTGTTCCACACCTTCCATTGATGAAGCAGCAGAGGAGCTTGATTTGCATGCGCAGTAACTTAACATAGTTGTGATGTTGCTACAGGCAAGTGAACACTAAACACTGACACTAATATCACTGCGATGATGTTAAAAGCAGTTTCCCTTGAGTCCCTCATGCTAGTGGCTATTTGGATTACAGTGGAAATGGTGGACTCAACCACCAGCAGTACATTGTACAATATGTATATATTGAGGCAATTACAATGTAAATACATTCAAGGAACATCAATGGAATCAGAAAAGTGGGGGTTGGTAGAAAACCTAAGCTTTAATTAAAAGAGGGCTCTTGTTAATTAAAAAAAGAGGTCTCAACTCACTCTTTCAGCATCTTTAGCAGTTTGAAAGGAAGAGAAATGTGACAAGTCCTAATCAATCAATCAGTGTGCAGCAGGAGGTTGGTATTGTTTTGCATTTCTTCACTTTGTTTTTTCCTGGGATTTTTCTTCCCTTGACAGGAGGTGCCGTGAGCATACCAGCAGCTGAAAGAGGAGCCACATTCCTTCAGCACAGATTCTCCCATATCTCTTTTGTTCAAAGTTTGAGTTTGTTTGAGGGGCTTTCCTCACCTTGAACTCTTTTGTATATAAGCCGATTGAATCAGCTTCAGACGGACTGAGGTTTAGTCACAATTCTCTGGAGCAAATGCAGCGCTTGAGATTTGAACCATATTATCAGAGAAAGCCTGACTTATGCTTACAGATCAGTGGCAGGAGTCTCTTGATTTGTTTCAGTTCATTTGTGGCATGTGGTCACATTCTGTTGTCCTAATGTCAGGCCAGTATAACATGTGGGCTATTTTATTGGCTTTTTACAATTACCCGTGTCATGTGGTTTCTCTTAGAGTGAAAGTACAATGAAAACTCTCAGTGTTTATGGGATGAACAATTCTCAGAAAGCCTGATTGAAGTTATCCTACAAAAAGAGAAACCTCCTAGTAGAGAGCTGCTAAATCCTTGGTTCTGCTTGACTAACATCTGCCCCCCCCCCCACATCCAACCCTTGGAAAGATGGGAGTCAAACATTCCAGGCTGAATAGCCTTCTTGGCGATCTTTTGAGAATTAAAAGACAAATTTAGCCCCAGGATCCTTTCACTGGGAGTTCTATTTGTTTTGCATCTGGGTTAGGAAAATAACAGTGTGTCTTTACCTCATCGCGGGTCGGGGTCGGGGAAATGTGGGGGCAGGGACAGGAGGTGTTGCAATCATCCACGGGTCATTGTTACAGTAAAAGGCTGCATGGGGATGGTCTCACCGAAGCAGTGGGCTGAACAGACTCTTCTACTCTGTGGGTTGCTCATGGAGTGAAATCCTCAGAATTCCTCCTTTTCTATGAAGCTGCGGGGGTTGATGTGGAAACTGAGGCTACCTGTTGCATGGAACAGCTCAGGCATTATGCTTGCTGTTGGCCTGCCACCCTCAGGGGAAGCAGAGTGCTGTCAGCTGCTGGAGAATTGGCCATGGAGTATAAAAGCACATCTGGTACATGTTGTGAGAACCTTTTTCTTGAAAGTGCAGATGGTCTTGAATTCTTTTAAAGTTTCTTCTTGGAAAAAATTAGAGTAAAAATCAAAACAAAAAAAATAAATAAATAAATAAAACCTTAGGGAACTTCTTCCTTTCCTTTCCTTTTTTTTTTTTTTTTTTTTTTGTTGTTGTTGCTCATCCTGAAAGTGTTTCTGGACATTCAGAACCTGCATGTAACACACATACAGCTGTTCGGTTCTGTGGTTGAAATGAAAAACCTGCAGATGTAACACAATCGCAGTGAACTGTTGTTATTTGAAGGTGTTATGTAATGAGAGTGAGGTGAGGTATGAGTGCCTGAGCAAAAGCTGCAAACTTTTGTTATTGTTGGCCATGCTCTTCTGGGCCAGTTTGCAGGAGCAGATCTGAGTGCAGCTTTGTCATATTCCTATTCACATGTCTATGTGACACATTTCAAACAAGCAATGATTCAAAATAAAGAAAGACCCCCAATTGGGATTGAAGATTTAAATCGCTAAGAGTAAAATGGAGCATGAAGGCGGAACATACAGTTAGATTTCCTCTCAGTAAGCCCCCTGCCATGTCAGTAATGAGTGGCTGCTGACTCACTATGTTTTGCCAACTATTCATACCTTCTGCTTGCCTTCATTTTATCTCCCCAGTAAGTCAGTCAGTTAGCCCGCTAACCATGCCATCAGCCAACCAACAGACATGAGAAAGAGAAGACTTAAACAAAATGTTTCACATCATCATCTGAAAAGAACAGTGACTCCACTTGATTAAAGGCGCATTATATAACTTTCTGACCTTAAAACGCTGCCCAGCAGCGTCCCAAGGCTGAGATTCCGCACTGTAAAACTCTTTCATCCGGGATGCTACATGACGTTGCAGCAGAGTTTCGCTTCACGGTATAATAAGGAATTGGCTGTTTTGACCATGCAGCGTCGCTGATTCAGCAAAGAAACGCAAGTTTAAAGAGAGAAAGCGACAAAACAAGAGTCATCATGAGATCGTCTTTTGTTGGCTGGAGAAAGCTAACAGGCCAGGTAGGATGCAAGATGGATGCCGAGTTAGCCGTTGATAAGGGGGTGCGTGACAGGGAAAATGGCAGAAGTTCTTTAGCGTCTTTAAGATCACTATTTTATACTATTTCTGTGAAGTAGGATGAACACCAGGATCACAGGTGTGGCAGATGTGTGTTTGAAGCCAAACTTCAACACACTCACCTGCTCATAATGACACTGCTGCAGGAGCTCATGCTTCTACATTCCCTGGTGGTACAGGTGCATTTTTAACAGGAGGGTTTGTATCATAACGCCTTATTTTCCCAACAGTCTTGTGTCTTTTCATATCTCCTGGAACTTCTTTGATGATATCAAAGCAGTTTTTCTGTGGTTCTCATATCTGCTCAAGACTCAGATACAGCAACATAAACATTTTTAAAGCCTCTATAAAACTGAAATAAGAAAAGTTGAAACTGCAAAAGAGAAATTCTTGTAGCATCAAATACTTTTTGATACCTATAAGATGTCGATGCATGAAGTCGAATAGACATTTACCACTCAGTTGCATTATATTTCCCTTTCTGAAAAGTAAAACATTTTGGAGGCAAAAATGGAGCTAAAAGTTCCCAGACCTGAAAATAAGCAGAAGATGTGTGAATTACTTGCAGCAAAGACTACACACACACAAAGACTGAAACTCAGGCTGCACCAAGTGCCCCCAGCCTCTGCACACATCTGCTGTTTGAGCCACCGGTAACCTCTACAACGTTCAGTAACCGTGTGGGAAATGAGAAGAAAGATTGTTGTCGCTTTGAAAATGAAAAGTTGTCCAGTTTTGTTTAGAATGAGATCTCAGCTGTCCAACAGAGTTTTCACTGAGAGACCGATCTGAACTTCAGGCAGGAGTAAAAGAACTGTCAAAAATGGTCCTTCTTGTTTGCACGTGATCCACTCTCTAAGTACCCTGCTGCTCCAACGGAACATCACTGAGACTGTAAGAAACTATGTGACTGCCTTCACTAACAAGTTGTACCCAAACTCATTTCTGCTCATCCAGACGAGTGTTAAATCATTTTCTCCACACAGCCCAGTTTAGCATCTGGACTGTTTCAACACTGAAACATACAACTGCAATACAAGAATAACACAACTGCTGTGCTGTGCTCATTGACACATTCCCATGTCATCACTGCAGCTGGATCTTGTGTGAGTGGTGGTCAGAATGATCCCTCTCCTCTTTAGTCCACACGATGCAATGATCCGAACTTCATTTCAAACCAGACTGCAGTTTACCACAACAGATGAAGTCAGTCCTGATACTGGTGGGATTTCGGAATCATGTTTACGAATGTTTTGTGTCTGAATTGTAGAACTTCAGCTTGCAGACACACTGCGTGTTACTGATAATGACTTTCACAAGTGTTACTGAGCCCATGCAGGAAATTCCACCATGGAGCTGCATGTGTTCCTCACGCTGGACTGACAGATGGATGGACATTCAGACCCTCAGGAGTATTTGTTTGGTCTTTCTTCACCTTTCAGTTGCAATAAATTTCTCAGTTATATTATACAAAACATTTGATGAAATATTATTATTTTTTCAATAATAAAATTCTCGACATGTGTATTCTGATATTCTTTATATGTGTAATCATGTTAGTAAGCCTGTGAAATACCTCCATCACAATTTTCTTTCCTATTTTCCTTTTTACAAAACATTTTTAAAAATGTATTTGATAAACTGTTTTTATGCTTTTTTTCCAGTAAAACTAAATGTTGTGAAGTAATTACAAATCCCCCCCCCCCCTCATTTTATACAATACTCCCACTGATTTGGAAGTCTGGTTGTATTCCTGGGAGGACTTGAGCCTTCCACTGTAAAGACACACAGCCACATCTCTTTAAACTCTTTGCAGCTGTTTCATTAATCTCATTGACACCATTTATAAATAGTAACGTTCCGTTTCTGTTTATTACACCTGGTTCTGATAGCCTCATGCCATCATTTATCAGCAGTTATGAGACATACGCATACAAAAGAATATCACAACACTGCCACAGTAAATGTTGAAATTAAAACTGAAGACAGGACATTTGATTACTGTAAACATGTCCAAATTTCTCCGGCACTTGATTTAAACCAAAACAGATGAAACGCTTCTTACAGCAGGTCAAAGCTGAAGCAAGATGTTTGTGTTTCAGCTAATAGGTAATCACGTTACCCCCTGTTCTTTATATGTAGCTAATATCAAAAACTTGCGGGTCAACAAGATCTGTAGTGCAACATCTTCTCTGAATGATAATCATTGCTGACATCCTCAGCAATACCTAACCCTAACCCTTCGTACAAGAGCAGCAATACTGTTGTGCAGGTTTAAATATTGCCATCATACTAGAACTTAAACCAAACTCTTCTCTCCATTCTTTGCTTCTGACTCAACGCTGAGCCTAGCTATGCAAATAGCTCACAGAAAAACAAAGGGCTTTGCTGCTCCACAGTGGACAAACTGTCTACAGACATCTGGAACAGCGGTGAGGGCCGTGATGATCACCTTAACAGTCATGCGGACAAGAGGTCTGGAAATCAGTTCCCCAGGAGAACCATCGGAGAGCAAAGATGGACTCCCTCCTGCTGCTCTGGTCCCAGACCGAAGCCCCTCTCTGGAATGCAATCTGCCTGCCATCTGCAGGCCTCAGCGGCTCTGTTTGATATTCAAACAAACACCTGTCAAAAGGCCATGTCTCATCTTGCACAGCTCTTGGAAATTGGCAAAAATCTTTATTTCTTCCTTGCACCAAAAGCAGAGGGGAAGAGGGGTGAACGTGGCTTCGTCTTATTCCAACCATCTGTGCATGTGTTAAATATAGATTTTTATGAAAGGCTCAGAGGACTAATTCGACTTTCCACTAAAATGCCAAAGAATAATAGGCCATTCAAGGAGCTGCGTTCAGAAAGGTGTTTGCACAATAAATTATTTTCAATTTAATTCGTTTTTTTATTCTTAACATAAGTTTGTGCTGCCGATTGACCTTTGAGAGGGAAGTCACGGCGTAATAATAGCAGGAACTTTAGAGGATGTTCTTCGATGAAGGGATAACCTTTATGCAAAATCCGACCATGTCCTCCTTTTACTCCTACTGCACCCTGCTGTTTTCCACGTCTCCTCTTTCTTGACTTTCTTCCTCACTCATATTGAGATGAAGGGTCTGCTTTAGGATGATGGTGCTGCTTGGCAGCAATCCAGCCACACATCTGCCTGACTGCTGTTCCTCTCTAATTCCCCCACCCAACAGCCCCGCAACAGCACTGGTTCAGCTGTGTGCCCATTTCAGGGTCTGTCTCAAGGTCTGTAGATGTGTTTCTCAGAGCAGCAATGATGGACTCTTGCAGAGATCTCTAGTGTGAGTGACTAATGGCGCGGAGACATCTCTGAAGGCATTGAAGAATGGATATATCCAGTGTCATTTATCACACTGCCTGTCAGTGCCAATATGAAAGTCTGATGGAAAGCACACATTCACCTTTGAGTGGAACTGACTCAGTTGCTCCACAAAAGCTAGAGAGGAAATCTGCAGTGAATTACAAGATAAAGATTGACTGCAACATCTGAGAGAGAAAGATTTGTACTCTTTTTAATAAGGAAAATGAATTAAGATCACAAGAACACATTGAGATGACGAAGTGTGCATTCCTGGGAAGTTTTGAGAAGAGTCCGACGAGTTGAAGGTGAATTGGAAGCCTTCTGGCTTTACATACCGACAGTGTGTTTGGACTCACTTGCAAGGCGAATTTAAAAACCGTCTTCCAAAAAGCACTACAAAGAGAAATGTGAATCACACACATTTTCTTTGAGTGGCTGGAAGTAGAGGAACTTCACTGCTCACTATCATCACAGGGTGACGGCACAGGTTACACAGCTTAACTCATTCATTCGGTAAAAGGAAATAGTTGTATCTGGAAACCCGGGTATGGCCAAATAGTCACGTAAAGTAATCATCTTCTCAAAAATTATGTCTTTGACCTATTGTTGAAAGTACTGAGTGAATAAAGGGAGCAGTTATGAAAAGCCAACAGCACTGCGGTGAGTATCCAAACTCACACAAAGTATTACTACATACGTTTCCAACCTAAAACTCTGTGCTTCAGTGTCATTTTGATGGCATATAAACATTTGTTATGCATATTACTTGCTCAGCAGTGTCCGGAGCCGAGAAACCACACTCCACTTTCAGAGCATCACTTGACAGCTACATTTTTCTGCGTGGCGCATCATCTCAAGCCAGCAACTGGATATCAACCATGAGTGAATTAGCAAAGAAAACCAATAGGACATTGTGAGAGGAGGCGAGGACAAAGAAAGAAAGTTGACACTGGGACGAGGCAGGAGATAGTTCGGAGAAAATACAGGATGCAAGATGGATGCAGTTTTAACCTTCATTAAGTGTTTCAATGTTTCTGTTTTGAACTAAGCTGTGATGCAGATCTGAGACACTGAAACCATACAACTGAAGATACTTTATCTTGTGCAATTTCATCACAATGTTACACAGAAACTATATATTGCATTAGTATGATAAGATTTAACGTAAAACATTACTTTATTATCAAAGGCTATCATTGGGAAAGTAAATAAAAGTCTTGCAGTTAAGTATGTGATCACAGGCTGCTCATGCTCACTGCTACATTGTCATATTTATCCACAACAATCAGCTGGTACAAATGGACAAAAATAATCGAGTATCACTTTTAATGTTCTGGCTGTAAAGAACCATTGGACTGAACTCTTTTCTTTAATAAAGCATTGTCTGGTTTATCTTGTGCTAAAGTAGATTTGAAAGGAAAGACTGGAGCTCCTCTCTTAAGTATCTGTAAATTCTAACCTTTCTAATCATGACTGCCGCTCAGTAACATCCTGAGTAATTTCACCCAGGTAGGAAGATTCCCAAAAATAAAAGACTGTTCAACCAGACCCTAAAATTCTTACCCTGAGAGAGAGAAAAAAGATGTAAAAAAAATATATATATATTATGTGGAAATCCACGAGTGAAAAATTGGAAGAGCTTGTTTCCAGGAAAGTTTTTTTTCCCACTGGAAGTTCTGAGATGTGACATAAAATCTGGGAAGACATCAGTCGTTTACTTGAGTCTGATTTCTGGCTCAGACCAGAATCAGCCAACAAGTCTACCAGGCCAAACATGATTTCATAAAGTTGTTTCCATTCCCATCCAATGGACAGTGAGGCTTCTTTAAATCAGATCAATGATTCAAAGGTGAGCAAATCTTTTAGTCTTTGTGCATTTGTACCATTTCCATGCACCTTCCTTGCATCTCACATGGCACATCAAAAACAGCAACAGTCTGGGGTTTACTGGAAAATTTAAACAGGAATCCAACAGTTTTGAGGCCAGCTGGTTTTCACATGTCAGTGACTGTGGACTGTACAGCCCATCTGTGGGACCAGTCTTCACTTTTTATCTTGAAAGAAATTTATGGTGCTACGTACATCCTACAGAGGACTAGACACCACATTTTCATCTTTTAGTATGTGACACACTGAAGTGTAACAATGGTGTGTTAAACAGCATCTGTTCATCCTAAACACAAAAAGAAAAGAATAAATACTCTTTTAATTCAGCAAATGCCGACAGCCAGACACCCGACGGTCATTTCCAGGGATCAGAATTAACACATGTAAGAATTTGTGAAAAGGAACCTGACACCTGCAGGACTTTTTGTCCAAGGAGATGTTAATAACCCAGAGAATCAGACCGAAAAGCAGCTACGTTCAAGGGAATAACCCAAGTTTTATATAAAGACGTTTTAACTACTGAGAGAGATGGAGAGTGAGAGGGAGAAAAAGGTAAAACAGAACAAGGAACTGACAATTAGGGACGACTAATCACCAAGTGTGTAGCCAAGCGCATCCCCCCACGCTGGTGCCAGCGCTTGCACTGTGCTTGAACCTGTGCTGAATGCCAACGGCAGATAATTATAAACCCGCAGGGCAGGACTCCTCTGTGCAGAGGGAGGAATGGAGCCTCAGCCAAGCCTGAACTCCTGACCTTCTTCACACACCAAGCGTCTGTTGTGGGCTTCGGGAGGTGCAAGATGGGTCACGGCAAGCCGTGAGGCAACTGGGAGAGAATGAGAAAGAGAGAGGGGAGCGTGAGGCAGAGAGGTGGTTGAGTGCTAGGGGGTAGAAGGAAGGAGGGGGTGATTGAGGGACACAAAACAGGGAGGGTAAGAAGGGGGATGGAGAGATTTCAGGGAGGAGGTGCTCAGTGGAGGGTCACTTTTTTTGTTGGCATTCTTTAGTGAGAACTTGCGACCAATCGCAGATGAGCAGGAATCACTTGACAAATCAGAGTGAAACCCACCATAAGTGAAATCCCCTTTGTTATGCCCGTTTGCTTATCTCCTCTCTTTTTTATCAGCATTCATTAGTTGAGGAAATGCAGTCTATTTAACACCTTTGTATGCAGAGAAAAGCCTTTGTTGGAGCTGGATCATCTTTTAAGGTTTCCCTAACTTATCATTACATTGTCACACACAGTTAGCGGTTAATTAACTGAGTCTGTTAGGTAAGGATTTTTGCTTTTAAGCAGCCCATTAAATGTGCTCATGCATTTGCAATTTATCTAAAGAGCTTTTTAACTGCAGTGTTGCACAAGTTAAATGAGAAATATGGTTGTTTACAAGTTGTATATTACTAAATCAAAAAGTAATTACACTGTAAGTTCTACTAGTTGATTTCACTGTTTGAAAGGAAAGAAAAATGCTTGACCGATGACACCATATCTAGAGGGCCTTTTTCTCTTTCCATTTGCACCACAAATGGAAACACTGAGGTGACATAATAGCCTGGTTAATTAGTAGACAAGACAAAACCACCTTTTTTCCCCCCTCTGTCACATGAAGGCTGTGATCCATAAAGCCAATGGTCGGCAGTTGGGAACATCATGAGTATCAAGGAATGTCTACTGTCCTTGTTTTTCCCATGTCTCCCTCATTACCTGCATTGTCAAATGCACAATTCACTTTCAGACAATTCAACATTTTGAATCTGCTTCATGTTTGTCGGTGAGGTCAGCCTTAAAGGGCTTAGTCAAACTTATTGTTTAGTGTAGTTAGTGAGCAAATACACATGCTAGCTGGACTGAACGCTTAAAGGTGGATCATTTTGGACTTGCAGAGGAAGGATGAGGTATAAATGCCTCATAAAAGTTTTTATATGTTAGTCCTTGTTAAAAACCGGCCAGTCAAAGCGCTTCTCTGTCAGTTGTACTGTTTGGTGTTTTTAGCACTACAATATACTATAAATCGACTTGTTTACTGACACCACCTCCAAGATGGAAAAACCTGTAAGCTTTCATTTTATCTTGCAGGGTGTGTTTCCATTTCCCTCTGGAATTAATGAATACATCAATACTGTTTATTTTTGGACCACATTTCCTGATAATTGTGAATGATGGGATCATTTTTGGATTGTTTGTTATTTTTCTGACTGGACCGTTGAGGTCAGTTCCTCACAGTAAAGCTGAGAGTAAGCTGCCAGCTAATTTGGAGATGAGAAAAATAGATCAGTTTGTCTCGTTTTGTCCTTTTAGTTGTTTTTTTGTCAGCTGTAAAGAAAAGTTAGCTCAGTTTTTTTAGACCCAAGTGCTGCAAATTCGGTGAAACTGTTCACCAAGCTGTCGCGCTCCCATCAGTGACATGACAAGTACATGGCCAGTGTGCAAATGGCAGCACAGAGATGATGATCCATCCTTACAATGATTCATCGATCAGCAACTGTGATGCAGTAATAAAAACTCTTCCTCTTCTCAGAAACCAATACATCACTGTCAAAAATGATTTTTTGCACTCATCTGCTGTCAGAGTCCTACTGCATGATGAAAGTATACGGTGTGGGATTTATCAGTGCAAGTATATCTTCACATAGAGCCGCATATCTTTATATTTTACCCTTATTTTCTGTAATTTTGGTTTTTAACATTTACGTAAAAAGTGTTTTCATTTTATTTTCCCTCTTGCATAAATTTGTTTTTGGTTCTTTTTTTGTCTTAATACTCTTTTCTCTTGCTGTAGCTAGAAAAAAACAGCTATCGCATGCTCTTCCTTGGAAATCTCCATCCAAGAATCAGAACGTCTTGATAAGGTTAGAAAAAGTCAGAGCCACTCTCACTGTGACCCCACAGCGCTCCAAACAAACAGGAGAAAAAAACATTACAAGCATAGACCCAATGTTAATGTTCCAGTCTCTCCTGTGAAGTCTGAAATGTCAGCAGACCACCTCGGCTCATCTGGCCTCCTGCTCTCATCATGAAGATCTCTCTCGCTGTGCACTTTGCCAATTTCCCATGATTGAATGTAATTGGGACCAGATAACCCCCTCTGTCTCTCCTCAGCAGTCTTTGATCACTTCTGACCTGGCTCCTGCTCAACTCTGACACACTGGCATCCATGTCTTGGGTGGTTCGTGATTGCTCGCAGACAGACTGTGAGATATATTGAGTATTGATGTGTGAGCCTCCAAATCCAACTCGCTGCTGTGAATATTTCAACCTCATTCTCTGGCACTGTCAGAGATCTCAAGCTGTCTTACAGGGAAAAAAAATTTGTTTATGCGTGCCTGTTCTGTTTTTTTTTTTTTTGGTTATTGTCTTGAGGGGAACAGAACAAGATGTGCACAAAGATTCCCAAATTTGATTCAGGAGATTTGTAAATCCTGTGCAAATTACTGTTGCCTCTTTTTTTTTTTTTTTTCCTCTCCCTGCCGTGCTCCTCTTTGAAACTCCTCTTCTGAGGCAATCACTCCCAGATGGGGAATATTAGATCTAATCACTTCCATTTGCCAGCTCTTCTACTCTCGCTGCGAGGTGACACGCTGTCTCCTTCTGACAGATCCTCACAATGGACAATTACTGAGCACTCATCAATCACTTTCAACAAAGAACTTTGACACCCCAAATCTGCTGGAAGTCATCGCTTTTGATAACTTTCAGAAATATACAAATCTCCTCCCGTGAGCGATGTGCCATCATGTGCGAGTTGTATCGATCACTTATCTAAACTATCATGTGCACTCAGTTTATTTTCATAAAAACCTAACTTATAATGCTAGCGTGTACATACTGCAGGGGTTGCTCTGGATTTGCTGTTTGATATAAATATTGTCAAGGGTATTGGCGCAGCTTTGAAGATAACCATGTGCCCGGCAGCTTTTCTGCTGCTGCGAATGTCTTTCACTCTGCCATATGGAAAAAATAAAAATCAAATATCAGGGAAACTGATGTGCAAAGTTGATCTTCCTTCGCTGGTATCTTAGACGTGTTTTTTTCCCATCTCTCTCCATCTGAAATACTCTTCTTATGTCTTAATTTCCAATTCATTCCTCTTAATCTCCCTGTTCTCCATACCCTCTGGTGCAACTGGCGGCCTCCCTCCTCTCCCGTCCACCCTCGCTTCCTACCATCCCTCAGTCTTGCTCACTCATCCCTCTATCCTTCATTCTCTGAGACAGACAATAAAGCAAGCTTTTCCATGGCTGACCTGCGATTCACCCTGACCTCCAAAACATCCCAAACCACAGACAGTGAGGGCGAGGGTGGGTTACAGCCAGAGATCCAGGATGGTGCAGAATGCTCCTGTATCCTGGCCCAGAATTTGAGTCCCACAGGGCTTATCCAGCGGTCCGCAGTGTTCTGCTCAGCACTCATGGGGTCACACAGACTCCAGACATGCACACACCATGGGGGGAAGAGAAGAATGTTAAAATTAAGGAAAAATAAAAACTCAGTTTTCCTGAGAGAGAACAGCAGTTCCACTCAAGTCCTAATGACTGCTCTGTATCCATTCCTGGGCAGACTTTTGAGGTTCGTCTTATTCTAGGCACGTGCTCCTCTCTGCTTTTCTCATGACCCTCATTTGACACAGGCAATTCTCTGACCTTTGGATCTGTCATTTGGCAACCAGAAATTATAGTTCATGTGAATCAGATGTTACAGAGAGGAGACTCTCCACTCCTTTGCAGCTCAGCACCAAAAGCAGCACCTGTTTGCAAATAAATCTTAAGATAAAAATGATATGGTGTAGCTCTATCGTATGTCTGGAAAAGGGGAAATCTGATTCCCTGCCAATGCATACTTATTTTTCCTCTCCCACATGAATTCTCCATCTATCACCTCAAGTTATAAGCTCCCAGTTTGCACTCCCCTTATCTTCGCAAAATCTTAGAAATCTGGATTTAAGGCCGGAGTCACATGTTTCTCCAGCTGCATCCGTCTCAGAGAGGCTGCAGAGCATTTTGACCCCCATGTCTCGGTGTTGAGGTAGAGGCCCAGTCAGCCCTCACTGGTGGAACCATGAACCGTGTCAGGTCACGTCAGCTCCCCCCATACTCAAAAGAAAAGAAAAAAAAGTCTGTCTTTCACAGCAGCAGCACCACTTTATGTTTATGACATCCTAACAGGAGGTTTTTTTCTTTCTTTTTTTTTTTTTTAACCATCACTACTTTACTTAATAAATAAGAAGTTTAGTAAAGACACTTTTGGAAACACTTTCTGGTAGAGAGGTAGATGGCAAAACTGCTATTCCTCCCATTTCCAACCTAAACTCATAGACATATCAGAGGCATTAGGAGTATAATAAGCCTCCTGTATGTGGTGTTGGAATTAAAGGTTTTATAGTCATATGCCAGCATCACAGAGACTAAAGCCATGGAAGGTGAATAAGTAGTTTTCTTGTGGTCGGTGCATTTATTCCTTTAACTGAATCAAAGTAATGCATGGACACATGAAAGAAGGATCATTTTCAGCAGCTAGGGGGGATAACTGCATCTTTAACAAAAAACTTTTTTCAGCTTCATTCTTCAGTAAACTTTATGTGGCATGTTGTTTCTTTTTTTTGTTTGTTTGTTTTTTAGATGCAAGATTTAGGGGGGGGAAATGAAAAGTAGAAATGGCTACTTTCTTTTGTTTTGTTTTGTTTTTAATAAAACTTTTATTTGATTATGAAGTTATCTAAATGAATTTTAACCTCCACGGCTGAATTATTAAACTTAGTAACTAAACACTTGAGTAGAAACTTGTTTTTTTTTTTCATTTGTTTTCTTTTTAACATAACCCAGTGTTAATAATTTGTCCTAACTTCATACATTTCTATAAGGCGAGCTGATCACATCTGAAGTTTTCAGCAACAAATAAGGTTGCTAAGCTCGGCAAAATGATAAGAAACACTGACAAGCAAATAGCCAGGCTTCTCTCAAGTCTGTTGCCAGAAACTTTTCAGTGCAACATGCTGTATGTTTTTCAATAAAAAGAGCTTCACTCAAACCCAGCCAAATAGTACCACTTTGTTAGGAGCAGGCAAGGTGTTCAAAGACTGTACAATAACACAGAATCACATTTCCCTCCCTCCTTCCGTTATCGGTTAGTTCTGACCCCTAAACCTATAACACTGAGTGACTGTAAATACTGACAAATGGTCTCACATGTCTCACAAGAGCTTGAAATTCCAAAGTTCAAGTTAGGTCTAAATTAAAACAAAAATAAAGATTCTGGTATCACATGCAATCCAACTGAATCAGGACAGTTCAAAGTAAGGGTGCAAACGTGCTCAGGATGCATCGAGGATGTATTGGTTCCTTTCACACATTGGTTCTGCCATGTGAATGTAATGATGAGCCTCTTTCTAGACCACCTTTGCCCATTCACAAATCAACCAAACCAGCTAGCCTGATCCCATGGTAGTGTGCTCTTTCACAAACTGTGTTGTAGAAGACGTGATGTTAACCCAGCTAGCTACAAGTAACACTCGTTACACATGATGATGCCATGTTAAAAATTCTACACAAGTGATGTTGTAGTACTTATGATTGAATCTAGATTCTTTACCTTTATGAGGCTTGAGGATGCTAGACACATGTATCATGCATGATCACGATGTCACACTCTCATGCTACAATCTCTTTACTACTTCTTATTACAGTTCAGACATATATCAGGAGTTGATCAGCTTTTACTCATCGTTCTGTATCAGTCCTTTGACAAATGATACCAATATGCAGCAAAGTAGTGTCAGTTCTGAACTTAAAAGGCACAAAAAAAGACAATGATTCATGCACAGCACCATGCAACAGCCTAATGGCACAGAGTACAAAAGCTACTGAAGTGAATATTTTATTTAGTGGCAACAAAGTCTGATGACATTGGACACCCCCAAAGGATTAAACTGAACTGTAGCAAAAGTCCATTTTAACTTGGGACCTCATCCCAAAGTAAAGGAAGATGAGAGTATAAACTTGGTCTTGTGTGGTCATAAATTTTGGAGGCAGACCTCTTTAGGCAGGGAACTGAGAGCAAGCAGAAGCTCTGTGGCCTGTTTCTCCCAGAGTTTAACCCTCTTGCCTTTTCTCTCAGGCTGCTCCTTTATTCACTGTGCTGATTTATTGGGGTTTACCAAAGAGAAAAACAAGCATAGTGTAGCCATCAGCATTGCCTTTGATAAATGAGCCACACTTCTGTCTTCATCTCAAGTGGGAGTAAATTCCAGTGGGTGAGAGAGAAAGGGCATATGTATGAACTGGGATTTAGCTTTCATTTCCAAAACAATAAGGAAGAAATGGTAAAACAGGGCCAAATGTGATGGATATTTTAATCCTTGTATAAACTACCAGGAGCTCTAACAGATAAATTGGATTGAAATTGTTTTTAAATACATTTTTACTATTAATTTGTCATTTTCTTTGATTTATATAGTGTCTCTTTTTCTGTCTAACAACTGTCCCCCTTCCTGTCCCTTGGTTGTCCCAATGCAACACAGCCCCTCTTCTCCCCAAATGAAATTCTTTGGAAAGTCATTTTATATCACCCTTTGACTGTGCATTGAACTGTAAAACCACCCCATTGGAAACAAAATAAAAGGATAGGATAGGGAGAGAAGGGGGGATGGGGCAAGGAGAAGAATTATAATTCTTTGCAGGCCTTTGGTATTAACCCAAACACCAGAGCTGTCAGCAGTTCAGAGAGGGAGGTGCGAGGGGCAAACATTCAGTGTTAATTGGCACTTTGTAAGCTCTGAGCCTTCCTTTTGTAAGGGAAGTGGAAGAGAGAGTGAGTGCGAGAGAGGGGGGAGGAGGGCTGGACGGGGTGAGGGAGAAAGAGAGAGAGGGGCACAGAGAGAGAGAGAGAGAGAGAGACTTTATTCTAGTAGGTTTGTTGGGCCTTGTTGAGGGTGTTTACGGTTCACTTCTTATCCTTTGTTAATTGGGCGTTCTCTCCCCAAGTGAAAAAAACAGAAGAATTCATGTAATGACAAGCATATAACGAAAGGCTTGTCCTGTGAATGTTGGTAGTTTTACAGGCTCTATATTTTACTGAAATGGTTGTTAGTGGTGGCTGCTGCATTAAGGCCACATCAGGAAGGATGTACTTTTTTATTTTCGTTATTTGCAAAACTGTGTTTAAGAATCTTAACATTATTTGTCTTTCAGCATGTAAACAGACTGCTATGATGAGTTTAAAGACTAAGGGGGCTATGACATTTTTTTGTCTGACATGTAAGATTAGCTTTACAATAAGAAATAAACAGATCATGTTCATATCATGATCAGAAATTTACTTTTAACATCCCTTTTTTTAACCCTCTTTTTGCATCAAATTGTACGCCAATAAATTCTATATTTTGAAACTCCCAAGAAGACATGTGCTAATTAATGTGTGCATGAAGAACTTTGGCTTTCATCCCCCTAATACAGTGACCTCTGTGTTAATGGTGACATGACGAAACAGCAATAGAGCAATGCCAGACCATACAGGATGTAAAAACAACCGATCTGGCCTCTCCCCCCATTGACATGTCTGGAATTATTTGAAATAATTAGTAGAGCAAGTTGGCATTAATATATACATATGAAGCACCTGTCTTTGAAAGAGCGAGGGGCAGGGGAGAGAGAGGCTCGTTGGCATGAGACTAGTGCACACTGCTTCACAGCACCTCTGGCCTCTTTCTGCCCCCTCCACTCCCTCTCGCTCCCTCTCTCTCTCTCCTACTGACTGATGTAAATAATAATAGAAGCAGCACTGAAAGGACACAGGTGTCAACCATTGTGCTGCTCTGAATGGACCTGGGGGAAGGAGGTCAGGGGTTACAGGGCCACCTCAGCCACCTCTCACACCCACACGTTTTATTCACACTGACGCTCCCTTTCACAGGTTTTCATCTTGCTCCCCCGCCTCCTCTGTCCCCTCTTGCTCGCTCTCCTTTTGTTATTATAGCGCAATGTTTTGTGAAAACTTTTCAGAGGTCATGCACAAGCTCAGTATTCAGGAAGATTAACATTCTTTTCTAAATTATAAGCCCACACAACTGCAGAGATCAATGGCTGCCTACTTAAATAACCAGTAAATGGACAAAATATGACATTTGCATCTAAATCTATGTACAAGATTTTTATCTACTGTAATTATCAGTGCAAATGACAAGTTTGGAAAATGGTTAATTGGATTTATCTGACAAAGAAGATCAAAGGAAAAGGCTAAAATACTCAGCAGTTAATTTGTCTACAATGATTTAGACATGGACCACTTGGGCAGTAACCCAGACTGGCACCAGGTTGTATGAATGAAATGTGACATTTGTGTACAGGTTTTTCTTTGGCTCATTTGTTCGCTGTGGTGTTAATGACTTCTTTTCATTGTATAAGTCAATTAACCTTGGCACTTCGACTCTAGCTTGTGAACAAAGCCGGTTGCTGCACAGACAGCATAAAACACCACAGCTGCAGTGTCATTATGAAGGAGTGTAACTAGAACATTTGGTTGTGTTGCAAAAGTAGGACATTTAGAAAGGTAATGTCTGTGCATCACCTCAACTTCAAGAAAGCAGTTTTCATGCATGGTACACAAGAGAGAGGAGTTTGAATGACACACTTAAATGTCTGTTCTTTAAACTTGTATTTGTTTAAGTGCATGGCGACACCTTGTGTGCTTGTATCTCAGTTTAGCAATGAAGGGTTAATCAAAAGGATATTCCTTGAACACTGGCTGGGATGGGTCTAAATTACAATCTGATGGTTTAGATGTAGCGATTATTCTTGTTAGCTTATAGAGGTCAACAGGACGGAAACAGTCCAAACATAAATCAGGTTCTACAGATGTTTGTAAAGCCAATGAGATGACATCATCAATAGCCTGCAGGATGCCATGGATTTCCCTCAGATGACATCATCACAACTGAGAGTTGAAGGAAAATGTGGCTCAATAGAACGGCGTTCTGACCCTTAACGCGATTGTTACCCATAATGCAACACTTTGCCAAATGCAGGAAGTAGCTTTTTTGTGACTTTATAGTCCGGTTCCTGTGTTTGAATCATGTGAAACAGACAGAGACCTGCGTTTGCAGGTAGACCAAGTTTGCTTCTTTGAGACAAATCAGAATTTGTTTGGTGCATTCACAATTCCCCCCAAATGAAGCAAACTTTCTGAGCAAATGGACAAGGATTCAAATGAAAAAGGCTGATGTGAATGTGACCTTACTTTTTATACTGTTAAGTTGTTTTTCCATATTAAATTAAATTCTTTTCATTTAGATATAGATGCCATTTTCTTTTTAATCTTCTTGAAGTGTTTTTCCTGGCAGCAGCACACAACTTTGAATTAAACCATCAGGCTGGCCTCTTCTGGCTGATAACCATGCAATTGCAATGTTTTCCACAATGTCTAGTTTGTGTTAAAGTTGCTCTGTCAACAAGGACAGTAGTCTAGTAAAGAAGCCAGGTTGAACTCTTGCCATAGTTCCTCTCAACTGTGTATTTGGTCACAATGATTATCTTCACAGAACTGGATTACGATGGAAAAATTAAAGGGCTTGTTAAGCATTTGACAAAGGATATATACTTGTGACAGGAGGCTCTACACCCCCAGCTGTTATCTCATCAATGATAAGCAAGTACTGTGGCACATTCAATCCATGCATCTAAGGCTCTTATTGAATTATTTATTGTCTTTATTGGCATGCAGACGTAAATAACTACCATCTATGTGCTGGTGACGCACTAAATTAGATACTCACTGGCCATTAACATTCCTAAGCTGGCAACCGTCAAGCTGACAATCAACTAAAGTGTGTACTGATTTGGTTACTAGTACACTGTAACTAACTAGATTAGACGCTAACTTGGCTATTTTCATTTCTATTTAAAAGTAGATCACGGGGAACACCTCTTTAGACTTGAGATGCTGCAGAGCTGTAGGAATGTACATATGGAAAGTCAGTGAGCAGTCCGAATTTGTCAAAAGAGTTTTATGATCAGAAAGTTATCTTGGTTTAACATTATATAAAGCTACATGAATGAGCCTCAGCAATTTATTTCATGTTATCAAGCTTATCTGCAGTGTTAAGAGCATGCATTATCAGTTAAAAATTTCTCAGTCCAGGTCCTCAGCACCCTGTGTGTTTTACAGGTAATCCTACTTTAACACACCTGTATTAAATGAATGGCTTGTTAACAGACTTGCAAAGAACTTGATGATAAAGTTAATTGATCTGAATCAGTTATGATGGAGTAGGTACACAAGGGCATCCAGGGTAGTGGGCCCTGAGGACCTGGATTGAGAAACATTGAGTTAAAATATCAACATTAAAAAAGTTGTATGTGGATGTTTTCCTATATTATGTAGAGGATAGTGTGTTTAACCAATGTCATTTAATTTGTTTTCAGCCGGTTGGATATCTTGTATAGTCAAATTCTCAAGGCAAAAGCCTCAGCTCATTATCTACCATCACCATTTTTAAAATGGAAGTTCTTGCTCCATAAAAAACAAGTACTGACTCCCCAGAACTTTACAGCTATTTTAAATGAGATGTGAAGAAAATGTGAGGCTGATTCATGAGAAACTGGCAGCTCTGTGACAACGATAAACGCTTCGGTGAAAGGGACTAGCCACTAGCTACTAAGACAGTTTTGCTAAGGGCTCAATTATGTTCACTTCATGTATGTAAATACAAATGTTCTTTTAAAAAGTTGTAAAATGAAACTGCCCACATACTCCCAAGCATGCAATACATCCACAAGAAGGCAGTACAAAGTTCAGAGTTCACTAGCAAACATAAACTGCAATGCTTGCTAGCAATGCTACGGTTGCTAGCATTTGTCTGGACAGGATTAAGGACGCAAGCAGCTTGAAACTTGGTCTGACCAGCATATCCAGCAACCTCAGTGTGAGCAGCAATTTCAGCAGTGAAAGGAAGCAAACAACACTTTGTGGTGATCATTTTATTTACCAACCAAAGAAAATATCCATTTATTGCTTGCACAGCCATTACAAAACAAAGCCACTTAAAAATATTGAATCACTCACGCAGACAACGGTGGTTTGCATTAAGCAACTCCTACGCATTGCACACACTGTGTACAAACATAAGCTATTTAGCCTTAGGTGATGATGTAATTATCACCTTTCAAGATATAGAAAGCAAGACATTTTCTGCTTTAGCTGACATTTTATCACACCTCATCATGCTGTTCAGTTTCATGTTGTAGAAAGGATTTTGATTCAGACATATACTGCAGGACTTAAGGTCATTTAAAACCAAAATATAATGTGTTTGGGGAAAAAAGGGGTGCATTCACAAATTACTATCATTCCATTGCCCACCCACTCAAATTCCTGCTGCCAGGAATTGACCAATCAGAAGAGACTTTCACCATTTTCTTTTATTTATTTTTCAGGAGAACCCCTCTTCATTCTGAAATATTTACAACATATCTGTACAAAACTTTGTATGACGTTTACAATTTATTTACAGTTATGATGATGCTCAGGTGCTCAGGATGACGGGAAAATTAAATCAGTGAAAATGATCATAAGAAAAAAAAACATTGTAGATTGATTAAAAGAGGGTGCGTGTGAAAAACTTTGGTGCTACTGACCTGAAGAATGAAGAGAACCATGAGTGAGTCCCAGTCACTCTGCATGCAGACAAGACTACAGTTAATTTGGTTTTATGCTGTGAATTGGAGTGCTAGTGTTTCTTTAAATGGTTCTGTGACTACACATTACTTATTTTTATGTTTACTTTTCTTGCTTTGGCAGGCTTTTGAATAAAAAAAAGAAAAAAAAACAGTGTACAACTTCCTCTAAACAAATGGCATAGGCTTTTACCAATACAGATACTATACATCATTGTGTTACCACTTGGCCACACTGGACGTCTCTTCTCGTCCCTTTAGTGTACCTGATCACACAAGGCTTCTGATTGCATTCTAACCAATTGGTCACCCATTCTCAACCCAGTGGTAGGCCATGATTAATATCAGATACACAGAAAACCCATGCAACCCAGTGAACTTACAGAATACTGTATGAGTGAGTACATCAAGGCCGTTATTTTCTGTTGAGCGCAAAGTAAATGATGGATGAAGATGGAGAGGGATTTGTGGAGTGGTGTCCTTTGTGCTCCTGGAAGCAGGACAAAAAAAAGACTCAAACCGCATGGAACCGGTCCAAGATGGTTGAGGTGTTCTGGACTATCTATGGTCTGAAATCGACGATGCATCAGCAAACTGTGTGCACACATTTAAAACAGAAGACAACCTGCAAAAAAAAAAAAAAAAATTTTTTTTTTTTTTTTGCTTTAAAAAAATGAAAGGATTTACTTATGTTTTACCTCTATAAAATAACTTTTTATCTTTATATTTCTGTAGATTAGATAATATTCTACATCATGGAAATAATCCGAATTTAACCTCAGTTATAAACTTCAGTATGAGTCTGATAAGCTAATCAGTCTGCTACCTTTCAAGTTTTATGACTAGTCAGCTAGCCCCAGCTTCAGTCCTAGCCTTGGCTGTTTGCAGTCATAATGAAATTGTTTGATCTTGACAAAGAGCCCAGGCCATACCCTTGGGGGAAACTTCAGTGATTTGGAAAAAAAAATATGGTCATAATGCAAGCAGAGTGTAGTTTCCATACACAACATTTGCAGAGCTAAAAGAGGCAATGCACTCATTGACGCAGAACGGTTTGAAAGTTTACTAGATTTTCTCTGTGTACATATGTTGCAAACAGTTTCTTGGTTGTATGTTCCCCACCCTGCAAGAACTACACATGACGGGGAAAGAGATGCTCGAGAAGGGTGAGAGGATTTATTACCTTGCATTAGGAGCACTAATCTGTTGCAGGTGGTTCTGGCTGTGCTCCCAGGCCATGCCTGCTCTCCTCTCCAGGAGGTCCTAATATTGTGTGTGCATGTGTGACAAAGGAAGAAAAAGGTTTTTGTTTTTTTTCTACGGTTTATGCTGAAAGATTTGACCATATTTGGAGTCTTCCCAAATAACAATGAGCTTCAAGATAAGGACAAAAAGAACACATCTTCCGATGACCTTCAAATATCAGTCATATCAATCATAATGCAAGCTAAAATAAGTCAATTCCAAGTTAAAGGCCCTTTCTGTGACTGAAAACTGTCTCATGTATTCCAAAAAACAGCCTTTTAAGTTGTACTTTTTGTTTTATTTTGGTACAAGGACAGCTCACTCTTCATATATAGTAGAAAAACAGCAGGGTACAGCTTCTAGGGTGCGCTACAAAAGAGGAAGACCACCGGGATGGATTGAGCCAACAGCTTCACAGGAAGCCTGTGGTGCCTTTGGGGTTGAGGACAAAGGCACAAAGAAACCCACTGAGAAAGTCCTGCTCAGTAGGAAGTCTACTGTGGGCAGCTTTGGGAAGACAAAACTAAATGAGATACAGAATTGAAATGGAGGAGAATCCAGGGGTGCAGAGCAAAAGGAGAAGGAACAGCAAGAATGAGTATTGATATGGAGATTTTAAAAAGACAAAAACAGACACTAAATCACTAAGCTTGTGAAATTTAAAGCAATTAAAATTAATATATCAGGTGAAAATTGGCAAATCTGATTACTTTATCACTATGGAATACATGATGTTCTTGTAATTACAGTAAATGGCATAACGGGTTGGACACTGAGGCTAAGAAGCAGTGATCACAATTTAGACACTACTGCCCTCATGTGGATGTTCAACATATACATCCAGTCAGATTAAAGCTGTTTGAGTTTAAACAACTTTGTTCACAGTAGTGTGTGGCGCATAATTAAATGGAAAATTGGCTCAAGTACTTTATTCCGGTCCAAAATGTTTATGAGTAGCCTTTTGGGCTTGGGATATCTACAACGATATCTTCAACTATTTTCAGTTTTCTAAAAGCGTTCATCCATCCTATTTCTGGACCTTATCCCAGCAGTGAGAAAAGAAAAAATCTGCAAAAAAATCTTTGATGAAAGTATTATTGTTTAAAAAAATATTAAACTTATGACCTGTTTACAAATGAAGGCACTTGTAATAATAATAAAGTGGCATGACACCCAAGAAAAAACATTCCTGCATCTATATATTTCTTTTTTTTTTTTTTTTTTTTTTTGGCTTTCTCTTAGTAAGATTTTTTGTAAATTTTTAAAGGTTATTTTATCATAATGATTCCCAGGGGATGAGTCTATAAATGTTATATCACATAAGAAGATAAAAAATTCCTCAGAGAGCAACAGTAAGGAGTATGGAAGTAAGAGTGACAGTGTTTATTTATTTAATTACTGTTATGTTGTTGTTTTTTAATTTGCCAAAAAATGTCTGTGATCTCTGTTTTTTCCTTTTCCCCTTTGGTTTTTTTTGTATTTACCTATTTATTTAATTTGTGATTTGTTTGGAACCCCATTAGTTTGCAGCAGCTAGCTGCAGCTATTCTTTTTTAGGTCCCTTTGTTAAATGCAGTTAAGATTTACAAGTATTCATGTTCATATTTACATCCATATACATGCATACATACACACACACATACATACACATGTAAATGCTGTATATATGAAAATATATATATCGATACATACATGTATACATACAAATGCATATACACACATATACATGCATACATAGACTCACACTTCTATAAATTTAGCTGTTACCTTCCATTATTCAGTAAATGCTCCTAATGTTTCTTTAAACTCAATATTGAAATTTACTGTTGATAGATCATTTCAAATCAAATCAAAATGTAGTTGTATAGGACCTTTCATAAAATAGTGGCACAAAGCAAAGTGCTTTACAACAAATAAAACAATTAGACACATAATCATCCACACACACATACTGAACACACGCCCAATGCCATGTTGCATGGCAAAACTATAAAGTAATGTTCTGTCTCTTTAACCAATAATAATAGTAAGAATAAGAATAAAAGAATTAACATCTGGCTTGGACAACTGTGGCTGTTTAGTTAGAGTCACAAGATGCTGGAAGCGCTCAAAATTTAGATTCAGAGAATTCAGAATGCCTGCTGTCTGCAGCTTGACCACTAGATGACAGTAATCATTACAATAGTGCCGAAAACGATCACATTTCACATATTTCTAAAGTACTAATTCAGGGTCTGATACTTTAAAAATGTTTGATTATTTTCGTTTTTTGATGTGATTTAATTTAATATTTTGCATCTTCATATTTTAATAAAATTTTTTGCACTCCAACTTTGGATCTTGAATACTCATTACATGCCCTCACATATATAATATAATATAATATAATATAATATAATATAATATAATATAATATAATATAATATAATATAAAAATAGACATTATTATTAAAATAATAATATACCACTTTGTCCAATTCAGAGTTACAGGAAGCCTATCCCAGCAATTTGCAGGTGAGCGGCAAGGACATGTAATCCTGCACGTCACCACTCCACAGTATAAATAACCCACCATTCACACTGTAGAAAGAGAAATTAACCTAATATTAAAAAAGAAAACTTAAATAAATAAATACATAAATAATAATAACAACAACAACATAAATACACACAACTGAACTACTTTTAAATATTTAACCAGCACAAGACAGTTTGACCAGGTGGGGAAGTGTAGTATTTTATTAAAATCTGACATCCAGGAAATAAGTACGTTCTCACCGACAAGAAAGGAAAATGTGACTTGAAAACCAACTCCTACTCTAACATCTAGTATGCTTCCACATGTAATTAATAATAACTCAGATGTTTTCTTATGACCAATGACTTCACAGGTTTTGCTGCAGTAAGGTTGCTGGCGGACAGCAGCAGCTGCACTATGTAGACTCAGGCTAGCCTGAAGGAAAGCTAAAGCTGATCAAGCTATGAGTCTTCAAACATTATAAAATTAGACCCTGAAATAAAGAAGTTTAAACATGAGAGGAATACAAGTGTAAGACATCAGTGATGGACTGGTTTATCTTTCATGCGATGGTGAACATGTGTAAACAGAAAGGAGCCATCATTTTGGTGACAAGCATGCCCATGTTAGTGCTACAAGTTTCTCATGGACTGTAGTTGTACGAGTTCTGGATTATATAGCCTGTAAAAGAGGAGCTCCAATCTTTGCTGATGTCAATCAAATATGTGAACCATGGGTAGAAAAGATCCAGCCGTCTCGTGGCTCCTGTGATGATGATGTTCAGTGCTGCATCTGTGGCAGGGTAGGCTGATACATTCGTTACTCCCCTGAAAAACAGAAAAATCCTGCACTTAATTCAAGTAATGTTAACTAGTTACAACCATTCACACACACATACACACACACACACATATCATACATACACACACGGGTCTGTTTTGACCGGGGATGATTTATATTTCAGTTATTGTTCTAAGGTTAAATACATTTTTACAGACATTAATACA
The DNA here is from genome assembly GCF_933228915.1 of Telmatherina bonti. NCBI lineage: Eukaryota > Metazoa > Chordata > Actinopteri > Atheriniformes > Telmatherinidae > Telmatherina > Telmatherina bonti. Next base: position 27,238,764 of record NC_136626.1, read on the forward strand.
GCTTGAGTTTACAGGATTAATCTATTTTTCTATTATTTGATTTAATCACCCCTTAAAATCCATTTACATAAAAACAAATGTTACTTTTTCAGGCAAATTTTGTTGTTCAATTAAAATGCAATTATTGAAATTAATAATTACAAAATCTGGAATTAATTAAATTAAATCGAGTATTAGGACTATCAGTCAATTAAAATCTTTATTCGTAATTAATTGCATAATGGCTTGAGTTAACTTGTCTAATTCGCATTCTAAATTGCAAATTTTGTATCTGTTTCTCAACGTAACAGGATATTTATTGCTTTCTTTTAATTGTCCTGCTTGAGCTTGTGTATCTGCAGTTATAGGCTCTTTAGTTAATCGGGAAACTCTCTGGTATAGCACTTCTGACAACATCACCTTTTTTAAAGACACATTATGTCACTTTCTGACCTTAAAACTCCGCGTACCGGCCTTGTTCCGATGGCACAGTGGCGTCTATCGTGTGGATTTTCACAGCCGCCGTTGCCAAGCAGCGTCCAAAGGTTGAGAGTCCGTACTATGCAACTTTTATATCCGGGAGGCAATGTGCCGTTGCAGCAGAGTTTTCCTTCACGGTATAATAAGGAACAGTCTGTTCTTTAATGTAATTAATTAGATGAATTGTTGTAATAAGCTTGTGAGAAAATGTATCGATATATTACATCGATATAGATGTTATTATATATATTTGTTCTATTCTATTCTTTTAGCAGATGCTTTTATCCAAACACACACACACACACATATATATATATATATATATATATATATATATATATATATATATATATATATATATATATATATATATGTATATATATGTATATATATATATATATATATATGTATATATATGTATATATATATATATATATATATATATATATATATATATATATATATATATATACATATATATATATATATATATATATATATATATATACATATATATATATATATATATATATATATGTATATATATATATATATATATATATATATATATATATATATATGTATATATATATATATATATATCTAAGGGGAGTTTTTTTTACTTCCCACTGTCACCAGTATGCTTGCTCAGGATGGGAGATCTGTTGGTTTCCTTATATAGGGTGGAGGATGGATAGATAGATAGATAGATAGATAGATAGATAGATAGATAGATAGATAGATAGATAGATAGATAGATAGATAGATAGATAGATAGATATAGATAGATAGATAGATAGATAGATAGATAGATAGATAGATAGATAGATAGATAGATAGATAGATAGATAGATTTTTTAGTCTATTTCAGGCTTTGTAAGGAATCAATCTTGACTAATCACATTTTAATTGCAAAACAATATTATTTACCCACAAAATCAACATTTTTGTAGGTAAATAACACAAAAGAGTAATTGAAAAACCACACTTTTTCAATTTGAATGGATTTTAGTGGATATTTAAATGAAAAAAAAATATCCACAGATATGAATATTCTAAACTCAAGCTCTATTAATATCTCCATTTATTTGTATTTCAATTCAAAACAGTAAAAAAAGAAATTAAAATATAACTGGCCATAAGTGAACAGACCTAAACTTAAAGTGTAATTTTTAGTACTTTAACTGTTGTCTAATCAAGAATCTACCACATATTACAGTAATTCTTAATTTTGTACATGTTTTCAACCTCATGCTTCTTAAGTAGACAATAATATCTGACAGTACACCAGGTTGGGATGAGTCAGTGGCAACTTTATCTTTCACTTTCAGCCTGGTCATGCAGCAGAGGTGATCACATCCTGCTCTGACTGCAGGTTGAAGCTGGATGCTGTGTGAGGATCAAGCTTCTACTGTGTTCTTTTGGACAGAGGAGGAGCTTATGCAGCAGTCACTGCAGCACGTGCGTTCACACTACTCACCAAAAGTCTCCAGTATGACCAGGAAAAGTCACTAGACTTGTTGATTGTTATTTCTTTAAACTGGGCTGCTACAGGGGTCCGTAGCAGCCCAGTTTGCTAAATTATCTGAGCTGTAAACTGTGCATCAGTGTAATCTGCATACAGATTATATAAATAGTAAATATTTTTTACTAACTTGACTTTCTCCATTGCTGATTCCGTATCAATGAGCCCCAGTGTGCATACTGAGATGGACACATTGCTCTTCTTCATAGCCAACTCATGCTGAAGTGACCCAAAGAATCCATTCAGTGCAAATTTTGTGGAGGTGTATGGCGCCGTAAAGGGACTGCTCATTTTACCTGTGAAGCATAAACAAGTGAGTTAAAACAGAGAATCACTCTAATCTTGAAACTCTAACGAGGGGACAAAAAGCATCAGGCTGGCTGTTAAATGAACAGAAAGGGAATCTGCTGTTTTTAGAGTAAAAAAGAAACAACTTTAAAGGACATTTCTGTATTTCTTAGCCCTGCAGATATTGTCTGTTTTTTTAGACTATTTTTTGTGCTTTACAACATGATCATCACAATGTTTAAAATATATTAATATTCTCTGTATTTCTAATTCTAAGAAGTCCATTAGGTAGGAACAGTTTAGGTTTCAGAGATTTGTGTCATTAAATGTGCATAAAAATAACGAGGCATATCTACCCAAAAGCGATGAAACAACCACCAGAGATCCTTTACTTTGCTCAAGGGAAGGCAAAGCTTTCCAAGCCATCTGAATATAGCTGAAGAAATTGACCTTTGAAATACAAACACACACACACACACACACACATGTACATGCATAGAAAGATCAGAACATTACTCCTCCATATTGTGCTGATGTACCATCAAAATGCTCCATTACCTTCATTAGCCACCTGACGTGCTCCACATCACCCTTCCACATACTGAAGGGACTTGGGCCGATGTGGTTGAGAACCAGGTAATCCAAGCCTCCGAGTTTCTCCACAGCAAATTCTACCACTTTCTCAGGGTCAGAATCACTGGCCATGTCTGCTGCCACATAAAGAGCTTTCTGGGCTCCAAGAGTCAAACACTTCTCTGCCACCTAGGAGCCGAAATCCATTGAACATTTATTTAAAAAAACAAACAAAAAAACAAACTGAAGTATATCATTAAATTAAAAAAAAAAAAAAAAGCCCGTGAAACTTTCTCTTGATTACTCCTGTAAGGTTAACTGAATGAAGTATTCCTAACCTGACCAATACTGAAACAGCTGAGATGAATCAGGCATTAAATCTGTCCATTTATGTTGCATTTGATCTAATATACACACACCTCTACCAAAAATGTCTGCAAGTTCACTGACCTGCTGTAACACTTTCTCCCGCCTTGCTGTCATGACAATCTTGGCTCCAAAACGGGCATAATGATATGCCATTTGCTCGCCAATGCCCTTACTGGCCCCTGTCACCAATACCCTGGCACCTTTCAGAGATTCTGAGACAAAATCATCTTATTTAGAACAGGTACAATGATATCGATAAACAAAACCCATAACAAGTTAAGAGCTATTCATATGTTGAAATGTCATCCATGTAATAACACATCTGTGTCAATCATGATAAGCTAAATATGTGTGACAGCAAATAGATTACATCCTGCTGGAAATCAATTTGTGCATAATTGTGTTATAAAGATTTTCATGCAAACGTTCAGCAAATGAACCTAATAACTCCTAAATGTTTATCTGAGTTATCGCACTATTATTTCAGTTTTATCTAGGGTTGTTAAACACAAAGAGGTATACCATAAAAAAAAAGACCAAAGTCCTACATGCGTTGATTTAAGTCAAAGGACATTTAGATTCCTTTCTGTGTTGTTCATTTGACCCCTGCAGTACAAAATCTGTGACCCAAGCTGTGGTGGCAGTGACTTTTTGAAAACACTACATCCTATGTTTAAGAGCTTTAATACTATACCATTAATTCAAACCACATTATTTAATTACTTGTGAAAAATTGACTGCACAGTGTGTCCTCAGAGTGTGGATAAGTACTGCTTTCTCTCTTCTAAGGCCCTTCAGTCACATGTGGAACGCAGATCATTATGAATTACTCGCTTAGTTTGTGTCTCCACTCCCAGATCTCCCAAAGGGAACATTAAACATTCATTATCATGATTCACAGATTGTGCTGTTCAGTGCAGAGCAACACGCACATACTGCATCTCATCAGAAAAATACTTTAAAAAGTATCTAAAGTGGCTTAAGTGTGAGGCATGTGGTGCAAGTCCCCCCCCCCCCCCCCCCCCCCCCATCCAATACCTTTTAAATACCTCTTTATCAATTCTTAAAAATGTACTTGCAGGTATGTGTGTCAGTCAATGGGATAGTGGGGAACATTTCATCAAGTCTTCCTAACTTGGATTTTCACTCCAACAGACATAAATATACTTAAACTACACTGCTGTTTGCAAGGTGTGTCAGATGAACTTGAACTCTTCAAAACTAGATTTCATTTGTACATTAAAACATTGGTTTCTGACCTTTTTTTTTTCTGCTAATAGTCTTGATGCAACAATGGTGTTACAGCAAGATTAGTACAAAACTAATTTTATATGTGCAATAATCTATATGAAATCTTTTAAATATACTGACTTTATCTTTTACTATTTTAAAAGATGCTTCACAAGATAGACATGGATCTATATATGTATTATGTTCTGCGTTGTACGACTTTAGAGAGCAAAACTTGCATTTAATACGTCCATTTTATTTCAAAGCTATCACTATCTGCCTGTCTTTAAGTGTTTTAAATGACATAACTAATGCAGGAGCCTACAGTCAGTATATATGTTTAGCAGCCATGAAAAACACGCATCCACCTGCAGGTGTAACTGCATGTCACTGTGTGGTCATATGGATGCATGCCGGCTGCATTACAAAAACCTAACTCCGACTTTTCGATGCAAACAACTAAATACGGTTTACTTACCGGGATCAAACTTGGGTGTTGTCCACTTGACAGCTATGAAACCCACACAAATACTCACTAAAAAGAATTTTATGAATAATCCCATTTTAGTTACTTGCTCTGGCTGGACTTTTCAAAGTTTACACAAGTGTACCCTAACTTTCACAACACTAATTTCAAGTAGAAGGTATTTAAGGAATGATCCGTCTTTTCCCCCCCTCCCTCTTTCCTGACGTTTTTGCGTGCTGTTTTGACGTGTTGCATTTGAGAAATAAGCCTGTCCTCTTACGCAAAACTATCTAAAGCCTCCTGGTTATGATTTAATGAATGGTTTTAAAAACGTGCTTTGATTGAATAAATAAATAAATAACAGCAACATTTTGGGCACTGGGATGTCAAGTTTGTTTTAAATAGCGATTGTTTTCTACAGAAGAAATAAACCAAAAAGAGCGAATCAGCTGATCTGAAATACAATTATCAGTTGAAAGCATAACTTTATTGAAACAGTTAAAGTACAAGCACGGTTTGTCCTTCAGAGGAACAAACGAGCTTGTGTCGGTTCACGGGTTGGAGTGTTTTGCAAAAACAACACGTAAAGGATAGTTAAACAACTGTGGACTATGGCGGCAAGAATTTTGCGTGTTATTCATATTTTTCTTTGAAATATTGGTGACGGAGGTTCATAAAACACTGCTAGCCAGCTAGTTAACCAATGCTGGTTGTCCTTCTGCTCAGGTGCTTCCCTGCAAGCCTCGAACAGACGAACCATAGACCGTGTAAAGACGAACACTGTTAAATCATAAATTAGGCTCCAGGAAGGCATGGAGACATTTCAGTTGTTAGAGGCAGGATTAGCATCAGTCTTAGTAGCCTACATAAGGCCAACTGTCTGGATTTTGTACATGATAAATGTTTCAAAAACAAATAGTCACAACTGTCCAGTAGAAAATGTTAAGCCTTTTTGTTCAAACTCCAATGTTATAAGGAGAATTACTTTTATATATATCCAGTATAAATAATCTGTGACTGAAAATCTTCAAATGTGTCCCATCTTTGGTTTGATTTATTCAGCAATATCACATTTGCATGCCAATTGTATTGTGTTTGAAGAACAAAACACCAAAATTGGGCAAAAATCTTTATTACTTATTACAAAATGATAATGACAAACTACCCATCAATTCTGCTCTAACAGGAATGCCCACCGCTGGTCCTCAAGGGCCACAGTCTTGCAGGTTTTCCACGTATCCATGCTTCTACACACAACTTTTTTTTTTTTTAAATGTTAATGTCTTGTCCAGGGTTTAAGCAGAGTCATGCTCTGGATACTGTGTTCTGCTGAGCTTAGCAAATTTACTTTGCCAAGAGGAGCTTTATAGATTTAATGATGCCCTTGATACTCTTGATTTTTATTTTATTTTGCATAATTGTTCATTTTACAGAGTTTGTACTGCTGGACCAGACCGAAGAGGACAGAAAAGGGACAGAGAGAGAACTGAAAACAGAAGAAGAAAAAAACAAAACACCTCATAGAGAGAGAAAGAGAGAAAGATAAAGAGAGCGAAAAATATACATACATATGCATATGCATGGGCATACACATACACACACACATACACATACAAGCCAACCATAGATTCATCGTCAGTCTGTGGGAGGACAAAGCCATCAACTGTCAGGAGCACCAGAAACTAACAAGTTAAATCAGAAACAGAAAGAAAACTAGCTGCTGTTAGTGAATAAACCTGCAGGACGACTCGGTGACTGTGTCACATGCAGAACACACAGAGTGTAACGTGTTCAGAGAAGAGTGATCATGCCAATGTGACCCCACCCACACAAAGGGAAGAGGCAGGCTAGGAGAACCCCAAGACCCTGGCAACAGCAGCCACTCCCAAGCACAGAACCCAACTGCCCCACTCTTGAGCCAGCCATGCATCCACACAGGAGGTGGCGGAGGGGGGCCCTGGCCAGAGTCCCCTGCAGTCAGGGGAAACAGGCCACAGTGCGCCCAGTCTGGCAATAGCCGGCCCCGCCAGGCACCGGCCACCCAGGACAGTCAGAGCCCCAAAAGCCCAAAGGCCACCCCCCGCATGCAGACTGCCCATCCCACGCCATCGAAGGGTCAGGACCCTCAGATCGGCACCGAGCAACAGCCAGGCCGCACTCCAGTACACCAGTTGAGTTCCCCAGGCCCAAGACCCCACCTAAACACACACACACACACACACTGATGGACCCATACTCCCTCCCAGGCTCCATCTCAAACTCCGCTGCCCCCCCTGCTCGCAACCGACCGCACAGCGAGTAGACGGCATGATTACAATGTCTTTCCGGTCTCAGGACGGTCCTAAAGATGGCGCTGTTGAAACGCAGTGACGTCACATGAAACACATGAGTAGCATGTGTCTGGCTTAACACATGAATTAAATGATTCAGTCATTGGTGCACACATTTAGCACACATTGCTACCCATAGCTGTATATAAAAATAAAAAGTACCTGGTGAGTTAGGAGACCTGTCTAGGTCATGGAATTCACAGAGCCTCTTTAGCCCTATGACGTTTTTAACCTAACAGACTCCTTTATCCCTCCAATTTGGAAAAACAATTGGCTTTTTGTCAAGAGATAATAATTATAAAATACATTAGAATTTTGGCAAAAAATTTATTTTATATGAATGTACCCTTATTTCTCATGTCGTAGCGTACCCCGGTCTCTTCAGGCGAAGATGAAAGTTCAATTCAATTCAATTCAACTTTATTTATATAGCGTCAAATCACGGCAATGCCATCTCAAGACGCTTTACAGACAGAGGGGAAAACATAATGAAGGCCAATTCATAACAGCCTATATAAGGAAACCAACAGATTGAGTTGAGTCCAACTCAATCTCCCATCCTGAGCAAGCACACTGGCAACAGTGGGAAGGAAAAAACTCCCTTTTAACAGGAAGGAAACCTCCGGCAGAACCCGGCTCAGGACAGGCAGCCATCTGCCTCTGCTGTGTGGGGGGAAGAGGACAGAAAGACAACAGACAACAGGAACTGCTACTCCCGGCCAGGGAGACCTGCTGAGACAGGAGACATACATGTTAATGATGCAACACTGTTATGGGGGGGGGGGGGGGGGGGGGGGGGGGGGGGTAAAAGAAAGAGATAAAGAGAAAAAGAAAGAAGCTCAGTGTATCAGGAAAGTGGGCTGCAGTTAATTATTTCTTGTTATAATGTTTTATCAACCACACGGCAGGACAGTATTTATATCTGAGCACTTTGTGCTCATTCTCCAAAACTTTTTCTCTAACTGAAAGTCCCTCACTCTCCCTCTTCCCCCCAGAAACAAGGGGTGGGTGGGAAACAAAATATTTTAGCAACTAAAATAACAGAATAAATCAGTTACATGACTATAAATGCTTATTTAATACACATTTTGCGCTATAGGTGGTGACTTTAATGTTGTTCCAAATGAATGGCAGGATAGATTCCCTCCCAGGAGGATTATTATTTTCAGTGGAAGCCAATTTTGGTGCCAATCATCTGAATGATATATGGCTTGAGAAAAACCCTGGAAACACTCAATTTTCTTGGTTCAAACCAAATGAAAATAATAGGTCCAGATTATATTCACGGTTAGGTTCAGCTATCTTGTAAAAATATATTTCACTTTTTAATCTCCATTGCTCCACTAACTGATCACATTATAATTTTACCAGTATTTTCTAAAAATAAAACAAAATTTCAGAGAAATTATTGGAAAACCAATGCCGTTCTTTTAAGTGTAACCCGTTTAAGTGATGATGGGTATGTTGACAGTTTTAAAGTACTTCTTCATAACATAACATCAGTGATGGACTGGTTTATCTTTGGTACGAGGGTGTCCAGTGAGAAGATGAACATGAGGGACTCATTGTTTCGATGGCAAACTCTAAACATGCACGTTAGTGCTGCAGACACAAGTTCCTCATGGACTGTAGTTGTACGAGTTCTGAATCATATAGCCTGTCATAGAAGAGCTCCAATCTTTGCTGATGTCAATCAAATATGTGAACCATGGGTAGAAAAGATCCAGCTGTCGTGTGGCTCCTGTGATGATGATGTTCAGTGCTGCATCTTTGGCAGGGTAGGCTGGTATATTAGTTACTCCCCTGAAAAACAGAAATCCTGCACTTAACTCAAGTAATGTTAACAGTGCTTAATATTTATAATCCTTTACACACACACAAAACAATATTTACCCCCAAGAGCAACATTTTTCAGTTTAAATGAATTTCAGTGGAGGGCTAAATCAAATTGTATCCAGATACATAAATATTGTAAACTGAAATTCTATTAAAGCTAGGGTAGGTAATCTTGCTCTGACGTTTTTTTTTTTGTTTTTTTGTTTTTTAATACTCTGGGTGAAGTGGTCCTCGCTCTGATGGTAGTCTATATATAATCATATATAATATAATCATATAATGAAAAAGTCGCCAAGTTGGCAGCAGTGGTGAGAATCAAGCTTCTAGTGTGTTCTGTTAGATGAGGGAGGACCTTACAAAGCAACCGCTGCAGCAAGTGCTTTTACATTAGTCACCAAGTCCCCAATATCATCAGAAAAATTTGCGGGACTTGTTGTTAGTTGCTTTTTCTTTAAACTGAGTTGAAAGAGGGGCCTGAAATCTCGCTAAATAGAGCGCCAAAGTTGCTAAATTATTATCTGAGCTGTGACGTGTGCATCAGTGTTGTCTGCATACAGATTATTTATATATACAAAGTAAATATTTTTGACTAACTTGACTTTCTCCATTGCTGATTCCGTATCAATGAGCCCCAGTGTGCATACTGAGATGGACACATTGCTCTTCTTCATAGCCAGTTCATGCCTAAGCGACCCAAAGAATCCATTCAGGGCAGATTTTGTTGAGGTGTATGGCGCCGTAAAGGGACTGCTCATTTTACCTGTGAAGCATAAACAAGAGAGTTAAAACAGAGAATCACTCTAATCTTGAAACTCTACTGAGGGGACAAAAAGAGTGTTTAAAGGATTTTAATATTTACTGTATTTTCAATTTAAAAAAGTCAGTTAGGTCAAAATAAATTATGTGTAACTGGTCTGTGAAATCACTATTGCAAATATGACAGCAAGTAGATGAACAGTTTATATTATGGAGATTTGTGTCATTAAATGTGGATAAAAATAACGAGGCATATCTACCTGCAAGCGATGAAACAACCACCAGAGATCCTTTACTTTGCTCAAGGAAAGGCAAAGCCTTCCAAGCCATCTGAATATAGCTGAAGAAATTGACCTTTGAAATACAAACACACACACACACACACACACACACACACATGTACATGCATAGAAAGATCAGAACATTACTCCTCCATATTGTGCTGATGTACCATCAAAATGCTCCATTACCTTCATTAGCCACCTGACGTGCTCCACATCACCCTTCCACATACTGAAGAGGGTCGATCCGATGTGGTTGAGAACCAGGTAATCCAAGCCTCCGAGTTTCTCCACAGCAAATTCTACCACTTTCTCAGGGTCAGAATCACTGGCCATGTCTGCTGCCACATAAAGAGCTTTCTGGGCTCCAAGGGTCAAACACTTCTCTGCCACCTAGGAGCCGAAATCAGTCCGAAAACTCTTCAATACAGCTACGGAAACCACCAGCAGAATGGCTCTGCGTTTCTTTCTCTTGTTCAAATCAATCATTAATTGAATCAACTGAACATTTATTTAAAAAAAACCAAAACAAACAAAAAAAACAAACTGAAGTATATCATTAAACAAAAAACACAACCTGTGAAACTTTTTCTTGATTACTCCTGTAAGGTTAACTGAATGAAGTATTCCTAACCTGACCAATACTGAAACAGCTGAGATGAATCAGGCATTAAATCTGTCCATTTATGTTGCATTTGATCTAATATACACACACCTCTACCAAAAATGTCTGCAAGTTCACTGACCTGCTGTAACACTTTCTCCCGCCTTGCTGTCATGACAATCTTGGCTCCAAAACGGGCATAATGATATGCCATTTGCTCGCCAATGCCCTTACTGGCCCCTGTCACCAATACCCTGGCACCTTTCAGAGATTCTGAGACAAAATCATCTTATTTAAAACATGTACAACAATATCAATTCCTCCTCATTGACAGACTTTTTTCCACATATATAAACACATGTTGAAATTTTCTTAATGTAATGACACATCTGTGTCAATGGTGATAAGCCAAATGTGTGTGACAGCAAATAGATTACATCCTGCTGGAAATCAATTTGTGCATAATTGTGTTATAAAGAGTTTCATACAAACATTCAGCAAATTAATCTAATTAATCCTAAATGTTTATCTGAGTTATCTCACTATTATTTCTGTTTTATCTAGGGTTGTTAAACACAAAGAGGTATACCATAAAAAGATTTATTTGTGTGACGAAATTGCAATTCGTAATTTGAACCGTTTGTACTCTGTAAAAGTTTGTTCATTTTATTTTTGCTTAATAAACTTTGTGAATCCCTTTTCACTTAAAACCCTGACTCCTCATCATTGACAGACTTTTTTCCACATATACATACACATATATTGAAATTTCCTCGATGTAATGACACATCTGTGTCATTACATCTGTGTTACTGGTGATAAGCCATATGTGTGCAACAACAAATAGATTACATCCTGCTGGAAATCGATTTGTGCTGCATCGTGTTATAAAAATTTGCAAGTAAACGTTTAGACGTGACAAAATGTTATCATGGATTATTTTTATTTATTTTTAAAAAAAAGATTTTTTTAAACAAAAACATTGATTTTAAAATTGTAAAGCAAAAATTCCTGTTATTTGATTTTTCAATTCAATTTTCCCACCCCTACTAGGGATGCTGTAGGTACGGGAAGAAACTGCGAAATGAAGATTTGACAAAAGACTAATAGAGAAAAATGACAAACAAAGGAAAAACAAAAACTCTAAAAAGAACAATGCAGACAAAAGAATTATTGGGTTTGAACGCAAATCTTTGCACATGCAAGGCTCACTCTTCTTTCCTATGACTTTGTTTTTTTCCACTTCTCTCAACTCTCCTTTGCTCCGTGAGACATGTCTTGGTCCCACAAGCCAATCAGGTGCAAGGAATCTTTCACACAGAGGTGTGTCTCTCTTAAAAAAATGAAGTTTACAAATTAGTAAATAAAACAATAAAAGGAGATTTTTACATAAAACTTCCATCCTTTACCTTTAAAGGTCTCTGGTAAACATTCAGAAACATTCTTAGACTGAATATTTTTACATTAGCTTAAGAGTACTGTTCTATTTAATATGTTTACTGGATGGTAGCGAATAACCTAATTTATCTATAAGCATACAGTAATATGGAATTGATTGTCTTAACTCTATGTAAGTTGTTGTGTAATATAAAATTAGATGAAAAAATTAGGCAAGGCAAGTTTATTTGTATAGCACCTTTCATGTACAAGACAATTCAAAGTGCTTTACATGAAACGTTAAAAGCATTACAGAAAAAAAAGTATAAAGAAAATACAAATAACAAAATCACAATAAAATCATAAATCATATTAAAATAATTAAAAGCAGAATTAATTAAAAGTTACTGTGCAGATGTCATGGATAGGCGCATGAGAAAAGAAATGTTTTTAACCTGGATTTAAAAGTTTCTACATTTGGTGAAAGTTTAATCTCCACTGGCAGTTTGTTCCACTTGTTTGCAGATAAATGCTGCTAAGCCATGTTTATTCTGGACTCTGGTCTGGACTAGTTGACCCGATTCTTTGGATCGAAGAGCTCTGCTTGGTTTATATTCTCTGAACATATCACAGATGTATTCAGGTCCTAAACCATTCTGGGATTTGTAAAGAGTCACCAGGATTTTGGAATCTATCCTGTGATTTACTGGAAGCCAGTGTAAAGATTTTAAAAATGGTGTGACGTGTTCAGACCTCTTAGTTCTAGTTAAAGCTCTAGCAGCAGCATTCTGGATGAGCTTCAGATGTTTAATGCTCTTTTTAGAAAGTCCATTGCAGTAATCCAGTCTGCTGGAGATGAATGCATGGATGAAAGTATCTTCTGATCTTTATTGGAGACTAAACTTTTAATTCTGTTGATGCTTCTCAGTTGGTAAAAAGCTGTCTTCGTGACAGCTTTTATGAGGCTACTGAGAGTCCGATCTGAGTCTATTAACACTCCAAGGTTACAGACTTGATTGGTAGTTTTGAGAGCTTGAGTCTCCAGGTGTTTACCAATGCTGACCCTCTTCTCTTTACTACCAAACAGAATAACCTCAGTGTTTTCCTCATTTAATTGAAAAAAAATCTCTCTCATCCAGGTGTTTACTTGCTCCAAACACTGGCACAGTAAGTCTATTGGACTGTGGTCATCTGGTGACAAAGACACATAAAGCTGCGTGTCAACTGCATAGCTGTGATAATTGATGTTAACGTTCTGTATTATTATTATTTTTATTTTTTTTTAACCTGTCCTGTCCAGCATCTCAGCATACAGAACAGCAATCTGCGTGCCATATTTTTGCCAGACAGATTTGCTCTGTCAAGGGAGACATCTCATGTATATAGCTGCCCTTGATAATCTGAATATTTTTATTGTTATGATAATTATTTTATTTATTTATTTTATTTTAAAAAAAAAAAACGTTCTGTATTATTTGACCGAAAGGGAGCATATACAAGTTAAACAGAAGAGGTCCAAGGACTGACCCCTGAGGTACTCCACAAGTCAAGGCCACTTGCTCAGATTTATAGCTGTCAATTGTAACAAAATAACTCTGGCCTTCTAAATAGGACTGGAACCAGTTAAGGACCACTCCAGAAAATCCAACCAAGTTTTCCAGCCTGTCCAACAGAATTCTGTGATCTACAGTATCAAATGCAGCACTGAGATCCAGCAGAACCAGAACTGACACTTGACCAGAATCCATATTCAACCTAATATCATTTAAGACTTTGACCAGAGCCGTTTCAGTGCTGTGATGAGGTTGAAAGCCTGACTGGAATTTATCAAGATTTCCACTTTCATTTAAGAAGTCATTAACTGATTGAACACAACTTTCTCAATTATCTTGGATATAAAAGAGAGGTTAGAGACAGGTCTTACAGTTGTTCATTACAGAGACATCCAGAGTCCTTTTCTTTAGGAGTGGCTTAATAGCGGCTATCTTCAGAGATCTGGGAAAAATACCTGATGTCAGTGAGCTGTTGACAGTAAGCAGGAGATCGCTTTCTACAGAGGTAAAAACTACTTTTAAAAAGTCGGATGGTATCATGTCCAAAGAGCATGTTGTTGATTTCAGATGCAAAACTGTTTCTTGTAGAATTTTTAAATCAATTGTATAAATTCTGACATAACATCAGAGTTATTTCTAAGTTTTGGACACAGACTAGCTTTCTTGTTTGAATATGTGAGATTGGTATTTTGTTGATATTGATTGATATTCTGTTTGAATTTTTTCTCTAAAAAAGTGAGCAAATTCATTGCATTTCTCAGTGGAAAGGAGGTCTGGGCTGAACTGTTTAGGAGGATTTGTAAGTTTTTCTATCATAGCAAACAGAGTGCGGGAATTGTTGACATTCTTGTTAATCATATGAGATAGAGACCGCTCTCTGGCCCTGCACAGCTGTAGTGCAGACAGAGATCTAGTATTTAGTAAAGCTAGCTTTATGGAGTTTATGCTGGTCTCTGTTGTATGCTTATTTGTACATGTCACAGTTAACAGATTTGAAAGATTCATCCTACAAGTTAACAGCTTTCCATTCCTTTCTAACTAATACAGGAATCCTTCTGGGTCCCGGCTTGTTCTGAGAATAGCTGTCAATAGTAGGTCTACTACAGCAGGGACCTTGAACACATCATGGCGAGCTATCTTCGTTTTGAACTCTGCTACTGCTTTGTGAACATCCTGCACATTGTCCTGTCTTCTGCTCTGCCAGGACAGATGATCTAAGGGGAGGGTGGGGAGGAGGAGGGGGAGAACTGTGTTTCTTAACAGATGGGGGTCGTTGGGGTCCGGACTGGGACAGAGACATCTTCTGGAGACCTTGGGTGATGTGGAGAAGTGGATCTGATGAGGGGGAGAGCTGGGTGTTGTTTGCCTCTCTTCTATGTCCTTCGTTCTTAACACTTTGCTCATGTTTGGGTTTGCCATCCCAACAGCATGACGCATATGAGCACCAAGTAATCTGCATCCAGATAGATTTGGATGCACTCCATCAGGTCTGAAACGTTCCTTACAGTTCCAAAAGATGTTGAAGTTATCAATGAACTTTATCCCCCTGCGATGGACTGGCGAGCTGTCCAGGGTGTACCCTGCCTGTCGCCCAAAGCCAGCTGGGATAGGCTCCAGCTTCCCCGCGACCCTGAATTGGATTAAGCGGTTCAGAAAATGAATGAATGAATGAATGAATTTATCTCACGGGCCATACATGCATTTGATAGCCATGTGTTCAGACCCAGAAGTCTGCTGAAAACTTCAATTCCTTTCCTTGCTGTAGGAATGGGGCCTGAAATGAAAACATGGTGTGCTCCAGAGTGACATATTTCCTCCAACAGCAGGTAAAAGTTTTTCTTTAGAATCTCAGAGCCAGTTTTCCTCCTCAGAATATCATGAGACCCCATGTGGACAATGATCTTCATGCAATTTGGATGTAAAGACAGAATGTTCAGCAAGATCTCTATCAGTTCCTTGGCTGATGTATCGGAAAAAGTTATATTTTCTGTCTTTGCCATTCTCACATGCTGCATTATGGAGTCTCCAATCAGAATTGTATGTATTTCTTTTTTGGTGAGGTTGGTAATGGTGTCTCTAGTTGTCTTGGTTGTGGACTTTTGACGTCTCCTCATTTCTTGGTTTGCCCTTGACTGAGTTTTATCATCCACTTGGAGTTAACAGATCATCTATTATGCAGTGAGATAGGCTACAAAATTGTCTCATAGACATAAAGACTTGGATGACTATTAATTTTCTCCTCTTAAACTCAGATAAGACTGAAGTAATTCTCTTTGGATTTGAAAAAACTCAGAGCTAAATTTCCCAGTTTTGTAATGAACCTGGATGGCATTACTTTAGCTTCCAGTGCTACTGTGAGAAACCTTGTAGTTATATTTGACTCTGACCTGTCCTTTGGCCCACATATTAAGCAGGTTACTAAAACAACCTTCTTTCATTTACGTAATATAGCCAAAATTGGGGACATTCTGTCTCAGAGTGATACAGAAAAACTGGTTAATGCTTTTATTATTTCAAGACTAGATTACTGTAACTCTCTATTACTGGGCTGTCCTAAATATGCCCTGAAAAGCCTTCAGCTGATCCAGCATTCTGCAGCCAGAGTCCTGACCAGAACCAGCAGGAGAGATCATATTTCTAAAGTTTTAGCCTCTCTTCATTGGCTGCCTGTTGAATCTAGAATAGAATTTAAAATCCTTCTCCTTACATATAAAGCCCTCCACAACCAGGCACCACTATATATCAAAGACCTCATAGTTCCTTATATACCAAGCAGAGTACTTCGTTCGCAGACTGCAGGCTTACTTGTGGTTCCTAGAGTCTCAAAGAGCCGAGTGGGAGGAGCCTCGGTTATCAGGCCCCTCGCTTATGGAATAAGCTCCCAGTTAGTGTTAGGGAAGCAGACACCCTCCCCACCTTTAAGACTAGGCTGAAGACTTATCTTTTTGATAAGTCCTATAGTTAGGGATCGTTAGCATCCCTTAGTTATGCTGCTATAGGTTTAGACTGCTGAGGGACATTTCCTGATACACTGAGCTTGTTTCTCTTTATCTCTCTCTCTTATTTTTCCCCCCCAATAACAGTGTTGCATCATTAACATGTATGTCTCCTGTCTCAGCAGGTCTCCCTGGCCGGGAGTAGCAGTTCCTGTTGTCTGTTGTCTTTCTGTCCTCTTTCCCCCACACAGCAGAGACAGATGGCTGCCTGTCCTTGATTCGGGTTCTGCCGGAGGTTTCCTTCCTGTTAAAAGGGAATTTTTTCCTTCCCACTGTTGCCAGTGCGCTTGCGCGGGATGGGAGATTGAGTTGGAGCCTCCAACTCAATCTGTTGGTTTCCTTATATAGGCTATTATAAACTGGCTTTCATTAGGTATTTTTTCCTGTCTGCAAAGCGTCTTGAGATGACATTACCATGATTTGACGCTATTTAAATAAAGTTGAATTGAATTGAATTGAAATAAACCATCTCACAGTGCATTAGAAAGAAGAGTTTCATTTAAACTCATGTGCCTTGGCTTTTTACTTCCTGAAAACCTTAGAAGAGCACACTGAGATGCAATTATTACATTTACAGTTCCAGTCCAACTTCCATTACCAAAGTCTTTTACAGAAGGATCTATAGATTACAGAAGAATAAAAAGAAAGTGCTCATCTATCCACCAACAGGGTTTCAGATGTCTGGTCTCTTTTTCTTGCTATTTCAAAGCAATGGATGGCCAACTAAGCTTTCCAGGGCTGCTTTGGTGCATGCAACAGGTAGACAAATTATGGTGAATATATGGGTTTGATCCAATCGAAACTACAATGGTTTTGGCACTTAGGGTCAAAGAAGTTTGCATTTAGATGTCAACTTGTGCATTGGAAGTGATCAAAGTAAAAATTGTTGAGTCTTGCAAGTTCTATGGAAAATGCCATGGAGGTGGTTGAAGGTAACGATTGCTGGGAGCCTTTTGGCTCTCCTGATAAGACTGTATTCTTCTGAGAAGAGAGTCTGTTAACTTCAGTCATAAACGTTCCTGGTTGAATATTGGAGGGGAGAAGTCACTACACTCACTGTTTATTTCAGTTTTATCTAGGATTGTTAAACACAAAGAGGTATACCATAAAAAGACCAAAGTACAACATAGGCTGTCTCAAGAGAAAGGATATTTGTATTCCTCTTTGTGTTGCTCATTTGACCCCTGCAGTACACAAACTGTGACCTTTTGAAAGCATCGCTTTCTATGTTTAGGTGCTTTAATACTACACCGTTTTTTTCAAACCACAATCTGTAATTACTTGTGGAAAATTGACTGTGCAGTGTGTCCTCACATTTTGGATAAATACTGATTATTCTGGTTTCTTTAAAAGAAATCCCAAATATGTTTCATGTTCACCGCTGTATGACTTAAGTGAGCCAAGGCTAAGATTTAGTAAGTCCATCTTATTTCACACCTATCACTATCTGCTTGTTTTTAGTTGTTTTAAATGACATAACTACTGCAGGAGCCTGAAGTCAGTATATAGGTTTAACAGCCACGAAAAACACGCATCCACCTGCAGGTGTAACTGCATGTCACTGCATGTCATATGGATGCATGTCGGCTGCATTACAAAAACCTAACAGACTTTTCGGTGCAAACAACTACATCTGTACGGGTCGCAGAAACTAGTTTACTTACCTGGATCAAACTTGGGTGTTGTCCACTTGACAGCTATGAAACCCACACAGATACTCACTAAAAAGAATTTTGCGAAAAATCCCATTTTAGTAACTTGCTCGGGTTGCTCTTTTCCAAGTTTACATAAGTGTACCCCAACTTTTACTATACTAATTGTAAGTATGAGGTATTTTATATTTTATAAGGAAAGATCGCTCCTATTCTCCCTCCCTCTTTCATGACGTTTTTATTGACGTTTTTTGCGTGATGTATGGGAAAACCCAGAGTGCTCCAATGAAAACCCCTCCTTTCTTCCTAGGAAGAAATGTCTAAAGCTATCTTGATTGTGTTTTGATAAATGATTTTAAAAACATGCTTTTTTAAAATAACAGCAGCGTTTTGTACACTGAGTTTCCAGGGGGGTTTTTTTTGTTTGTTTGTTTGTTTGTTTTTGTGGTTGTTTTTTTTAATTGTATTTATTTTTAAGAAAGAAATATATCGAATAAGAACGAATCTGCTGCTCTGAAATACCATTGACGAGAGCACAACTTTATTGACACAACAGAGGTGTACAAAGTACCAGCACGGTTTGTCCTTCAGTGTAGCAAACGTGCTAGCGTCTCTCCGGTTCACGGTTTGGAGTGTTTGCCAAAGTAACCCGTAAAGGGGAGTTTCACAGCTGTGGGACATGGCTGCAAGGATTTTGCCTGTAGTGAAGTTAGTATTTCCAATGGTATTCGTATTTTTCTTTGAAATATTGGTGGAGAAGATACAAAATGCACGATTAACCAGCTAGCTAACTTATGCTAACTGTCATTCTGCTCAGGAGCTTTCCAACTCTAACACAATATTTCTATTTTTTTTTTAAAACGTAAATTAAATGTTATATTCAGTAAATTAGGACATATTTGCTTAATTTGCCAACCTTTTATTAATCCGTGATTAATTAATTTATCATTAAATTGACAACATTAAGTGCAGACCTTCATAGAATAATGTATTGCACTTTTAAGTTTTGCATGTTTGGTAAATATGAAGGAATGAGTATTTCGGACTCACAACGTGACTGCTTCTGTTCCTTCTCTTGCAGACTAGCCACCAAGGTGACCATCGCAGGAGGAGCCCTTTACGTTGCCTATGACTCGGGGCTGCTGGGAAGCAGTGAACAGGGCTCAGAGGCTCTGGAGAAGGCCAAAGCAGCTGTCCCACCTGCCATACAGGAATGGATGAAGTACTTTGGTCTGGAGGTACAGAAAAGATGCACTGCTCGAGTATATGGTTGTAGTACAAATTTACACAACAATATCAAACCGATATTTCTGATTTTACTAAAAAAAAAACAAAAAAAAACAAAAGAACAACTCATTTTTGAATGAGAAGTATTTCCGGTAGACCAGTGATACAGACATTGTAAATGGTGGTTAAAATGAAGCAACTAATGAGCTCTGAAAGCTTATTTAAGTATTTTAAGGTCTCAAAGATACCAAACAAATACTTCAAAGTATAACAGTGCTGTGTGAGTTAAAGTTTGGAAAGTTTATTGTTGAACACTGAGCTCAGATGGAATATTTAATTACTTTAAACTGACTATAAGGGACATTTTCCTAGGAGTATTGTCATCAACTGTAGATGATGATACTGTAGAAAGACAAAATGTTTTCTTTTTATTACTTTTGAATTCTGAATTAAATACACAATTTAAGCTTAGGGCATTCAAGAAAGCATGAAGCCATTTCAGTTTTTAGAGGCAGAATTAGCATCAGTCTTAGTATAGAAGGCCAACTGTCTGGCTTTTGTACATAATAAATGTATACAGTTTTATAATGAATACACAGCTTTGGATTATACAAAAAAAAAACAAATTAACATTTTGTCTTGGAAAAAATTCCAGTGATAATCTTGTTCCAGTATGCTTATGAAGAAATAGGGATTATTTATTAAAGGAATATATAAAACATAAGCTTAAACCTCTTTCTACTCTTCCTCTCTCCGAAGGCTCAGCTTCCTACCATGCCCAAGATTGAATTTGCTCCTGTTAAGTCCTGGAATTCTGGTAAGAGCTCAATATCGTTTCCTTTGCTTTAAAAAAAAAACAGCAGGTTTCTGTTCTTAAGTATATCCATATTTATGGTGGTGCATAGTTTATGGTTTACTCAGTGATGCTTATTAGGACAGCATTCTGTTCCTGAGTCAACATAATGAGTTTAAAATATGTAGTGTTCTGTCTGAACTAATCTTTGTTTTATTGCAGGGGTGCGATGGACGATTTCAAGCCTCTCAGAGGCTCCAACAAAAGCAACTGAATATACAAATCAGGGACTGCAGTATGTAAAGGACCTCGTCAAATGAACAGGAACACCCTTGTTGAACCAGCATTATCTATTTGTTTGACTTTTGCACTTGAGAAATGACATTAGTCCTGATAAAGTCATAGCTCCCCCTGAAAAGGAAGACTCACCATGAAAGAGAGAGTCAAATTCAGCTGCAAGAAGGGCACTCTGCTGAATGGGTACTATGGTTCTGAGAGGGGCATTAGGTGAAAGTTGTACATTGTGCAGGGAAACAAAATTATTTTAATTTTCCTTATACCAACAAATTGTCACCGCTGTTCAATAGAAAATGTTAAGACCTTTTGTTCAAACTCCAATGTTATGAGAATGGCTTGTATATAACCAGTATAAATCATCTGTGACTAACAATTTTAAAACATGTTGCGTCTTTAGTTTGTTTTATTCAGTTATATCACATTTGCATGCCGGTTGTTGTATTGTGTTCAAAGAACAAAACACTAAACAAATGTGCAAAAATCTTTATTACTCAGAATGATGACAAACTGCCATTTGATTCTGCTACAGCTTATGAACAGCAGGAGGCAACTGAAGCATGAACAGCGGAGTCATTCGTGAATCAAATCTTCACAACACAAACACTCCAAAGCACAGCTAGATGTCATGTTTGGTTTCAAACCTCTTGTGTTTTACTTAAATGCAGGAACAACTGTTTCTACTGCACATAGTCACATCAAAATAAAGTTTCAAACCCTTCAGGCACTCTTAAGGTGATGCATGCAGTTTGGGTAGGGAAAAAATGCAGAAGTATAAAGGAAAAGGATGAGGCCAACAGCAATCCAGAAACTACAATACTGTGAGATAGTACATGAAGTCTTAAAGACTACAACTAGAGATGTTTGCAACAGATTGCTTTGTTAGGGTTATAATCATGAAATAGTATTTTGAGTATACTAGTCTATTTTTTAAAGGCTTATATTGTAAGCTATGCTTAAGTGGAATAATCACAACAAGCAACATTACAAGGGATTATACACAAGTTTTACAGATTAAATATGGTTATCTGAATGTACTGCAGCAATCCTCCATTTTTTTCTTTCATGTGTAAAAATTAAAGCATAGTTCTACCACACTTGCCTTAAAAAAAAAAAAAAAAAAAAACACTTAATAGAAACTATTAGACTGCACCATAACCTAAAAATGTAAACTTTACACATTAAAGTGCTCCCCACAATATCAACAGTGAGATAATACAACCAATGATGATGCATGTTTACATTTAAAGTACATTTCAACATTAAGAGCAAAACACATCACTAATGCAAACTGAAGGTTGCAAAACTTTCTTCAAGCTGTCAGCGTTGCCACTCTGTAATGAAGTCTAAATAGTGGCTTTTATAAAGCTACGGTACAATGAATGAAGAGCGCACCATCCAGAGAAACACTACGTGAATAAAATATTGCAAAACGTCAAAGCCAGAAGGCACTTTATGATTTGTGTGCGTTCAAATGCAAATTTAGCATTTCACTTGCAAGCACAAAGGTCCTGATGTTCCTCATGCTGTTAAAATCTGGATTTGGAGCCAAGCAAGAATCCAATAACGTAGGATGTAGCTGATGTGCATACCACAACTACAGATACTAAACATGGTGCAAAGGTGCAGCGCAACATTGGGATATGACAACAAAAGGGCCCCATCATGGTGATTTTGCTGCTTCCATTTATTCCTTCTTATAACATAAAACCACTTGTTCAAAACACTGCATTATTAAGCTTATGAGCTACTATAATAATCCAAAATAAAGGTTCTAAAGGATAATCTGTGCAGCTTTCTGTCATTTGGATTTAATTAAAAGAACCACTTCAGACTTATCAATGGCAACAATGTGAATGCTGTAGAAACTGTGCAGCTGATGGAAGTGCAAACTTAGTTACTGAAGTAGAGCAGCAATGATAAAATAAGACGACTCACCTAAGAAAAAGCCAAGCATAGCAGTGCTACGTTTGTGCAACAAAACAAATAAAAAACAAAACCTGCACTGACACTTGAACAATGGAGCTTGTCAGCTACGTAATGCTGTCATGGCTTTGAATAACAAGTGGAAAAAGAAGCAAACGGAAAGAGCCAGGAGAGTGAGATAAAAATGTCCACAATATTTAGGTTGTTTTGACCAGGTCATAGACATGGATATGAAAGTCATCATCATATTTGATATAATAGACAGAGGGCTTGGCTGGGACCTGGTAGATGACCAGGCCTGTTCTCTTCACACCCTTGTCAGTAACATACTCCACTTGTTTCCCCACCAGACTCTCCGTCTCTTCCCCTGGCTTTCTGTCCGCAGGCAACAGGTGCTTGTTTTCTGAGGAGCAAATCATTCCACAAACACACCACAATTACTGATATGATCACTTTACAATCAGATAGTGGAGCTAGAAGGATCATGGAGCTAATAAAACTGATGAGTGAAAGGAAGCCGGGAGCACACCCCATATTCTGAAACCCCCATCATCATCATCATTTCAAATTTCACTGTAGTTATCAATGGTTAATGAGTTGAGGGTTGGGTAGATGCTCCTGAATGTTTAAAACAGCCTACAACTGGAACAGGATGGTCTGACTGTGATAAGTGGAATTCCTTCATTACCATATGCAATAAAGACAAACCTCATTGACTCCTGGCTAACTCACATGGTATCCGTGAAAGATAATTTATATACACATCATGAGGTTGCTTCATCTTTGTTCTACAGGCCTCAGGACAAGATTATCAAACACTTAATGAAGCTTTGTGAAGTATGAATCTATCTTTGTTGAACAGAAATAAGCAATACCTGCTTCAGGCAAAATCCTGAGGTCTCCATCAGCGTAGTCGTCCCATAGCTGGTACATGTAAAGAACGGGGTCCTTTTCATAAGTGATATAATACCAGTTGGTCATGACTGGAGCTCTGGAGAGGACCATGCCTCTCCACTCATTCTTCTCTCCATCTTCTTTTTCAAACAGGTGCTCCACAGCTTTGCCCACCAGTTCCTCTGCTCCAGGGGGTATCTTGATTTTGTTGTTTACTGTGAGGAAGTGGAAGCAAACAGTAAAATATTAGCCCGTTTTCACACTTGCAATCTCAAACAAATATCAATAAAGATTGCTTTTAAATCTTAAGATGTGAATTAGTCGAAACAGACACAAGATATCTTTGACTCACCAACTTTTTCTGACAACACCTGCAGGTTGGACACCCTCTCATCCTTGAACAGCTCAATGCCATAGACGCAGTCAAAGCCATCGTATTTCACCATGAAGAGAGACGGGTTCACGCCAAGTCTGTCAAGTACCGTCCCCTTCCATTTGCTCTGGTTCCCTCTTTCTCGCCAGTTATGCTGAATGCGCACTCCCAGAATGCAGTTGGGGTCTGGTGTTACTGTATCACTCAGCTCCCCACTGCTCCGCTTTCTGGCAAAACAAATGTAATGGCCAGGTCAGAATATCTGCAGGTAAAGTTTGACATAACACACAGCAAAACAACAGAAGTCAACATTTAACCCATGTCTCAAAATAATGGCATTACCTCAGCAGTTTTTTAGATGTGTTACATAGATGTGATGCATTCATTTGATGCGTTTGCTTTACTTATTTACCCTATTTATTTACTGTAATTTATATGTTTTATGTATTCATGTTTTTGTTTTGTTTTTTTGTAACTGGAGTGTACGTGTGCACACATAATCTTAAATTGTTGGGATTATTTTTTTTCATTTGCATGTACAAAAAAAGGTTATTCAATTGCACCGTGAAAGAAACTTTTTATGTCCTCTGGTAACGGCTGCACTAAGTCTTAGGCATTCATCAGTCTCCTTGATATTTTAAGTGGTAAACGTTTTAGAAAGATGGCTACTGCCGCTCTAATCAGTGGTGCTATGTGTCATTCCACACCCCTAGAAAGTCACTATTTACATGGGAAGATTACCCTAGTATCTTATTCTGAAGACACACAGCCTACTCTGCGGTTTGTGTTCAGTTTCCAATTCAGTCAGTGCAAAGCTCCACTTGTGCACCAGTTCTTCCCATAATGATATCCTTCATAGCAAAGTCACACTGAAACAATGTGTATCTAGCAGAAGTATCCACACTCATGCCTTATTTTGTAACCAAACTGAAGGTCATAGGTTGATGTTGAATAAGCACAGTGATGCTAAATAACTAAGAAAAATCAATATTTCAAAAATCAAAATTTTTACTGCCATCTTTAAAGTTCAGCAGCAGAAGTGGAATGGCTCAGATTTTGTTATTTTTGGCTAAAAACTTTATATTCACAATTTAAACACCACTGAGAACATTTTAAAAAGCTAAAAGGAGGATTGGACTGAGTCTTTAAAACTCATCCGATGCTGGTAACCTATACATCATTCTTAACGTAACAGCAATTTATTAACATGATATAACTTGGTAACTGTTACTAAAAAAGCACCATTTTGATTGAAACTCAGGTGGAGAAGATGTTATAAAACCTGCTAAGCTGCTCTTATGCTACCAAAGATGCTGTGGCATAAGAGCCAGTAAGTAAATTGTGGGCTGTATGCCACGTTGCCATGGAAGCTACATATTCAGTTGGTGAATCATTTCTGACTATAAACACTTTCATTGCTCTACCGATTTGTTGACACGTTCCAAACGTCTGACAGTAGATCAAACCCAAATTAGAGAGTCGGTCTTTGTATTAAAAATATTAAATGAACTATGATTAAAGACTGGGGTAAGCTACATGTTTATTATGGTACCATTTCAGAATTACATGTACTTCTTGAGCATTTAGTTAAATATTTATGAGCTCTGTGTAGTTGTAACATCATAAAGAGAGGGCACAACCTGCACTTTTTATGAAGTGTCTGAAGTTCAGTTTTTTGTGCTAAATCATCAAGTGATGAATAAAATACTGTTTTAGATGTAACCTGGCTTCATAATAAGAGATTGCAATCACCACCAAAGTATACTCTTATCTTTTACCCTTCCCTTATTTAGGCATTTGACTGTTTACAGATTAACAGGATATAAGGAACTGAATTTTTTCATGGATTTGGCCACCTGTAACTATGTGAGACGGATAAACAAAAAATGAATATAAACACATCTACAATTCAGGCAGCCAAAATGATTGGACTTCTGTGGGTTTTTTTTTTACACATTTATTTTTAACAAACCTATGACATAAATAACAAAATACTATAACATAACAAAAATACCCAATATGAACTTTATAATATCATTTATACACATGCTGTATTTTAACTAATTGATTATACTCATATATTCACCATTAACCACTGTTGGGTATATTCAGGCTTGTTGTAATTACAAGCATATTCAATATCACCTAAACATGCACAGATGATCTAATTCACTTTAGTAGCAATATATTCTGGCTTTTTGGTTAGATCTTTTTATTTATGTATTTATTTATTTTAATTTTCTGGATCCATTTTTGCTTATTCATAAGATAAACTTAAAAACAATACAATTACTAAGAGGCAATGCAGTTTTTTACTGCTTTACAATGAAAAATCATTGCACACAGGTGGAATGAGATCTCTTGTGTACTGTAAAATAATAAGCACGTTCAAGGCCACTTTGCATTTGACTTTGCTTTTATGGCGGCCCTTCTAAACATTAATGGTATGAATGGAAACATTATGACTTTCATCATATATTTTCCAGTAACTGAAACTGATATAACAATATGAGCTATTTTGTCTGTCTCATAACTGTTGTGATTTAAGTTTACTGAAGTCACATATGCAGGACATCACATGACAGCTCACACAATCCATTTCTACATACCTGCTCCTTTTCTTGGACATACCTCCAGAAATTCAAAGGTTACTATTTAAGACAAAGACAAGGCAATGTTCAGTAATTATGTGGGTGGGCATGACTGCTACCAAAGTGACAAAAGCATGCACAGTGCTACTACACAGGGAAAGCTTCTCCTTCAGCAGCCTGTGATGGGCTGCGGTCTGCTCAACAGACTGACAACTCCAACAACCAATGGGCTAACACCGTAAAATAACTTCCTGAGGATTTTGTAAGACTACACAGCCATGGAGGTCACAGTTTATTGTACACTACACTGGAAGCACGACCATTCTGTAGTCACTTGCAAGTCGGTAAAATATCACGCCGTGACAACTGTAATAGACAAAGCCAGTCGCCTTATGAGAGAGATTACAGTATGAATCATTAGCAGGGTGACATTTTAGTGCCAATGGCAAACTGCCAAATAAAATCTGACAAGGTAAGTCTGATAAAATACACAGCAACTCAAACAATAGCTCACCTGTCCTGGACTAAATGCACTAAATGCTACACCTTTAGGCTGTATGTCATTCATAACACTTGTCTGTGTGACACACTGCTCTGCCTCAATGCAGATGTTACTGTAGGTAAGCGGAGGCGTGCAGATAGCAACACCCGCTCCTACAGTCGCTAATAGTAGCTAACAAACACCAACAACAGCGGGGTATTTACAACCTTATTCCTCGCTTGGGACATGATTTAGTTACCTTTTAAGCAGTTTTCATGTCAGTACTGGTCAGTTCGTTTGGCTGAGAAAATACTGCTACACACCAACCCGCCGGTGTAAATCTCGCGAAACCTGTGGAGAAAGGGGAGATTATTGGTATCATGGAAAAAATACTACAATTCCCGTCAAGCTTTGGGTCACCGTTACGTCAAGGGATAACGTAAGGAAATTACGCTGACGGTTGTACGTATCGGTGGTTCGTACGTTACGGTAGCGTGTACGTGAATTACAGCGGCAGGCTTTTGAAACGATAGTCATTCTGACGACAGTGAACTATGACTTGCTATTCATGCTAGAGCTAAAGCTTTTTTATTTATTTTTTTATATTGAATTTGGGGCATTTGACAGATACATATAATGAAAACAAAACAAACAACTAATTCACATTCTTTTTTATTTAAAATAAATAAGCATATTATCAAACCTTTACCTTTTAACAAAATGTAATTCTGTATCAGAATAAACTATTATATAAGTTGATATCGAGTTAATCTATCTTATCAAAGAAAAAAATGAATAAATTATAGAAAAGTATATAAAAATAATATTGATTAAAATCATGTTTACAAGGGGTGGGGGCTTAAGTCACTAAAACATAAAGTTTTGCTGCCTCAGCATTTTTTTTGCTAGAGTTAAAACTGTCTGACCAAATTGAGAGTAATATCACTGATATGAGAAAATGAGTTTAAAGATTTACTTGATGGCCCCAAAGACATCGGAATAGCCATATTCTGGAAAAAAAAAATAGCACAATCACAACTAAACGCAAATAACCACACATTTTTGAAAAAAAAAAAAAAAAAAGCTTAATAAGAACGATATGAAATGTGACTGAAAAAAAAGTATCAAAACAACGAAAACATTATAACCCACAACAGGCAAAAAAGAAAAAAAAAGAAAAAAAAAAATAGAACAAACCTGCACAAAAAGCAACATTACCACTAAATAAAAAAGGACAAAACAGCAGGTCAGGATAACAAAAAAAAAAAAAAAAGTCAATAACTACTATAAAGAGAATGAGATAGATGAAAAATTAATAAAATCAGACAAAAGGTTATCATGAATGATGCAAAATTATGTCAAAATGATTATTTTAATAATGAAATAATGCAGATAACCAGCAGGGTGTAACATGACATGTCATTTCTTGTAGGATCGGTGTTCTGCACCAGCATTTGACTGACAGAGACATCTCCCAAAAGTGTACTTGGTAAACACATTTCTTATGATTTGTGCCTAGATTGACCAGAAGAGAGAATAAAATAACCTTAATACCACAAAAAGTAGCTAAATTACCACTAAGAAATGCAGCATGGCAAGAAATCTTTACCATATGACCAAACTGAGCATACAAGAGAAATATAGTTACAAGAGAATGAACTGACCACAAACTAGTGATTGATTATGCAAAACACAGAAAAATTACGCCGATAAAAATAAAAAACTGCTACCTGCCCTGCATTACATCTGTTGAGAAACACCATGAATAGGTACAGTAGTCATAGTGTATTACATAGTATAACATGTTCACAGAAACTAGTCAAACATTTACTGGGCTGTTTGTTGATCCATGATAAATTTGAAGATTAAGGCTTTGTGAAAGAACAGGAAAGCATATCTTTAGTGAGACACAATGATTTTGTAAATGTTCAGGTGAACCTGATACAATATGATTAATAACTGTCCCTGCAGAGTGACCTGTCTTCAATTCCCTTTGCATTGTCCCAGTGAAACAGCATCAACATGTGAATAAAAGCTTTTCACACTTTAATTTGAGAAATAAACTGTCAATCTCACACAGCAGAGAGACTTAACCACATGCGAGTTGCACCAAAAAAACCCACAATCTTTCTTCTCAGCAATCTAAACCAACTGTGATGCAACCACATTGAAAAGAGGAAAGCGAAGAGGTTGATTTGTGAATTACATTATTATTTGGCTTTTTTTTTTTAATTACTACAGTGGTTTGTAGTGGTTTTATTTTATTATGCAGGAACTGTTTTTTATTATATAAAGCATGTTGGGTTTCTGGTTGCCTAAAAGTGCTTTATAATTAAGTCTAATTGATTGATTTATTACAGCAACAAGCCCTCTTTGTAATGATCTTCGAATGTTATGTAACCAACTGTCTCTTGCATCATTCATGAAAGCCTGTTTTAACAAGCAGCCCAGCAGCATGCTGTCAATGCACTGAAACTACAAAGATTTCCAAAATAAGGAAGATGTGTCCTTATATGGAATAAATTGAGCACAAATAACAGTAACTGGGAACTAAAGTTACCAAAAAACAAAAGTGCCCACGAAGTGGTATTAAATAATGTAAAACACATGAAATACACATTTAAAGACCAAAAACATTCCTTCGTGGTACTCCCATTGTGACTGTTTGCTATCTTTTCAGCTTCTGTGACTGAGTACTCAGAGTATTTGGGGTAATTTAACACTAAAAAAGTTAATGTAGTTTATTTCTTACATCAAAAAGAGAAATCAGTCTATATTTAAAGATGCTATGAAACAGTGAAAACACCACATGCCACTTGCTTCCAGGCTCAACATGTTTCTTCAGCTGTCCAGCAACTTTACTCTTTATTTATGAAACAGCAGCAACTTATATATTACTTTTATATAATGCATTTATTTAAAAAAAACATTTCTAAAATATTTGCAAATCTGTGATGACTGTTTAGACATTTATTTAATTTATTATATTTTTATGTTAAATAACATAATTTATCATCTCTTTTTAAGAGTTACTGCACTGTAATGCAGTAAAGGATGCTGGGACATGATTCTAACTCGGTTTGTCCATTGTAGGTAGTGGTCTGCAGGGAATACAAATTCTGAATTTAGCATGCACAACATTTCAGTTAAAATATATAAATTCACACTGAATATAGTGAAATGCTAAAAATAGCCTAAAATCTCCCTCTAAAATAAATACTTAATTTTTTTTTCTAGAAATTGTTAGTATGCTCTTGAAGATTTTATTACTTATTTATGTAATGGCTAGTGTGTTTCTTTTTCAGCTCACATTTCATTGAGTGCTGAAATGTTCAAACACACATTTTGCTGTTTATTTCACTTTGCTCTACAACATGACTTCATCTTAGTGAATCTGTTGTTGTGTCCTCAGGTTAAAAACACTTCACATGACATTATAATCATGCCTTGTAATAAATAATGAAGAAATTTTATGATTTGGTAAACAAAAAAAGACCATTTTATTATATTTTATATATTTTTCCTTTCATAGTTTTATAACAGAACAGCCCTTAAAATAGCATATTCTAAAATAAAAGGTGATTGTCGTAATCAATTTATTCAACCTGTAAAACTCATGAAATGTTTTATTCAAATAGTGTCATTTAAGTCAATCATTTATTTGACAAAACCAAAACAAATACATCCTGTATTTTTTTTTTTTTGCATTATTTGCACATTTGATTGTTTTCCTCATTAGAATTTGCTGAATGTTTATTTCCCTTCGCTTTTTTTGCTTTATTCAATATTAATATTAAGATTAAACATGCTTGATAACAATATACAGTAACGAAACCAACTGATCTTCATGTTTTTCTGCATTATAAATATACTTCTCAGCAAAAAATAATATTCAATAAAAAATGTGAAGTCTGAAAAAGAGAAAGTACTTTGAATTTACAAAGAACTGTTTATTTCCATCTAATTGTTGTTTAACACACTATTGATCCACTGTCTGAAGGATGGAATGTGTGTGTAGACATCAGGAGTCCTTGGGTCTCCACAGCGCCGTCCAGAAAAGGAAACAACACCTGCTGTGGCTCCATCACACACCAGAGGACCACCTGAATCACCCTTAAATAGAAAACATACAAGATACCAATCAGAAAGTGGGCCTTGTTTAAGCTTTTGTACGTACTGAACATCGCTCGGTCACTTTGTTACCTACCGAGCAGAAGCCCTGAAAGCTTCTGGCCCCCACGCCACAAACCATTGATGTGGCAATAGCAACGCCGCGCCATCTCCTTTGACATTCGCTTCGTGTCAGGATGGTGACATTGACTTCCTGGAGCCTGTTTGCTAAGGTACTGTTATCCCCTATGTCTCCCCAACCGGCTGTGATGCACCGACTCAGCCGACCAGTCTTCAGAGGGATCACCTGCACAGCTTCTGTCAGCTGGGCCCTGCCGCTAAGCTGAGAAAGAGTTGACGGTTGAAAAACAAACAGCAAAGAAAAGAATAAATGTAATAGGTAAGTTTGACTTATAATAATGTTATATATTCGTCCAAAGAGATTTTAAGTATTTTGACTCTGAAGTAGTGCAGAGGATGAGCCTTCCTAACCTTTAGGAGCATGATGTCATTGGTGAGATCGTTGTAGTTTGGATGTGGGATGGATCTGATAACACGGAACTCCTGCCTTGTCTGCTCGTTGCCTCTCAGGGTATCGATACCAAGCACAACTGTGAATTGTCTAGAAATCAGAATATTAAATTTCATGTTGAGATGCCAGGCAGTTCATCAGCAAGTTTTCTCATGAGCTGTTTTAAGTGAACAGAACATCAGATTCTACCTAGATGTTTATAGGATCATTATTTTACTCTTTTTTGTTTTCCCAGCGTGACAACACAACAGATGTTTGTTTTGTGAAAGCACATGCATGCATATAGCGGCAAAGAACACTTCAAAATGTGAAATGTTTTATCAATTTTATGATAAAAGAAAAATAATAACTTGGAAGGAAAACATGGCTTTTAGTTTATGAGTACTACAAACAGAATCTAAGCTTTTAAAACACATATATCATATATTCACGTGTGAGAAAAATGTGATCTTATCCATATATTGCTAAAAAAAAACAAAAAAAAAAAAACAAATAAAAAAACGACTAAAATCTCACCTAGATACGGCACAATGTGCTGCTGTGAGCACAAAGTCCTCTCTAATAAGTGCACCTCCACAGAAATGGTTCCCTCCAATTTGCAGAGAGACCATGTACGGGCACGAGTGAGGAGGTGCATCTCTGCCTCCAACAATTCGAGAACCATCAGCTCCTGAAATACAACATTTTTAAACTTTAAGATTGATTAACTTTATTGATTAGCTTCATTTTTCATATTTATAGAGTAGCTTACCACTGAGGGCAAAGAGCAGCAGAAGTACCAAGCGGACTGCCATGGTCTCTCATGATATCCTGACTTTTCTTTCTTGCCTTTATATTGCTGAGATAAAAAAAAAAAAAAAAAAAAAAAAAAAGCTCTTCCTTACTTTGGTTTTTATTTATTTCTTCAGCACATTGAAACGATGATGTTGGTCAGTTTGTTAAACTGGTTACAAAACACATGAGTTAATACTTTTGAAACAGGATTGATGCAAGAGACTGTTGGTTAAACTGGCTTCAAAGATATTTTTAGAGTGGGCAGGTTGCCCCAACTGTGGTCAAAGCCTGCTTCCCTTTATTCTGCATGGTCGCAGCAGAGTTGGGTTCGAAAGATGGCTGAGAAGAAAGAATGTGGGTTTGTTTGGTGCAACTCTGCTTTCAGGCCACTGAGTTTGTCTGCTGTAAGATCAACAATTTACTTCTGAAGTAAATGTGTAGAAAGCTTGTATTAAAGTACATGTTGACATGCTTTCTTAGTACATTAAAGACAGAGCGCTCAGTAGGAATAAAAAAAAAAAAAAAAAAAAAAAAAAAAAAGCAACACTACAAGTTTCTGACTTCAAAACTGCTGTTGATTTTTACTGGCTGAAGAGAGCTCAGAGAAGAGACAGGAATCAAGATGGATGCTGAATTAGCCGTCACACCAATAAGCTGCTTTAAAGGCAGTGTTCATCAGGGAAAACTATACAAATACAACCTCAGCACTGCATCAGGCTCGGCTGATCAGCTTACTGTAAAAAGGATTACTTATTCTGTCCTATTAAAAAACAAAAACCTTTTTTTGAAGTCATTAAATCGATGTTTCATGTTTGTAAGCTGAACATAATTTTTCAAATGTTCAGCTCAACCTGATGCGGTGATATTAAAAAGTTATTTTCTCAGTCTGTAATGCACTTTGTATCCTTCCAGTGCAACAGTGTCAACATGTACAGTAATAAAAGCTTTCTACACTTTTACTGGACAAGTAACCTTAGCTTAAACCAGGTTTTCTCAATTCCGGTCTTCAGGCCCCCCTGCCCTGCACGTTTTATAGGCAACCCTACTTTAACACACCAGAATGAAATAAAGGGCTCGTTAACAGGTTGCAAAGAACTTGATAAGAAAGTTCAGTTATCTGACTCGGTGCTTTGGAGGAGGAACGTGTCTAAAACATGCAGGGCAGGGGGGTCTGAGGACTGGATTTGAGAAACACTGGCTTAAACTGTGGATCTCGCACAACAGAGAAACTCAGCCACATATGAAAGCAAAGTTGCACAGAATGAACCCCCACAGGTTTTTCTAAACTTTTAACCCAACTCTGATGCAGCCAAATAGAAACAAGGAAAGCAGGTTTTTAACTATAAAACTCAGAGAAGTCTCTGCTTCCTGATATTTTATGGATGCATAGAAGGAAAATAGACTTAAAAACACTTTTATGGTCATGTTGACTGCTCAAAACATTTTATTTTGCGTGTCACATTCACCTTTATACTCTAGACACATCAGGTGGCAATGCAGAGTTTTGTGTCTTGCTCATGGACACTAAGGGGAGCCCAGAATCAAGCCCCCAACCATTTGGAAGGTGACTGCTCTTCCTCCTGAGCAACAGCCGTCCCATGACAGACTAATAGAACATATAAAAGTCAAATGCCAGGATGTGAACTAGCACCCCATAGTGGAGAAATGAAAGTAAATACAAGGAGTTCCATCACAGTAAAACAAGTGAACAGTTTTAACTCCCACTAACACAGTCTCCTGTTCAAGATCCATGATAGGACGAATATTCCTGTCCATTCCCAGAAGAATAACTGCAGTCCAAAGCGTGAGGAATCTGCATTCACACAATGCAGCTGTGATGAATTTCATGGATGTTGTTGAAACATAGCCAAACCCTAACCAGTGCCACCAATACTTTAATGCCAACCAGGGGATTTCCAGTAAACCGCACTTAACAGCATAAAAAAGACCTGCTTGAGAAATTCCCACCTAACAGAATTCCCACTGCACTCTGCAAAGACCTCGCATTGGTCTAATCCTGTTTTTTCTTTCTTTTTTTTCTTCTTTTTTAAATAATTGTAAGAAATTTTACAATTCTCATTCTGTTAAATGGCTTTGATTTGGTGTAATCATTTTGCATTAAAGGGGCCATATTTATGTGCAGCTCCTACTGTTTGAAGAAGTTTCAGCTCCTTTCGTTACTGTCACTTTAAATAGTTCAGTTTGTTACTACAAGGCCCACAAACCAGCAGGTTTCCCATGAATCCTTCCTCCAACACATCTGACTCAAATTAATGAGTATTTGTGCAGAACCTGATTGGCTGTTTGATTCAAATAATTTGTTTCAGGTGTGTTGAGCAGGAATACGCTGTCGGGTTGTCGCCCTCGTAGGACCGAATTGAATCTCCCAAGCTGCACAAAAATTAAAGTATTGGGCAACAAATAGTCATGCTTGACTGGACAACCTCTGATGTTTATCTATACACATTTGAAGGCAAATTTATCAGTGTTGGCCACACGAACATCTGCAGAAACCCAGATAACTGCAAGACACAGTTTAGCTAAACATTAACCGTATATCCTGCTGACGACTATGTGACATATCAGCAAGGGTGGATATACAGGATTTTACTGATACTGGAGTTGATACAGATCTGTAAACATCAGAAAAGGTCAAACAGTTAAGAAATAACCAGATAGTTTTTAACTTTTTAGTTTGTGTGTTTGTTCTGTGACTCAGAAAGTTGCAATGATCAAGATTAGTATTGGGCTACTTTTGGATTATGTTTGTTTTTCCATTTTTATACAGGTTATTAGTATTTTGCTATAGGCCTTAATATAACCCAGAAGACTTCTGTGGGGTGAAATCAAATAATTAAAAATCAATTTTAAGCAATAAATTTCTGTTATTCTGCTGTTCCTATGAATTGTTGTTAAACAAGTACCTACATTTTGCCATAGGGTGTTTATTGACAGTCACAGTGGGTTGTTTTATTAAACAATCAAAAAGCTAAGTGTATTTATTAACATACGTTTATTAAAGCAATGAAAACATCACCCTAATGCAAGACTGTAAGTCACCCTAATGCAGCTCCTGTCCTTCATCACAAAATACTAGCCATTAACCATGCTAATGTTTCATATACTGGTACACAGGTTGGTTTTGTGTATCTGGAACACATTCACCAGCTAAGCAACCTGTGATGGGCACAAGATGAGAAAAAGAAAAGTAAGTATGAATGATCTGCCGAAAGAAATGACTTTTTGTACATTTTTCTTAAAAAATAAATTGACTACATTCATGCTGTAGAGGGAAGGACAGACTGTGTTTGGGGTTAAAGTCCTGCTGCTGTAACAAA